>NC_052084.1:13410277-13710972 GCF_015852505.1 Tachyglossus aculeatus | reverse complement strand
GGGGGGGAAAAGAGCCGGGAATCGCGGTTGGGGAAATTAAGGGATGGGGGTTGAGGGTGAGCCCTCTGTTGGGTAGGGACTGTCTCTATGTGTTGCAAACTTGTACCTCCCAAGCGGTTAGTACAGTGCTCTGCACACAGTAAGCGCTCAATAAATATGAATGAGGGAAGAAGAGAAAGGGGGGAGATGAACCGTAGGCCGGAGATGGGGGCGGGAGGGGTGACCAGGGAGGGCTCAGGGAGAGAGGCCGGCCGAGGTGGGGTCCCGGGCCAGAGGACGGGAGGTGCGCCCTGGGGGCTGGAATAACACTAATTGGGGGATTTGCAAAACGCTTACTCCGTGTCAAGGACTGTACTAAACGCTGGGGCAGGTACGAGAGAATCAGACCCTTCACAGGACTCATAGTCTCAAAAGGTGAGGCACGGAGAAGTTCAGAGGTTTGCTCAAAGTCACACAGCGGGTAAGCGATGGAGGCGGGATTAGAACCCAGGTCCTCTGTCTCCCAGGCCCGTGCTCTTTCTATTAGGTCACGCTACTTCATGGATCATGAAGGGTCTCAACCGCGGGGAGGTTGGGCGCGGCCCGTCCCCCCCACCCCCGTGTTGTTAAGGAGCTTTTAGACTGTGAGCCCACTGTTGGGTAGGGACTGTCTCTATATGTTGCCAATTTGTACTTCCCAAGCGCTTAGTACAGTGCTCTGCACATAGTAAGCGCTCAATAAATACGATTGATGATGATGATGATGATGAGCTTCAGGCAAGGTCAATGCCCCAGTAGTTGCCTCACTTCCCACCCCTCCCTAATAATTTCAAATTCTCATGGTCTCAGGCTTCGACTCTCTTATCTGATGCAAAACTGCGCTAAACAGTACCTTCCACCAACATTTACTCGGGAGGAAAAAGAGGATCTCCACTGGGAATGACAGAAGTGTAGCAAACTAAATTATTGTACAAATGACATGGAAATTAATATGCTACAGCAGGAGGAAATTTTGGTTTGTTCACAGGTATAACTTTCTGACTGGGTTTTAGACACTGGAATAGGATGTTTTAAGTAGTAGAAATCATAGGTGGTGGTTGGCTTCCCTCCCTGGAAGTCTTTAAGAGCAGGCCAGGGGGGTTCATTTAGGTGTGGCACAAGGGCAGGTACCTTTTGACCTTACCAAAGTGATCTGTAGACCTGAAAAGTTTGAAAATTACTAGGTGAGCTGACTTATAGGAGTCCTTCCAGCCCCAGCCCGAGGAGTTTTAGGTCAGGACAGTGCTGGCAGAGAGGGGCGATCCTGCCATACTGTAGCGAGTGGCATTCTCTGAATGCCAAAGTTTCTTTATTGTGGTGCCAAGGGAAAGTAAAGTTCAGGGGACTGGATGAACGATCATGTTGGTGGTGTGGCAACTGCCAGTTGCTAGAGTGGTGGGAGGGAAGGAGCTACCCCTCTTCAGGGAGGGGGAAAGGGAAGATATAGGGGGAAAAGGACCCCAAATCTATCAGTGCCCATCTCTACATCACTTGTGTTTAGCTAGGGAGGGGAGAGGAAGAGGAAGGGGCTGGGGGGAAGAGAATCAGTAAAGGGAAGCAGACACATAAGGCGTGCCCTAGAGGTTTAAGAAGACTGATTTCCCTAAGGTCCCTGGGGATTAATTTGTGATTTGATTCTTGGCACTTCTCCAGCTTTGAAAAAATCTACTGCATCCGTAACAGAAGAGCTAATTCTGCCTCAAGGAGCCTATAGGAGCTCGTCACTGTACCTTACACTGTGCTGCGGGAATTATACAAAACATCCCTAGAAGAACTAGTGTTTTAAATTGGCAAGACTCAAATACGTTTCCTACAATCTGTATATCAACACGGACACACTACACAAACGTGCTGATCAGTTTAAATGTCAGTTACAAACATTTACTGAGCTTCCTTTGTATGTAGAGCATTGCACTGGACATTTTGGGGAGCTATGAAGGAAAAATAATTCATGGTTCCTGTATTTAAGGATCTTACAAAGTACCAAGGAAGATACTGCAGATATAATACTCGTAGCCAAAACATGTTTTTGCATTTAATTTCTGTCTCCATTTCCCATTTTTTCCCTACTTTTTGTGATGAAATGAATACCTCAGGTAAGTGAGGGTTAAGCAGAGGCATTGAAGAGGTGAAGCAAGCAGAGTTGGCCTAGCGGACAGAGCACAGGACTGGGAGTAAGGAGACCTGGGTTCTAATGCTGGCACTGCCATTTGCCTGCTGTGTGACCTAGGGCAAGTCACTTCACTTCTCTGTTACCTGTTCCCTCATCTGTAAAAAATAGGGATTTAATGCCTGTTCTCCCTCCCACTTAGCCCCAGGAGGGACATGGATTAGGGACATGGACATGGATCAGCGCTTAGAACAGTGCTTTGCACATAGTAAGCGCTTAATAAATGCCATCAGTATTATTATTATTATGGATTGTGTCAGACCTGATTATCTTGACTCTACCCAGTGCTTAGGCACACAGTAAGTGCTTAACAATTATTATTATTATTGTTATTATTATTAACGAGAAATTTTTGTGCCAGAAAAATTTGGAGCCTGAGGCTTTAAGCATGTAATTTTCCATTATTCTCAGTGGGAAGAGGAGGCAGCACAGGGGAGAGGACAGGTGATCCATAATGGGTTAGTGAAGGAAAAACTAATGACATAGGAAAAAAGAAAGGGATGTTAGCTTTTCCATCCACATCCATTAGAATGGTGTGAAGGAGGGTAATGATCACAGTGTTTCTCTGAACATCCTGTTTCCATTGATGGAGTCAGAACATTGGATTGGTTGGATCCTCTAGACTGTAAATTCAATATGGGCAAGGGCCGCGCTTGCTTTTTCTGTTGTACTGTACTCTCCCAAACGCTCAGTACAGTGCACTGCACATAATAAGTGCTCAATGAATACCCCTGATTGATCGATTGATCATTAGTCTGGCACAGTAATGGCACTACTTCCATTCTTGGGGAAGTGCTATAAATAACCTGAACACTGTTACTTCTTTCCTCTTCCTTCCCCAAAGTATCTGCTATTTCCAGGTAAGCCAAGATGTGAACACAGCTAGAGGTGGTGAGCTTGGATTTGGGGATGAATGTAACCAGAACTGCCATTTGGGCACCCTTAAAAGGGTAAGCACACTACTGGGCTCCTGGAACTCCAAGATTGCATTTGGGGCCTTGCCCAGGGTGCCACTGTTTTCCATCGTTCCATTGCTAGGCCACATTTCTTGAAACCTTCAATCATCTAGTCAGTGGTATTTGAGCACTTAACTGGGTGCAGAGCACTGTACTGAATGCTTAAGCATGTGAAGTTGGGCTTCGGTACATCCCCCAAACATTGCTTCTGCCTGAGCTGCTTGCAGCTGCCCCATTTCACCTCATCTCACAGCAGCTACTTGGGCATCCCGCTGGCATTCAATCTCCTCTTCTGCTTGGTCCGATGATACTGCACTGCTTCAAAGTGGCGTTAGTAGCCTGCCTTTTGATCCTCTTTCACTTCCTGAAAAAAAACCAGTAGTGTGACAGGTCAATTGATTTATTTATATTTCATAGCATTATACTGCTTAGTAAAAAACTCAAAGGAGAAAGAGTGGCAGAAGTTAACTAATGTTTTAAAAACAGTCACTCAGTGATATAAGTACTGCATTTCATTTCTGCAGTTTGATCACCAAAAGGGAAAGCTTAACCCAAGTAATCTTTTGGTTAGACTCAACCTCTCCCAAAGGACACTCATTCCATGAAGCTGTGAACTATTTAAATTGAAGAGATCAGTGACCTGTTCTTTATCTGTTTCCTTTGGACTGAGTTAAAGATGATCTAAAATTAGTCACTTAGATACTTTTGTTGTTAGTGTTTCAGAAACCCACTTTAAAATGATGTCTGAATGGAAAACACAAATGGTAGCATTACATTTAAATCCATCAAAATTTCTCTGAATAACTTTTTTGAGTGATATTTGTTAAATGCTTCCTACGTGCCAAGCACTGGGCCAAATAAAAGATATTCAGGTCAGGCACAGTCCCTGTCCCACATGTGGCTCACGGTCTAAGGAGGAGGGAGAACAGATATTTAATCCTCATTTTTCAGAAGAAGACACTGAGGCACAGAGAGGTTAAGTGACTTGCTCAGGGTCACACAGCATGCAAGTGGTGGAGCTGGGATTCGAACCCAGATCCCCAGACTCCCAGGCTTGTGCTCTTTCCACTAGGTCTCAGTGCTTCTCTTTGGTCATTTCATTTTACTCTACTGAGAAAGTGGCACCACATTGAAATATAGGCTGCCCTGACACAACCAGAAATGAGGAACTAGAGGAAATTTAGAGGAAATCACATTTCTCTTTAGAGGAAAGCAGAATGAAATTGTATCATTTGTATTCACAATCACCTGTGGTTCAGATACTGCCAATATGGCCCCCATGCCAGGGTTAGGTGCCCCCTGTCCTGCTGCTTCACATGGTGTTCACCCCATATTTCATCACTCCAGGAACACTGCATCTGCCAAGAAGTCACTACCACCCAATCTGAGGCAGGGATGGACTGGGACAAGGAGCAGGGAGGAGGTCGGGATAGTGTTGGCACCTGGAGAAGGGGGTTTGGAATGACAGACTGTAAGCTCCTTGTGGGCAGGGATCATGTGACCTTGGGCAAATCACTTGACTTCTCTGGGCCTCAGTTACCTTATCTGTAAATTGAGGATGAAGACTGTGAGCCCCATGTGGGACATGGACTGTACCTACCTCAGCGCTTAGAACAGTGCCTGGCACAATAGTAAGCGCTTAACAAATACCATTAAAAAAAAAAAACCTGTTTCAGTAACACCACAGATAATGTCAATGCTCCTAAAGTCCTGCATCTCCCGCCAGCTTTCTCCCTTGATTAGCAGGAGGCTCATTCCAACCAGAAGCCATGTGAAGACAGAAGAGCAACCACACATTCAACTTACCCACTAGACAAGATCAAAGATGATGAAAACTTCACATGCCCAGCCTGTGAGCCCACTGTTGGGTAGGGACTGTCTCTATATGTTTTCAACTTGTACTTCCCAAGCGCTTAGTACAGTGCTCTGCACACAGTAAGCGCTCAATAAATACGATTGATGATGAGGATGATGATGATGATATGTTGCCAGCTTGTACTTCCCAAGCGCTTAATACAGTGCTCTGCACACAGTAAGCGCTCAATAAATATGATTGATTGATTGATTGATAGCCTGAGAGTGGCTTGCCCTTCTTGGTAGCATGTGCCAATCTAAACCTAGATACACTAGTGACACTCCTACCTATTGCACACTTTTAGATGTAATCTAACTCACAACAGGAGTGGTGTGTGGACTGAGGAAACAACGAGTTTTAGATTGCACTAGCAAAAACGAACAACAATGGCAAAAAAATATTTTGTCTAGGTGTGGCGCATCACACCAAGGAAATCAGTTGCTATAGAATTTTACCCAGAGAAGCTAGCATTCCTTTGGAAAAACAACCAGAAAAAATGTGGAAAGAGGCAACTGTTTGCTAAGCTACAGAATAGAATCCAGTAGAACCAGGTAGAGTTGTTTTGGAGCAGATGGGATCTAATTATCTTTTTTGTCCTATTTGGTTTGTGTTCATAAGCATCACCACAGGTGCATAATATTTTATACTTCATTACTGAGATGAAAATGTATTAGGGAAAACTACAGAATTCATCACAGAAGAAAAGAGGACTCAAATATTTGAAGTTTGCCATACCTTCCCAAAAGAATCCTGAAATAGCCGAATTATGGAAATAACTGTACCGTTTCCTTTACATATGGTATTTCAAATTGAGAGGAAAGTTTTTAATAAGACTGAGCTTTAATTAATTCCCTTTAAGTAAGGGTTGCCTGAAAGTAAGAAGGAAACGGCTGGAAAGGTTTCATCAATTACAGAAACATAATTATTTTGAGGCCTTTTTGTGCTCATGATTGCACTGTCATCATAGAGCACAATAGATCCTGCCGGGAGAGACAGTTCCTCTCTGCAGGAGAGTTGGCACTTTGAGAGAGACAAAGCTTTTACTGGCTAGTGAGGGGATATTTAGGAAATGACTTTCATCATGGAGGCCGACTACAAGGGGATGATTGCCCCTAGAGCCTTTGGGTTGTAGAAGCCAAAGTATCATTTTGCTCTTCCTGAAGCATCTGGTTCCCCTGTTCATGGACTTCTAGGCTATGCACTCTTAATAATAATGATAATAATAACTGTGGGATTTTTTAACATTCACTATGTGCCAGGCACTGGAGTAGATACAAGATAATCCAGTCCCACATGGGGCTCACTGTCTAACGGGGAGGGAAAACAGGTACTGAATCCCCATTTTGCAGGTGAGGGAAGTGAGGCACAGCAAAGTTAAGTGAGGCACAGCAAAGTTAAGTGACTGGCTCAAGGTTATACGGCAGGTATTTGGTAGAATCCGAATTTGCACCCAGGTCATCTAACTCCCAGATTCATGCTTTTTTCCACTAGGCCACGCTGCTTTCCTAAAGCCCTCTTTTTGCTGCCAGGACTTATTTTAATTCAAATGTTGCCTATCCCCAACCTGGGCAGGGCCTTCCAAAATCAGCTCTGGGGAGGGATTGGCCCCGGCTGAGACTGGAAACACTCAGGCAGGAAGCGAAATGCTACTGGGTATCAGATCACCTGCCAAAGGGGCAAGCGATGGGCTGGAATGAGGAAGCCCCTGCCAGCAACACACTGAGAAGCTGAGTGGCCTAGTGGAAAGAGCACGGGCCTGGGAGCAAGAGGACCTGGTTCTAATTCTGGCTCTGCCAATTGCCTGCTGTGTGACTTCAGGCAAATCACTTCACTTCTCTGTGTTTCTGTTGCCTCATTTGCAAAGTAATGATTGAATACCTGCTCTCCTCCTACTTGGACTGTGAGCCCCTTGTGGAGCAAGAGACTGTGTCCCACCTGATTGACTTGAATCTGTCCCAGCGCTTAAAACAGTGCTTGACGCTTAACAAATACCCCAGCACTTGTATCTACCTCAGCATTTAACAAATACCATGAAAAAAAATGAAAACATAACAAAAAATACCATACTCGTACTTTCTTCTTCTCCCAGACTACTGGCAATCCCCTCACCCCTGCTTCAGAGTGAAAAGACAAAACTCATATTTTCTATTGTATTAAATGGAGCACTGAGAAAGTTCATTCAACTCCCAAAGTGCCTCACTCTTGCCCTGGGAAAATGATCCACTAAAAGAATGTGAGCCAGAAGCATAGAGGAGACAAGGAACCTTTTCAGTAGGCTTACCTGTCTTCAAGAAGTGGGCTAGCAGCAGGGACGCATGGTAACGTTGGAATAACTTCAAACAGAGAACAGAGTGTTATGGGAGCTCAGTATAGACTTGCTGACCAAACCAAATCTCAAAAGTCTAGGCAGGGTAACTTTTACAGAATGTGACTACACTGTGTCAGCATTCAATCTGCATTCTGGAAATCTCTGCCTTGAAAACAGTGGCCTTATCACCCTCTGTTTTATGTTCACCAAAAGACAGCTATTGACCATGTACTAATGCACTGCACCATGATTTGCTTTGTAGAGTTACCAATTAAGGAGAAGCAGTTCTTACCCAGAGTCTCTGGGCAGACCTCAGAATTACAACACAATTGGTTCCTGGAAAGTGCATCTTAAGTTGAAGCGTCGTATATTGGAACCAATTTTCTCATAGGAATGATGGTATAAATGGAGGATGAGTTCCTGAACCAAGGTCGGATATCCTACTTTCACTGAAATTACTCAGAATTGAGTCCTCGATTCCAGGTGAGTAACACAGCTAAATTAACATATTTATTTTGTATCAGAGAAATTCCACGAAAGGGCAGCTGGCTTTTCCTTCACTGGAAGTAAAATGGATGTAATGACGCTCTCTAACACTCTGACATTCATGTAACTCTTCTCCTAACCCCAGCCCGCTGGCCCCTTCAGCCACACTCCCTGTTCTCTTTAAATTTTACCCTCTTTCTGGTCCCTTTCCTCTCATTGCGGTTTTTAAGTTGGTTTCCCCATTTCCGTGCAGTTACCATGAACCCCCCCTTCCCACCCTTCCAACACACCACCTACTCCCCAGAGTTAATTGTGGTTTCTGTTAAGTGCTTAGTATGTGCCAAGCACTGTACTAAGCACTGGGGTAGATACATGATAATGAAGTCCCACATGGAACTCACATTCTAAGTGGGAGGGAGAACAGCTATTGAATTCCTACTTTGCAGATTAGGGAATTGAGGCACAGAGAAGTTAAGTGACTGTCTAAGGTCACACAACAGGTATGTGCCAGAGCTGGGATTAGAACCCACGTCTTCTGAGTCCCAGGCCCATAGCCTTTCCACGAGGCCATGCTTCTTCTCTGAGTTAATGACAAAAACGAGTTGTCAGTCAGTAGAGAGTCAGTCATTAGTATTTAGTGAGCGCTAAATACTAGTAGTATCTAGTGAGTGCTAAGTAAGTACTGTGAGCAGAGCACTGTACTTAGTCCTTGGGAGAGTACAATATAACAGTATAACCGACACATTCCTGACCCACAACAAGTTTACAACCTAGAGGGGAAGACAGACATTAATATAAATAAATAAAGATATGTACATAAGTGCTGTGGGGCCGGGAGGGGGAATGAATAAAGGGAGCAAGTCAGGGCTAAGCAGAAGGGAGTTCAAGAAAAGGAAAAGAGGGCCTAGTCAGGGACGGCCTCTTAGAGGAGATATGCCTTCAATAGGACTTTGAAGGGCTGGGGGGAGTAACTGTCTGTCAGATATGAAGAGGGAGGGCGTTCCAGGCTAGAGGCAGGACGTGGGCGAGAGTTCGGCAGCAAGATAGACGAGATTGAGGTACAGTGAGGTTAGCATTAGAGAAGTGAAGTGTGTGGCCTGGGTTATAGTAAGAGACTAGTATTGTAAAACTGAAACCAATGTATTGTAAAACCGAAAAAGAATGTAACTTTAGAAATGTTGTGCCATACATTATAATTCCAAATGCCTTTAATTATGGACAGCCTGTACCAGGGCAAAGCAGACAAACTATCAGAAAAACATGCCTACAAGGATAGACCCAGGAATAGATACACTAGGTAGGACTATGCATATGTGCATCTAGACACGTACATGACCCCAGAAGTAGGGGATCTGGGGGCATCTGTGGCAGTCATAGTAAGTTAGGGGTGTTTCATGGAGCTCTTATGGGGAATGTTGGCTGTTCCTTGGCTGCCCGAGGTTTGGAGGCAGGAAATGGATGAGCAGAGAAGGAGGGGGGAGATATCTGTCTGACTGGAAAGGTGAGACGGGGTTGTCTGTGCCAGAGTAGCAGGCCTAAATCTCATAGGAAGAGTGAGCCAGTTAGAAAAGGGCTGACTGGTATACTTGGTTATTCTCCCATTTGCAGATATCCCACTTGGCCCCCTAGTTCTGTCCACTTGGAAACCTTTAAATGCCATTTGTTTTAGATTGGGGGCAACCCTGCCATTCCTCAGTCAGAGGAAAGTCTGTTGCTTGTGAAATAGAGTCTAAGGTGTATCTGAGCAGCTGTGCTGAAGGCACAGCTCTGATACCCGTGGAAAGCAGCATGGTGTAGTGGATAGAGCAAGGTCCTGGGAGTCAGAAGTTCATGGGTTCTAATCCTGGTTCCACCACTTGTCTGCTGTGTGACCTTGGGCAAGTCACTTCACTTCTCTGTGCCTCAGTTACCTCATATGTAAAATGGGGATTGAGACAGTGAGCCCCACATGGGACAGGGACTGTGTCCAACCTGATTTGTCTGTAACCACACCAGCCTTTAGTACAGTGCCTGGCACATAGTAAGTGCTTAACAAATACTACAGTTATTATTATAACTGTCATGGAGTCCCACTCTCAGGGCACAGTTAGATACCCTCCCAGCTCACTGTTATGGAAGGGTCTGATGTTCTTCCCAGCAACTCAGTCTCTTCCAAACCCTAAAGACCTACCTCTAGCTTTAGACATAGTCCTGTCTGTTGCCAAGGGCCTGACATTATTTTAACCAATGAAAATCCCTGTTGCTGTAGTTGAATCCCATTTCCTCCTATTCCAGTCTCGATGGAGCATTTGTCAATCCCAAATTTCATAATGGTAAAGTGATTTGGGATCATTTTGTGCCCTTTATAATTTTTTTTATTATAAAGAGCCCTGGATGGTTTAGGGAGACCTAGAAAAACTTTGGGTCAGTTGGATAGTTTACGACAAAAACTCTCTATCCCGCGCTCAGAGCTCTGAACTAGGGCCCAGAAACACAGGTAGAACCTGAAGTTTGTTTTTATATTTTTTATTTTCCCTGCTGTTGGCTTGTTTTTTCTCAGCATGGCTTCCATGGGCTCAGAGGAACTGACCAGTGGCTCCAAAGCCTTCAGCCGCCAGAATTCCAGCAGCTGCATCTCTCTGGACTTTGAGCCTGACATGCAATATCAGTTTGTTGAGCAATTAGAAGAACGTTACAAATGCACCTTTTGCCACTCTGTCCTTCACAACCCTCACCAGACCGGCTGCGGACACAGATTCTGTCAGCACTGTATCCTGTCCCCGAGGTAAAAAAGAGGACAAAACTCTCCACCTTGCTGACAGTAAATGAGATTTGAAAAGGCCTCGCAGGCAGTCAGAAAAATATATCTTCATTCAGTCAGCCACTGAGTCAACAGTGAGATCCCATTACTAACCCCCAGAGGTGAAGTTAGGCTGAGATAGGGTTTTTTCCCTCCAAGGGTTGGTTTTATATAGAGAAAAAGGAGCATGATTATGAGAAGAGGCAGGTGAGGCCCAAATGCAGGTGAGGAGGAAGAGGAGAAGGAGGTATAGTGTAAGTGTTTGGTCAGTTTTCATCAGGAAAAACTAGCCCATCCCCAGATCTTACTTAGCTAGTCCCAAGAGACCTGGGATTTTCCCACCATTATCTCCCACCTGTTCCCTCTTAACAGCCGACAGACCTAGGGCAGAAAGTCAAAACCATATTAATAGGCTAAGAACCAGACAGTAAAAAAACTGAATATATCCAGCAATTACCTAACACAAACAAGTAAGCAAGCAACCGTGATCAGCCCTTACTGAAGCAAAAGCAACAATGGCTTGGGCCAAGTACAGTCAGTATATTTTGAAGAAGCCCAAAGGCCCTCAACTGGTAAATGGGGGAAATTCATTAAAGATGGGGCCAGCCTTTCATTATCTGTATTGAAAACAAGCCAATTAGCTTACTAAAAATAGTACAGTTCCTAAAAATAGATCCTCTCCTTTCTCCACCCCAAGGAAGCTGCCAAGCTGTTCAGTTTTTCCAGTCTGTGATAAAAGCTGCAGGCAGTGGGAGGGTGAGAGTGAGAGAAGTGTAAATAGGTTTTCCTGAGACTGCGTATTCACATCATGATCTCAGCTAGTGAAGATTTGTTGTGTGGTATAGGATTGTGTTCTCCAAAACCAGAGTTCTAAATTTAAAAATAATCTCCACTTGTCCAAAGCTGCAGTTTCCAAATTCACTCAGTGCTTCCACTCTACTTTCTTGGGGAAAAAACAGCTAGTGGGAAAAACAGCTAGTCAGGGGAAAAAAAACACTAGACAAAGGAGGCAAAAGATGAGGGTTGCATTCCTAGCTCAATCAATGGCATGTATTGAATGCCTACTGTGTGCACAGCACTTTACTAACTCTCTCTTAACTGACTACTGAATGACTGTGCCAATCTCAATCTTTCTGTCCCTCAATTTCTGGGAAATGGAGTTGCTCCCAGAAGTATGGTGGGTATTTTGCATAAGGGATTTTACGAAGATAAATGAGATAACTTGGGGAGCACTGTGAATGCCATATTGGCCCTCACCAACATAATTCAAGGGCTTTCTTCCATTCCATTATCAAGGCCCGTGAACTGGATTATGGTTGTGGATAGTAAATCACCATAAAATGGGGAAGATGGCTTTGCCCCTATCAGGGCAGCGCTAGAAAACAATCCCAGAGCCTGTTTGGGTGATGAAGGTAAAGAACCCAGATGGTAGATCTTGAGAGAGCCACTGAAGCTGTTGTGGTTCAACTTTCAGAAGGCAGGTTGCCAGCAGATGAAAGCTTAAAAGGTCTGTTGTGGATAACTACTATCATTAACAGTTTAGGAAAACTGTGCTTAAGAAAAAGGATACCAGTTTTCAAAGTTAACACCCATCCTTTGGTTTGTTTTTTTTTTTTCATCTAGAGAATTAAACGACTTTCCCACCTGCCCTATAGATAAGAAAATTATACAGCTCCAGGAGGTAAGGAAATCACTGTCTTTACCCAACTGCATGCTGGCTCCTGCAGAAAAAAAGTCTGAGTCCAGCCAGAGCCAGCAATTGGGAGGGTGGGACATTCCTGCTTCCCCTTTCTTGATGGGGCATGAGGAAAACAGCAGGATGGAAATGTTTCATGGAATATGTCTACACCCTAACAGCCTGGAACGGGAAATATATTTGACACAATTGAACACGGTGTTTGGTTCAAGAAAAAAAATCCATATATATTCTAGGGTTGGAACACCATATGCTCTAGAATTTGGGCAAATAATTCACTGCACTTCACTACTGTAGAAACAACTTTCCCAGGTCTTAGTACTTAATATTAGAAGATGCTTTTAAGGCAACATCTTTGTAGAGGTTTCAGCGTGAAAGAACATGGTCAACCTTAGCTTCAGCTGAATTGCCACCTGCGAGAGATTCTCCAGTGTGCTTTTGTGATCAATATTCTTCAGAAACTTTTTCCAGCGAATGGTGAGGTCATCCACTGTTTATTTTTCACGATTCAATCATGCTCATTGGCGTCCTGGAAGCTCTTATTTACATCTAGACCCAATGCCTCCATGATCTGAAGTGTCTTCAGGGATGTGGGTGGCAGGAAAAGGAGGGTATGACTCGGTGCCTTTTTTGGCAGGTATTTAAAGATAACTGCTGCAAACGGGAAGTTCTCAACCTGCAAGTGTTTTGCAAGAATGCTCCTGGCTGCAACTCCAAGGTGATTCTTGGACGATACCAGGTTAGTATGAAAGCGTTTGCATTTACAGTCAATCCTGGTGAAATATCCAAGTGTTAAATGGAAATGGCACAATGAAAATATTACAGGTCTGCCATAGCAGGACCACATCAGTGATAGTCCCAGGGAAAATTGATAAAATCATCATGTCTCAAGCGCAACCATGAATTGTCTGAAGACAGATGAGACTTTCCCTCCAACCTTCATATTTCACTTTCCACCACAGCACTAAACCTACCAGGAGAGCCAAGGATGAGCAGACCAGTAAGCTATCAGGAGCCCAAAATGGGGTTGGGGGTACAAAATTAATTAGCTGCAATCCCAACGCTCACTGTGGGATAAATATGTATTGGGAAATAGCATGGGCCTGGGCTCCTCTGACTGGCTGGGTTCTTATCCCGTCTACATCGTTTGCTTGGTGTGTGACCTTGGGTAAGTCACTTAACTTCTCTGTGCTTCAGTTTCCTCAACTGCAAAATAGGGATTCAATACCTGTTCTCCCTCCTACGTAGACTGTGAGCCCCATGTGGGACAGGAACTGTGTCCATCCTGATTAACTTTTATCTAAGGGAACTCTTAGAACAGTGCTTGACACATATTATGCACTTAACAAACACCGTTAATATATATGACAGCAGCCGTAGTAACATTGCAGGGATTTTGATCGCCACTATCACGCATTGTCTAATAAGATCTCTGTGTGACTTCCACTCCCTTAGTACTTCCAAGACACTGAGCCCCAGGAATGTTTAAGACGTGTCCTAAATTCCTTGCCCCGACTCTCAAACCCATGTAGGGCCCCCTCTGCTTTGCCAAGCGATTAGCTTGGGTACTGCTGAAGCCCCACTTGCTGTAACGCTTACATGTAATTGTAACTTCTTTAATTGAAGGAGGTATTAGATGTATAGACAGTTATAGTCTCACCACTTTTCTTTCTGTTTTCTGTATTGATACGTGCTTGGTTATGACCCTGCCTGGCTCTTTGCCACCGTGTCACTGATTAACTTTGTTTCATTACTGTGTTGACAGGATCACCTTCAGCAGTGCTTGTTTCAGCCTGTACAATGCTCTAATGAGAACTGCCAGGAAGAAGTTCTCCGGAAAGATATGAAAGATCACTTAGGCTGCCATTGTAAATTTCGAGAGGAGAAATGCCAATACTGCCAAAAGTATGTTGTGGCAATCAATTTACAGGTAAGATTTCATGTTCCATTTTCAAACATTTAGTGTAGAGCAGTGGGCTGAATGTTGAACAAAGAATGGATTTCAGATCAAATCAGGGCTATGATGATTTCAGCTGGTGGAATGCCCCTTGGAAGTCTAAGGGCCAGGGTCTGGCAGGTATCCATGCCCGGTCTTTTACAGGGTCCCTGTGTCACTTGGATATGAGCAGCTCTTGCTCTGGAGTAATTTGGTACAGGGGACTCTGTGGTCAAGGGTGGGGACATTCAACATGAGTGAGGTTTGAGGGAGAAATGTGGGGAGTCCCCCAGCTTCCCGGAGTTTGTAAAGGTCAGGGAGGGTGGGGTGATGGCATTTCCTTGAGTCACCACTTCCGCCTCACCAATCTTCCTCATTTCTCTCTTCCCTACCTCCCCTGATTTAAAACATTTGGTGTAGATTACATCTGCACTGTCTGCCTTAATTGTCAAAGATGCCACACAACAGGGAGGCAGCCTCAGTCAGCTTCAAATTCTCCTCTTCCAGGAGGGGCTCCTTTCAGGGGGCAGGAGGACAGGCCCACGGGCTCCAGGGTCCCCTCTGGAGCCACTTTCCTTTATTTCTGTTTCTCCATCTGCTCCACCTGTTCTCGATAATAATAATAATAATAATAATGGCATTTGTTAAGCGCTTACTATGTGCAAAACACTGTTCTAAGCGCTGGGGGAGGAATACAACGTGATCAAGTTGTCCCACCTCGATCCAGGTGGTCAGTGACTGGCTCCTCCAAGTCAACCCTAATCACATGTACAAATATGTTTGTACATATTTATTACTCTATTTATTTTACTTGTACATATGTACTATTCTATTTATTTTATTTTGATAATATATTTTGTTTTGTCGTCTGTCTCCCCCTTCTAGACTGTGAGCCCTCTGTTGGGTAGGGACCGTCTCTATATGTTGCCAACTTGTACTTCCCAAGCGCTTAGTACAGTGCTGTGCACACAGTAAGCGCTCAATAAATACGATTGAATGAATGAATGAATGCCCTCTACAGACAAAGCAGCATACATGGTGGGAAGGTTTCCCTGACTAGGCTAAGCTTGACTTTTCTTTTTCAGAATCATGAGGAGAATTTTTGTCCTGATTACCCAGTGTCTTGTCCCTTCAGCTGTTGTCAGATCATTCCAAGAACAGAGGTACTGAGAAAGCTGAAAATTTCCAATGGATGGCTTCAGTGATCTACTGTGGATATGTATATTATACATATATATAAACATAAAACACTTGGTGGTGTGTGTGAGAGCAGGAGCCGTGAGAGCTGTCCTTTGTACTTTAAGAAGTGGTAAAAAAATCACGTACTGGTGTGAGTGAGACTGAAAAGTCCAATACAGGACCTCCTACACGCTTTGGACTAATACTTTTTCACCAGAGGCTTGTTTTCTTCTCTCAGACTTCCATCTACTTCCTTCTTCTACCATCTCCCCACCACAGCATCTTTTTGTCCGTTTGCTATCCACCTGGCATTTGTTCCCACCCATCCAAGGGTCTCACCCCTCACCACTGGGCCAAAAGGATGGTAGGGGTGGTAGGTTTCCCAGGCTTGATACTTAGGGGATTTGTGGTCAAGGATGAAGAGGTTTTTACAGTAATTGCGAAGAACTATGGAGTGGGAAAAAGGGAAAGCTAAGAAAAACAGTCTTCCATGGGTTCAGGTATACCAGTCCTGAGCTGGCTCTGAATTTGTTTTCCTCCTCTCTCCAAACCCCTCCCCTTGTTCAGTCCCAGCATAATGCACCACTAGGACCCTTTTGGCTTTAATAATTCTTGTTTATGTGTGCTTTTTTTACGGTATCTCGCTTTCACTCACTCCTACTCCTCTTGATGAGATGGGAGGCTTACAAAGTCTATGGTGAAAATCAATAATGCATCACTACAGTCTGAGGCTCTTACTCTCAACAGGTTGATGAGCATATCTCTGTGTGTCCTGAAGCAGAAGAAGATTGTCCCTATAAACAGTATGGCTGTCTTGTAAAGGTATGGATTGCTCCTTTTCAGCTATATACTGCTTTGCAAGCTTTCTACTTTTCCTTTTCTTATTCTGTCCTGCCCTCCTACATCTATCCTCTCTTCTGTGTCTCTTTTACCTCTCCTACAGTACTCCTGTTATCTGCCCTTCTCCTTTTCTCCCCTTCTCTTCCCCTCTGCACACCTCTTCCCTTTGTCTTCCCTTTCACTAGATAACTGACTACTGCCTAGGTGTTGTCCCTCTCCCTCTGTGTGTGGGGATCTGGGTCACACCTGTAAGAAGCATGAGCTTTTGTGCTAGTGGATCTTCTCAACAATACTTTTTGCTGTTTACATGAGCTTTCTGCACATCTCCTGAATCTACCCTGTCCCCTCCATCCATAAGAACTGCCACTTAGGTACAAAGGTCCAGTCATATGGCTAGAGAACACTATCAGTCTCCTCACCGGTATCCCTGCCTCTAGCCTCACCCCTCTCCAATTTACACTACATACTGCTGCGTGGGACACTTTCCTGAAATGTCAAAATCTACATACATCACTCTGCTTCTCAAAACCCTCCACTGGCTCCCAAGGCTCTTCACATCAAGCAAAAACTCCTCACAGTTGGTCTCAAGGCTCTCCACCCACTCATCCCACCATACCCCCCTCTCTGTCTTCACACACTCCTCCTATCCCGCTCTATTTCTCCCACGCTAATGAACTGAACTGTGCTCTTGACTCTCCTGCCTCCATCTTCTCACTCACTGTTCTGGCTTGGAATGACCTTCTCCCCAAATCTGACAGACCACAGCCTGAATGAAAAGTCTTCCTGAAAGCCCACCTCTCTCCACATTCCTTCCCTGGTCCCCAGTATTCTTAGTTAGGTAAGCCCATCAGCCATCTCTAGTAGTTACGTACAGATACATACCTATCCTCAGCATCTATGGATATATATTTATTCAAAGATACATTCAATTATTTATTTTCATTACTCTGTACTTACTTTGATGTCTGTCTCCCCACGTTAGAGTGTAAGCTCCTTATAAAGTCAGGGAATATCACTTGCTTACTTTGTACTTCTCAGGTGTTTAGTATAGAGCACTGCACCTACTAGTTGCTCTATAAATAGTATTACTATTCGCCCTGTAGATTGTAAGCTCCTTGTGGGCAGGGATCTTGTCTACCAACTCTGTTGAATTGTACTTTCCCAAGCACTTAGTACAGTGCTCTGCACATAGTAAGTGTGCAATAAATATCACTGATTGACTGATTGACGAGAGAGCATAGAAATCAAGGTCTCCATCCAGTGATGATTCTGAACAATTTCCTGAAAATCTGGGGATAGCCCAGTGATTGATGACTTCAGCTGCCTCCAACTTTGACCTTGTGGGAAAATTGAATGCAATAGTGGAACCTGTGGCCACCGCTCCTGGCTTGGACAGCAATCATAAAGCCAAGTTTAAAGTAACCCACTGTCAAAGGTGGCAACTCTACCAGAAAGGAAAGAATCCAGGTTTTGAAAAGTAGGAGTCCAGGAGCCACCTGGAAAATGTATCCATTGCTTTTACTATTAGTAGCAGAATGGAAGGAAATTCAGAAAAAAGCCATAACCCGCTGGTTCTTCTCTTTCCCTGTGGTACCCTTTACAGTGGCTTGACCAGCTTTTACCTTTTTATCCTCCCTTTTGAAAACCCGCTACTTGCCTTCACATCATCTTGCATGATCAAAGCCAGCATAAGATGTTAGGGCTGTTTTTTATAGAGAAAATTCCAGCTTCCCCATGTCTGAAACATATAGGGAGCCCATCTGATACTTTGTATTTTAATTGCTTCTTTTTGATGTTTGTTTTTGCTCCCAAGGATAAAAGGAGGAATCTTAGGGAACATGAGAACGCTGCCTTGCGGGAACACATGCTCCTGGTTTTAGACAAGAATTCAAGATTAGAAGAAAAGGTATACGCTTCTCCTGGCAGGCTGGGCAGAGGGGAGGCTGGAAGGAGAGTTGGTAGAGAGTGGGCTGATGATTATAGGCTATAGTATCCCCCACAGAGGGAGTGGGGTTGGACAGAGAAGAGGGTCAGGCAATCTCAGACAGTGACTGGAAACAGAGAGAAAGCAGTAGGGATGCCAACCCCTGCTTTTAGGCAGCTACGACCCAGGAAACAGAAATGCTATGACATATCCAGCTTCTTTTTATCTATTTATATTTCACTATACTTTTGTCTCAGTCCATTTTAACCAGATATATATGTGCATTTACCTGTTTGAAGGGGGCCCTGCTGATGACGAATTTTATCGCACTGTCAGCTGTCCACGTGTGGTTTTTCTCATCATGGTAGTGGGTTGTGCTGAGTTGCCTACACTTTCTTACTTGCTTCTTCTGAGACCATCAGCGAGCATTCTGAGGCAGTTGCCTAGGGTTTAAGGATGCAGTCTGTCAGCCAAGAAACAGAATAGCTCTGTGCATCCTTCTCAGAAGCATGTGGCTTGGCAATGCTCTCATCCATTGAATATGCTGTTGTTGAATGAGGGACTCCCACATTCCAATCAGATCCTTTTATTCCCTCATCTTCAAAATCTTACTCTTTCTTTCTTTGACGATGTGAATTTCTTTGCAAAAATGAAGCCAAGAGAAATCCTTCATTCTGGCAGACTTGCTAATAAATTTCGTTTATTAAAGAAAATTCAAAACTTGATAAAGCCATTTTGCTTTTTTCTGTGCCCTGCAGTCCAAATACAATGTGCAACAATTTTCTTCTTGCTGAATGCAAGGAGTAAGAAGAATTCTCATACATTCCAGTAAAATGAGAATATTGCACCCAGTTCTCCCAGTGTCCAAGTTTTTCTTTTTGTAGTAAGAGAAGCAGCATGGCCTAGTGGCAAGAACACGGGCTTGAGAGTCAGGGTTCTAATCCTGGCTCTGCCACTTGTCTGCTGTATGACCTTGGGCAAGTCACGTAACTTCTCTGTGCTTCAGTTACTCCATCTGTAAAATGGGGATTAAGACTGTGAGACCCACGTGGGACAAACTGATTACCTTGTGTCTATCCCAGTGCTTAGAACTGTGCTTGGCACATAGTAAGCACTTAAGAAATACCATCATTAGTAGTAGTAGTAGTCGTATGCTGGGCACTTTGGGAGGAACATAAACTCTTTCAAGCCATTAGGGGTATTTAGTGCATCATGGAGACTTGTACCCAATCTGCCTTAGAAAACCATCCACACATGCCATGAAGAAAGCTTACTCACCAGGCCTGACCCGCAGGTACCTGTGGATCAGGTCGGGTAAATTTTGGGTAAAGAAGGGTGGGCAGGGAGCTGCCTATATATCCTCCGTCTGCTCCTTCTCCATTCCCTCCTTTTGCCTTCGCCTCAAAGCAGAGGATGCAGGCTAGGACCAAGGCAAGAGAGGGAGAGTTGAGGCAGGACTATAATCTATCTATATTTTAGATTGAGAACCGCACAAAGTACAGGGACCATGACTAATTCCCATCTGTGTATTCTCTCCCAATGCTTAGTACAGTGGAAGTACACAGTTACTTACACTGTAAGTACTTAAATACTTTTGCTATTGCTACTATTCATTCATTCATACTATAATAGCTAAGGAAATAAACCATTAGTCTAAACTGGCATCTATTATTTTTAAATAAATGTATTTAAAAAATAAAAGATAGTCAAAAAAGAAGAACCCAAAGGTCTGGCCCTAAGAGGAATCAAGCAAGGAAGAATTGAATTACAATTGAAATTGGCATCAGGACTCGTGCTTTTCTAGCTAGCTGAGGGCAGGGAATGTGTTCACCAACTCTGTTTTATAGCACTCTCCTAAACACTTAGTACAGTGTTTTGTGCACAGTAAGCACTCAAAAAATATGATTGATTGACTTAGGTAACTTTTCACTGTTACTAAATATGCTATTACCATGACACTTGAGTAAAGGAGAGAAAATTTTGTTGTTCCATTTGTGGAACTTATTTATAAAGCTTGCTTACTTTTCCCTAAGACTGGTATTGTTATATGCCTTTCAAAATGGCCTGATTTTTCTTCTCATATTCTCTTTTTAGATTTCAGACCTACACAGGAGTTTGGAAGTTAAAGAACTTAAAATTCAGCAACTAGCAGAGATGGTAAAGAAATTTGAGAAGGAATTCAGGCAAGTTATGCAGCTGTTTAGCAAAAATGGTAACTTGCTGGCAAATACCCAGGTGAGGCACTGGTTTTTCATTTAAGGTGAGTCTTTCCTCACATTTGCCTGCATAGGTTGACAGTGGCTTATTTAGTTAATATTGGAGCAATATTATTTCCTGGGCTCCAGGTTCACTGCCTGAATCTGTTTCTGTGCATTTTAGAGGCTACAGAATGAACCCCCGTAGAAAGAAAATATTGCCCTTTTTTAAACATACTCACTGCAAAGGCTAAAATTCTTTGGAAATTAAGGATGTTAATGGATTCGCTGTGATTTCTCATGTCATTGTGATGACTACAATGAATAACCGCTACAGCATATACCTTTGAAAATATTCCATAATTGATGTCCATATAAACCTCAATGTAGTCCATGACTAGAGGAGGACGTACAACTCTGATTTCCTATGTATGTTTGAGAAAATGGAAACCTGTCTGATCTCCATCCCATTTCCAATGATTTATGGGCTGATGGAGAAGAGGAATAGTTCTGTTTGATTGTATTCTCCTTAGAGTCCAGAAGAGCCGGGATCACAGCGCTGGCAGCAACTACAAAAGGGCCAGATATCCATTTTCCCATTCTTAGCATTCAGCCCCAAACTTCTGGATCTGTCTCCCTTTCCCCATCTCCTCTTCCCCCACCCACAACCGTTTACCTGGGTATTAACTCTTGCAGGAAGTGGGAAAATGAACAAGGAGCAAGGCTCAGATGTTATGGGCTCTGTAGTGTTAACAATGGGAGGGAGGGAGGAATGGATTACTACTGAGGAAAAAGAGAAATGGGGAGGAAAGAGAAATGAAGAAAATGAGGTGAAAACAGAATTGAAATGAATTGAAAGGTAGTTAAACAAAGTGGGGAACGTGGAAGAAAGTCAAGAGGAAAGCTGGAAGATCTATGCAGGGGAGTCTCTTTTTGAATTTCCTCATCTAATTATTTTTGATAAGTTTCAGCTATGCCACTCAACATCCTTATAGAAATATTTTAGTATTAAAGGATTACTAGGGTTTTGATGAAAGTCTTTTTCAATTTTATGATCCACCTTAAACTGGAAGATTCTCGCCACTCACATTGATAAATCTACCTGGCTGGAAACACAAGTAAGGCAGTTATTACATATGGCTAACCAGCAGCAAAGCAAATTTGACCTGAAATCACTGATGGAGACCATTGATACTGTAAAGCAAAAGATTGCCCTGCTGGAAACGTATGATCAGCGACTAGGTATGGCCTATCTCTTTGTTTTTTGGGTTACTTTAAGACTGATACAGTGCTATCCCATTACTAGGTATATGAAATGGGAAGCTAGCCAAACTACCCCTATTGAAAGTTGGGTTCTTCAACTCCACTGTATAGTCAGTTTTCCTGTAATGGGGGTTTTATTCTTCATAACGTCTCATAAATACTTGCATTAAGACACTCAGTACTCACACCTTTGTCTAATGCCACACATATGCACAGACATTTCTTTTGACATCACATTGTGTTCTATCCAGACAGATGCATGTTGTTGGAAAAAATGATTTCTTAATTACCCAACAACTTTCTATCCAAAATGCAAGGTGGGAGAACTAATTTACAAGGCAAGAAGTGAGAAACCCATGAATACAACTGGAGTTCATGTGACAGCAATACTAATTAAAATGAGGCTTACAGTGGGTCAAAGGGTGCGCAAGTGTGGGTGTCTAAAGGCTAGAATGGGGAGTGGAAATAAGAGCCATGGTGGAATAGAAAAGATTGGTGGTGGGGAGGGATGGTGCTGTTAAAGGGCAGAGAAGATTGAACATGATTCTGGATATATACCATTACTACCAAGAGAATTAATGCAGAAAACTTGGGGAATTTGGTATCAGAGCCATATTTTCAAGGGCCCTGCACACATTTCCCAAATCCCAGTTCACCAGGATAAAATGTCCACTTCACAACCTTAACAGCTGGATGTGGGTTCAGAGAATTGAAACTCTTACTTGAATAATGATAGCTCTGATTAAGTGGAATTTCAATAGTGCTTTTTTCATTTATTTTTTTCCATGTAGTTGTTTTGAAAGACCAGACCAAACAACATGATGCCCACATTAATGCTCACAAAGCCCAACTAAATAAAAATGAAGAACGATTTAAATTGCTGGAAGGGACCTGCTATAATGGAAAACTGATCTGGAAAGTGACCGATTACAAGATGAAGAAAAGAGAAGCAATGGAGGGACGCTCAGTTTCTATATTCAGTCAGCCTTTCTACACCAGCCGCTGTGGTTACCGGCTTTGTGCGAGGGCTTACCTAAATGGGGATGGGTCGGGGAAAGGAACTCACCTCTCTCTCTACTTTGTGGTGATGAAAGGAGAATTTGACTCATTGCTACAGTGGCCTTTCAAGCAGAAAGTTACCATGATGCTTTTGGATCAGAGTGGCAAAAAGAACCACATTGTGGAGATCTTCAAGGCTGATCCCAATAGCAGCAGTTTTAAAAGGCCTGAGGGGGAAATGAACATTGCTTCAGGCTTTCCCCGCTTTGTGGACCATTCCATGTTGGAAAATGTCAAGAACACTTTCATTAAAGAAGATACGCTGTTCATGAAAGTGGTTGTGGATTTAACTGACCTTGAAGAACTGTAGATAGAAGCCAGGGGTGGTTATTGTCATAGTGTTGAGGAAAGAAGCTTTTATGTTTTGAGCATCTGAGGTCAGATTTAGTTACCATAACAGTACTGAACTGGATTTCTTCAAGCTGTGGCTCTATTAAGGTTCTTGGTCTTTGGATTTTGTCGAAAGATGCTGAAGAGTCATCATCTATCTGTTAACAGGGTGATAAAAAACATATTGAAAGACAGAATCTGGTAGATTTAGCTAATGACTTATTTAGCCTGTATCTTTAAGACTGATTTTCAGCCAAGAAAACATTCCTCCTCAATAGTATTGTGCAGATTTGGTTACACACTTAAAAGATGTCAGACCTGAGACCATACCAGCAGTTCCTTTAAAATCTTCAGAGACTCTGCCAGAAATCCACAAATTCAGAAGAATGAAAATGACAGCAGGAAAGTCAGATGGCTTCAGTATATCCCATAGAGGGGGAAAGAAAGCATGGCTAATGGTCACTGGGATAGCACTTCGGGTAGGATATCAGGCAACTTAGTTACTATGAAAACAAGAAGGATTCTTGGCCAATATTTTTGGGAAGAGTTCTGAAAATTAAGTTTGAAAGATTGAAAACTCTATTAACTTTGAATTTGAAAATAGGAAACAACCTGGATGATGGGAAAGAGGAACAAGGAACATTAAAAGCCTTGGGCTTCAGTGCCTGACTGAGAAGAGTATTCAATCAATGGGATTTTAAAATTACTTTGCGCAGAGCACTACATTAAGCATTCCAGTCTGATAATCTTGTGTCTAACCCCAGTACACAGCACAGTTCTTGGCTCATAAAAAGCACTTATCAAATACCATAATTACTATTTTTAGAAAACAGTCTTACCCTGAAGGTGCTTACAATCAAATGGGGGAGTCAAAAAGAGATGTTATTTACAGAGAGTAGCAGGGGAAGGAGATGATTATAATGTGATATGGGTACAGAAAGCAGCAAAAACAATAGCAAAACATCTATCCTGAATTCTTATTGGATCACTCACTACTAGACAAGATCTGAGCAGTTATACCATTGTAGGAAATTTCTTGCCATTCTCCTAGGTGGGCACAGGATTCAGGCAAGGTACTGTGAATGAAAGTGGTTAAGTGTTCATCATGTATATAAAGTGCTCAAGTGCACTTGGATTTGTAAATTTTGTTATTACGACTTTGTGCTAATGCCAGAACGGCAAAAATGCAGTGTTTTGCAGAGTCTTGTGCTTAAAAGCTCAGTGTTTTTTTTTAATTAAAAATAACCTCTCAAAGGCACATAAAGGAAAGTGGCAGAAGGAAGCTTTAAAGCCACTCCCTGATATGATCTACCACAGCAACCTCTGCATCATCAATTGGAAAAAAAAATGTCGTAAACTATATGTAAATATCTTCAGGGTCTGAGGGAAGATTCAAAAACCATCTATGAAACTTGTAGAATGATGAAAATAATTATAATGCAGACTTTTAAGAGGGCCAAATAACTTACATAGAAATATGTAATTGCTCATCTATTCTAGAGATCCCCAATATTAACTTCCCTGGGAATTGTGTGACAAAGGATGGTGGTTTACAGAGCAAACATTCTCAGGTAATCTTTGAAAGCACTGTAATTTTGACTAGTTCGTAGAATACTGGATACTGCAAAAGCACAAACACATAGCCGTGACTAGTTTGGTGTAAATCTGACAAACATTTAAATAAAAATGTCAGAAGGAAGTCTCATTTTAAGCAATTGTTTTGGTGAAAAAATGACCTGCATATTGATTCTAAATTATCTTCCATTATTGAAACAATGATTTCCTTTGAGTTGTCATTCATATTTTTGCACAGCAGTCTCCTTACCTTCAACCTGTTTTTATTCTAAGATCTGAACAGCTATATTACTTCAACAGTACTATAGTACATTTTACTTCTTGCTTAATTTGTCCTCATAAAATAAAACAATTTAACTAGAGGCTTTTGGCTAAGCTACTCGAGCAAAAACTGATATTCAGTTTCAAAGATTGATGTTCATAAATATTCAGGAATATTGGCTTCCAAGTCAAAATGCTTAGGAACATCAAAGTTGAAAAACACCACCCTGGTCTCTTTACTTTCCCTAATTTGATGGTCTCGCTGAAGTTTACATCAAACTGTCTTCCAGCAATAAGCTTTATTGAAGCCTTTCTAAAGGCAGTGTAGTCTACACAAATTTTGGGGGGAGTTCTAAAGGAAGTATATAATTTTTCTCCTCATTCATTAGTTCATTCAGTCATATTTATTGAGCGCTGTTTGCAGAGCACTGTACTAATATTTATTGAGCACTTACTGTTTGCAGAGCACTGTACTAAGCACTTGGGAGAGTACAATATAACAACAAACAGTCACATTCCCTGCCCACAGCAGGGAAGCAGCATGGCACAGTGGAGAGAGCATGGGCCTGGGAGTGAGAAGGTCATGGGTTCTAATCCCGACTCCACCATTTACTTGCTGTGTGACCTTGGGCAAGATGCTTCACTTCTCTGTGCCTGTTACCTCATCTGCAAATAATAATAATAATGGCATTTATTAAGCGCTTACTATGTGCAAAGCACTGTTCTAAGCGCTGGGGGGGATACAAGGTGATCAGGTTGTCCCATATGGGGCTCACAGTCTTAATCCCCATTTTACAGATGAGGTAACTGAGGCCCAGAGAAGTGAAGTGACTTGCCCAAAGTCACACAGCTGACAAGTGGTGGAGCAGGGATTTGAACCCATGACCTCTGACTCCAAAGCCCGTGCTCTTTCCACTGAGCCACACTGCTTCTCTGCACACTGCAAATGGGGATTGAGACTGCGAGCCCCATGTGGAACAGGGACTGTGTCCAAAACATGATTATTATCATCTACCTACCTCAGTGCTTAGTACAGTGCCTGGCACATAGTAAGTGTCTAACAAGTACCATTAAAAAACCTAGAGAGCTCTGGGGAAACAAGACCCCGCAGCTCTTTCTGTGAAGTAAGAATCTTCGCCTAATCATGATGACTTTGAGGTCAGTAATCTGTGTGAGGAATGGATTATACTGCTAGTGGATGTAAGAGGTGAGTGAGCAGGCAGGAGAAGCAGCATGGCCTAGTGGATAGATCACAGGCCTGGGAATCAGGACCTGGGTTCTAAACCTGACTCTGCCACTTGTCTTCTGTGTAACCTTGGGTAAGCCACTTAACTTCTCTGTGCCCGTTACCTCACTGTAAAATGAGTATTAAGACTTTGAGCCCCAAGGGGGATAGGGACTGTGACCAACCTGATTTGCTTGTATTCTACCCAGTCCTTAGTGCAGTGCTTGGCACATAGTAAGTGCTTACAAATACCACAATTTATTATTAGTAGTATTGTTATTATTACAGTGCCTGACACATAGTAAGTGCTTAACAAATCCCATTTTAAAAAGGAGAGAAAAAAGTATAACTGTACTCCTGTAAGTAAAGCCCATTGGTGGATAATTAGTGATTGAACTGGCATTCTTGTTCCACACCACGCCAATCAATCCACCCTTTGAATGGCCCATTCCGAAACTGTCCCCTTTCATGCTAAATGCAACCCTTCCCAGCGTCCTTGCTGCCCCCCTCTCTTCCTTTCTCCTCACCCAACAAAACCCCTGAAGCAGGTAGTAATTGTGGTATTTGCTAAATTTGTGCTCTCCTCACCGAACAAAACCCCTGAAGCAGGTAGTAATTGTGGTATTGGCTAAATTTGTGCTAAGTGCTGAGACAGATACAATACAATCAGATCAGACACAGTCCCTACCCCTCATGGGGTTCAGAATCCAAGTGGGAGGACAATAGGAATTTAATAGGAATTAATTTAATAGGGATTTACACCCAAGGACCCTGAGGAACGAGAAAGTTACTTGCTCAAGGTCATGCAGCCAGCAAGTGGGTGATAGAGCTGGCATTAGAACCCAGGTCTCCTGACTCGCAGCCCCTGGGCTCTTTACACTAGTCCACGCTGCTTCTCTGAGGCTGCAGTGGTGGAGCAAAGTCATTCACTTCCTCACTAACAAAGTCTTTAAGTCTAGTGGGTGTGGGAAGCAGGGTCCCAACGGGCAGTGAAGTGACTCTGAGGCTCCCTGTCACAGTTGAAAAGCCACAGAGCTCTGAGTTTCCACCACAGTAACAGGTAATCCCCATTTGGCTCTTATTGAAACAGTCAGGGCGAGGCAAAGACGGGAGAGGCCCACACAATTGATTAGTGAAGTGAACCTAGGGGGCTAGTAGACATTTATGAAAAGATAATGGTGACTAGCGTTTCTCTGCTTACTATGAACTCTGCTCTTTGCTCGTGGTTGTTTGCTGGATTTATAACTGGAGTTCTGCCTTTGTATCTTGCATGCTGTGAACACTTTTTGGTTCCAAATAAACCCCCTCCTTTTCTGAGAGTTGTGATGCTTAAAGACTTTCTAATGCTATTTCCCAATACTTCATGGGAGGCAGTCTGGTCTAGTGGAAAGAGCATGGGCCTTGGAGATGTTTCTAATCCCAGTTCTGTCACTGGCTTGCTGTGTTATCTTGGACAAGTGACATAACCTTTCTGTGTCTCGGCTTTTTCATCTGTAAAATGGAGATAGGCTACCTGTTCTCACTACCTCTTATGCTGTGAGCTTTATGTGGGATGGAGACTATCCAATCAGATTATCTTGTAGCTATCTTGTAGCTAGAGAAGAAGCATGGTATAGCGGATAAAGCATGGGCCTAGCAGTCAGAAGATCAGGGGTTCTAATCCCAGTTCCGCCACTTGTCTGCTATGTGACTTAATTTCTCTGCCTCAGTTACCTCATCTGTAAAATGGGGATGAAAACTGTGAGCCCCGTGGGGGACAGGGACCGTGACCAACCTGATTTGCTTGTATCCACCCCAGCGCTTAGTATAGTGCCTGGCACATAGTAAGCACTTAACAAATACCAAAATTATTAACTATTATTATCCCACCTTAACACAGTGCTTGGTACATAATAAGGATATGATAGTTTTATTATGCCACATCATCAAAGTTGTGCTTCATTGTAAATCTATATTTCATCTATATCAGATAATCATGAAATCATGTGTGTACATAATCATTTCAAGGCAGGAAGAATAGCAGGGGAGGAAGATAAAGTTCTGGGGAATTCTTACTGGGCAAGAGAAAGGAGAAGGAATCAGCAATATTGAAATAACCATCAGTGGTTCAAGAAAACAGAATATTTTCTCTGAAAACCAACTTGGAAGTTGGAAGGAGATGAAAGGGTTGTCAAGTCAAAAGCAGCAGGAAGTTTCAGATAAAAAAAAAAACAGAAAAGACCCCATTAGATTTGGTTATGTTCTTCCTTATAGCTAGTCCAAAGTCACTCAAACTGCTATTTAAGGATTTATAAGAAGTCCTGAAATTGGTAGTTGGGCTTCCTTCCATATTTCCAAATGTTTCTCTCCCTCATGTTCCTTTCCTTCCCCCAAAAGTTCCCTTTCTTATGTTCCTAATGTAAAGGAGGAAGGGTCAGGATAGAGGACCCAAGTTCTAGTCCTGGCTCCATCACTTACTTGCTGCATGACAGTGGACAAGTCACTTTACCTCTCAAGCCTCTGCTTCCTATCTTAAAACAGGAATAAACACCTGTTCTCTTTCCCTCTTATACTGTGAGCCCCATATGGTACAAGGACGATGTACCATAATTATCAATGTAATTATCTTGAGCCTTCCCCGGTATTTAGCATAGTATTATTATATTATTTCCCTAAGTTCCTGTGAGAGTTCCCCTCCCAACAAACTCAATCCTTACAACTCTTTAACTACTGTTTCCAATGGACTGAGCTTGGGAAGTTGTTGGCTCTCTTGTACTCTCCCCAGCGCTTAGTACAGTGCTCTGCACACAGTAAGCACGCATCAAATAACACTGATTGATACTCAAGCCTTGACTGGCACAGCATGAATAGCTACAACCGTTTCATTGCATACATTCTATCCAGATAAAATGTATGTTTGGAAGAAGAATGTTCCCTAATTTCCTAACAGTATACTATCCAAAACTCACATTTTGGAAAAACTGAGTATTTGGTGAGGTTTTCAGCCCTTAAAAATCCTGTCCCTATGCCAGCTGCTAGACCCTCCTTCCTCTCCCCCTGGTCCCCCTCTCCATCTCCCCTGCCTTACCTCCTTCCCTTCCCCACAGCATGTGTATATATGTATATATGTTTGTACATATTTATTACTCTATTTATTTATTTTACTTGTACAAATCTATTCTATTTATTTTATTTTGTTAATATGTTTTGTTTTGTTCTCTCTCTTCTAGACTGTGAGCCCACTGTTGGGTAGGGACCGTCTCTATATGTTGCCAACTTGTACTTCCTCTCCCCCTCGTCCCCCTCTCCATCCCCCCATCTTACCTCCTTCCCTTCCCCACAGCACCTGTAAATATGCATATATGTTTGTACATATTTATTACTCATTTATTTATTTTACTTGTACATATCTATTCTATTTATTTTATTTTGTTAGTATGCTTACTGTGTGCAGAGCACTGTACTAAGCACTTGGGAAGTACAAGTTGGTATCCACCCCAGCACTTAGTATAGTGCCTGGCACATAGTAAGCACTTAACAAATACCAAAATTATTAACTATTATTATCCCACCTTAACACAGTGCTTGGTACATAATAAGGATATGGTAGTTTTAATATGCCACATCATCAAAGTTGTGCTTCATTGTAAATCTAAATTTCATCTATATCAGATAATCATGAAATCATGTGTGTACATAATCATTTCAAGGCAGGAAGAATAGCCGGGGAGGAAGATAAAGTTCTGGGGATAAAGTTCTCTGTCTCCCCCTTTTAGACTGTGAGCCCACTGTTGGGTAAGGACTGTCTCTATATGTTGCCTACTTGTACTTCCCAAGCGCTTAGTACAGTGCTCTGCACACAGTAAGCGCTCAATAAATACGATTGATTGATTGATTGATTCTCTGTCTCCCCTTTTAGACGGTGAGCCCGCTGTTGGATAGGGACCGTCTCTATGTGTTGCCAACTTGTGCTTCCCAAGCGCTTAGTACAGTGCTCTGCACACAATAGGTGCTCAATAAATACGATTGATTGATTTGATTGACAGATGCTAACACTGCTCTAACCGCCGTTGGCCGTGCTAGAAACGGAACAACGGACCCACGGACAGTTCGTACCTCAGAAGCCGCATGGCTCAGTGGAAAGAGCCCGGGCTTTGGAGTCAGAGGTCATGGGTTCGAATCCCGGCTCCGCCACCTGTCTGCTGTGTGACCTTGGGCAAGTCACTTCACCACTCTGAGCCTCTGTTACCTCATCTGTAAAAGAGGGAGTACGACTGTGAGCCCCACGTGGGACAACCTGATCCCCTTGAACCCCCCCCCCCAGCGCTTAGAACAGTGCTTTGAACATAGTAAGTGCTTAACAAATGCCATCATTATTATTATTATTATTCAGCGTGGCTCAGTGGAAAGAGCACGGGCTCTGGAGTCAAAGGTCATGGGTTCGAATCCCAGCTCCACCACCAGTCTGCTGTGCGACCTTGGACAAGTCACTTAACTTCTCTGAGCCTCAGTTCCCTCATCTGTAAAAATGGGGATTACGACTGCGAGCCCCACATGGGCCAACCTGATCACCTTGTATCCCCCCCCCAGCGTTTAGAACAGTGCTTTGCACATAGTAAGCGCTTAACAAATGCCATCATTATTATTATTATTATTCGGCGTGGCTCAGTGGAAAGAGCCTGGGCTTTGGAGTCAGAAGTCATGGGTTCGAATCCCAGCTCCACCACCAGTCTGCTGTGTGACCTTGGGCAAGTCACACTTAACTTCTCTGAGCCTCAGTTACCTCATCTATAAAAATATAGCGCTTACTATACTATGTGCAGAGCACTGTTCTAAGCGCTGGGGAGGTTACAAGGTGATCAGGTTGTGTCCCATGTGGGGCTCACAGTCTTAATCCCCATTTTACAGATGAGGGAACTGAGGCCCAGAGAAGTGAAGTGACTTGCCCAAAGTCACACAGCTGACAAGTGGCGGAGCTGGGATTTGAACCCGTGACCTCTGACTCCAAAGCCCAGGCTCTTTCCACTGAGCCACGCTACTTAACTTCTCTGAGCCTCAGTTACCTCATCTGTAAAATGGGGATTACGACTGTAAGCCCCACGTGGGCCAAACTGAGCGTTTAGAACAGTGCTTTGCACATAGTAAGCGCTTAACAAATACCAACGTTAATATTATTCTCTGAGCCTCAGTTCCCTGATCTGTAAAATGGGGATGAAGACTGTGAGCCCCTCGTGGGCCAACCTGATCACCTTGTATCCCCCCCAGCGTTCAGAACAGTACTTTGCACATAGTAAGCGCTTAACAAACACCAACATTATTATTATTCTCTGAGCCTCAGTTCCCTCATCTGTAAAATGGGGATTACGACTGTAAGCCCCACGTGGGCCAAACTGAGCGTTTAGAACAGTGCTTTGCACATAGTAAGCGCTTAACAAATACCAACATTATTATTATTATTATTCTCTGAGCCTCAGTAACCTCATCTGTAAAATGGGGATTACGACTTGTGAACCCCACGTGGGCCAACCTGATCACCTTGTATCCCCCCCAGGGTTTAGAACAGTGCTTTGCACATAGTAAGTGCTTCACACATGCTATTATTATTATTATTATTATTATTATTATTATTATTATTATTAACGGCCCCGTGGCTCAGTGGAAAGAGCCCGGGCTTTGGAGTCAGAGGCCTTGGGTTCAAATCCCGGCTCCGCCACTTGTCAGCTGTGTGACGTTGGGCAAGTCACTTCACTTCTCTGGGCCTCAGTTCCCTCATCTGTAAAATGGGGATGAAGACTGTGAGCCCCTCGTGGGACAACCTGATTACCTTGTACCTACCCCAGCGCTTAGAACAGTGCTTTGCACATAGTAAGCGCTTAACAAATACCAACATTATTATTGTTCTCTGAGCCTCAGTTACCTCATCTGTAAAAATGGGGGTTACGACTGCGAAATACCAACATTATTATTGTTCTCTGAGCCTCAGTTACCTCATCTGTAAAAATGGGGGTTACGACTGCGAGCCCCACGTGGGACAACCTGATCACCTTGTATCCCCCCCCCAGCGTTTAGAACAGTGCTTTGCACATAGTAAGCGCTTAACAAATACCAACATTATTATTATTATTATTATTATTATTATTATTATTTTCTGAGCCTCAGTTACCTCATCTGTAAAATGGGGATGACGACTGCGAGCCCCACGTGGGCCAACCTGATCACCTTGTATCCCCCCCAGCGTTCAGAACAGTACTTTGCACATAGTAAGCGCTTAACAAATACCACCGTTATTATTATTCTCTGGGCCTCAGTTCCCTCATCTGTAAAATGGGGATTACGACTTGTGAGCCCCATGTGGGACAACTTGTTCACCTTGTATCCCCCCCAGCGTTTAGAACAGTACTTTGCACATAGTAAGCGCTTAACAAACACCAACATTATTATTATTCTCTGGGCCTCAGTTCCCTCATCTGTAAAATGGGGATTACGCCTGTAAGCCCCACGGGGGCCAAACTGAGCGTTTAGAACAGTGCTTTGCACATAGTAAGCGCTTAACAAATACCAACGTTATTATTATTCTCCGGGCCTCAGTTCCCTCATCTGTAAAATGGGGATTACGACTTGTGAGCCCCATGTGGGACAACTTGATCACCTTGTATTCCCCCAGCGTTTAGAACAGTACTTTGCACATAGTAAGCGCTTAACAAATACCAACATTATTATTATTATTATTATTATTATTATTATTATTATTATTATTAAGGGCCCCAGCGCTTCCACCCCCACCCCCCCCCCCCCTCCGTTGCTAACGCGCAGGCGTCACAATCCCTCAGGGCCAGAGCGGGCGCCTCCCCGCGCGCGCATGCGCAGGCCACTTCCGGCCTGACGGAGGAGCCCCCCCCCCCGCCCCTCCCCCCCGGGCTGCCTCCCCGCGGCTGCGCAGTGGCCGGCTCGGCGGCGGCGCCTCTCCCCTCAGCCGCCGCTTTGGCCGCCCCTCGTCGTGTCGGCGACGCCGCCCGCCGGTTTCCGGTGAGTGCTGAGGAGAATCCGCGCTGCGGGGAGGCCGCAGGCCCCTTTTCTTCCCCGCTTTCCACACCCCCTTGCCCAGAATAATAATAATAATAATAATAATGGAATTTGTTAAGCGCTTACTATGTGCAAAGCACTGTTCTAAGCGCTGAAGTCTGCACCCCGCCCTCCCTCCCTCCTTCCCTCACCGAAGACCCCTCAGTGTGACCCTCCTTTCCTCCTCCATCGCCTCCTGGTAGATGAGAGGACCTCTGGCCTCCCTAGGCCTCTCATTCATTCAGTCAATCCTATTTATTTTAGACTGTGAGCCCACTGTTGGGTAGGGACCGTCTCTATTTATTTTACTTGTACATATCTATTTTATTTTGTTAGTATGTTTGGTTTTGTTCTCTGTCTCCCCCTTCTAGACTGTGAGCCCACTGTTGGGTAGGGACTGTCTCTAGATGTTGCCAGCTTGGACTTCCCAAGCGCTTAGTACAGTGCTCTGCACACAGTAATTGCTCAATAAATACGACTGACTGATTGATTTAGCTCTCTTCCTCCCCTCAAGGCCCTACTGAGAGCTCACCTCCTCCAGGAGGCCTTCCCACACTGAGCCCCTTCCTTCCTCTCCCCCTCGTCCCCCTCTCCATCCCCCCCATCTTACCTCCTTCTCTTCCCCACAGCACCTGTATATATGTTTGTACATATTTATTACTCTATTTATTTTACTTGTACATATCTATTCTATTTATTTTATTTTGTTAGTATGTTTGGTTTTGTTCTCTGTCTCCCCCTTCTAGACTGTGAGCCCACTGTTGGGTAGGGACTGTCTCTAGATGTTGCCAGCTTGGACTTCCCAAGCGCTTAGTACAGTGCTCTGCACACAGTAATTGCTCAATAAATACGACTGACTGATTGATTTAGCTCTCTTCCTCCCCTCAAGGCCCTACTGAGAGCTCACCTCCTCCAGGAGGCCTTCCCACACTGAGCCCCTTCCTTCCTCTCCCCCTCGTCCCCCTCTCCATCCCCCCATCTTACCTCCTTCTCTTCCCCACAGCACCTGTATATATGTATATATGTTTGTACATATTTATTACCCTATTTATTTTACTTGTACCTATCTATTCTATTTATTTTATTTTGTTAATATGTTTGGTTTGGTTCTCTGTCTCCCCCTTCTAGACTGTGAGCCCACTGTTGGGTAGGGACTGTCTCTAGATGTTGCCAACTTGGACTTCCCAAGCGCTTAGTACAGTGCTCTGCACACAGTAATTGCTCAATAAATACGACTGACTGATTGATTTAGCTCTCTTCCTCCCCTCAAGGCCCTACTGAGAGCTCACCTCCTCCAGGAGGCCTTCCCACACTGAGCCCCTTCCTTCCTCTCCCCCTCGTACCTCTCTCCGTCCCCCCTCATCTTCCTTCCCTTCCCCACAGCACCTGTATATATGTATATATATATATATATATATATATATATGCGTACATGTATGCATGTATATATATGTATATATGTTTGTACATATTTATTACTCTATTTTACTTGTACATATCTATTCTATTTATTTTATTTTGTTAATATGTTTGGTTTTGTTCTCTGTCTCCCCCTTCTAGACTGTGAGCCCGCTGTTGGGTAGGGACTGTCTCTAGATGTTGCCAACTTGGACTTCCCAAGCGCTTAGTACAGTGCTCTGTACACAGTAAGCGCTCAATAAATGCGATTGATTGATTGTCTCTATATGTTGCCAACTTGTACTTCCCAAGCGCTTAGTACAGTGCTCTGCACACAGTAAGCCCTCAATAAATACGATTGATTGATTGATTTAGCTCTCTTCCTCCCTTCAAGGCCCTACTGAGAGTTCATCTCCTCCAGGAGGCCTTCCCACACTGAGCCCCTTCCTTCCTCTCCCCCTCGTACCTCTCTCCATCCCCCTCATCTTCCTTCCCTTCCCCACAGCACCTGTATATATGTGTATATATATGTATGTGTGTATATATATATGTATATATGTGTATATATGTTTGTACATATTTATTATTCTATTTATTGTACTTGTACATATCTATTCTATTTATTTATTCTATTTATTTTATTTTGTTAGTACGTTTGGTTTTGTTCTCTGTCTCCCCCTTTTAGACTGTGAGCCCACTGTTGCGTAGGGACTGTCTCTATATGTTGCCAACTTGGACTTCCCAAGCGCTTAGTACAGTGCTGTGCACACAGTAAGCGCTCAATAAATGCGATTGATTGATTGATTGATTGTCTCTATATGTTGCCAACTTGTACTTCCCAAGCGCTTAGTACAGTGCTCTGCACACAGTAAGTGCTCAATAAATACGATTGATTGATTGATTGATTTAGCTCTCTTCCTTCAAGGCCCTACTGAGACCTCACCTCCTCCAGGAGGCCTTCCCAGACTGAGCCCCTTCCTTCCTCTCCCCCTCATCCCCCTCTCCATCCCCCTCATCTTACCTCCTTCCCTTCCCCACAGCACCTGTATATATGTTTGTACATATTTATTACTCTATTTTGCTTGTACATATCTATTCTATTTATTTTATTTTGTTAGTATGTTTGGTTTTGTTCTCTGTCTCCCCCTTTTAGACTGTGAGCCCACTGTTGGGTAGGGACTGTCTCTAGATGTTGCCAACTTGGACTTCCCAAGTGCATAGTATGGTGCTCTGCACACAGTAAGCGCTCAATAGATATGATTGATTGATTGATTGATTGATTAACATTAATAATAATAACGGTGGCATTTCTAGACTGTGAGCCCACTGTTGGGTAGGGACTGTCTCTATATGTTGCCAACTTGTACAGTGCTCTGCACACAGTAAGCGCTCAATAAATACGATTGATTGATTTCTAGACTGTGAGCCCACTGTTGGGTAGGGACCGTCTCTATCTGTTGACAACTTGTACTTCTAGTACAGTGCTCTGCACACAGTAAGCGCTCAATAAATACGATTGGTTTGTTAAGTTCTTACTATTATTATTAATAATAATAATGATGGCATTTGTTAAGCGCTTACTATGTGCTGTTCTAAGCGCTGGGGAGGTTACGAGGTGATCAGGTTGTCCCACCGGGGCTCACAGTCTTCATCCCCATTTTATTGAGTGCTGACTGTGTGCAGAGCACTGTACTAGCGCTTGGGAAGTAATGCTAATAATGGCATTTGTTAAGCCAATAATAATAATAATAATTAATGATGGCATTTGTTAAGCACTTATAATAATGATGATGGCATTTATTAAGCACATACTATTTGCAAAGCACTGTTCTAAGCACCGGGGAGGTTACAAGGTGATCAGGTTGACCCACCAGTGCTCACGGTCTTCATCCCCATTTTATTGAGCGCTGACTGTGTGCAGAGCACTGTACTAAGCGCTTGGAAAGTAATAATAATAATAATAATAATAATGATGGCATTTGTTAAGCACTTACTACTAATAATAATGATGGCATTTGTTAAGGGCATTGTGGGGAGGTTACAAGGTGATCAGGTTGTCCCAAGGGGGCTCACGGTCTTAATCCTCATTTTACAGATGAGGTAACTGAGGCACAGAGAAGTTGTGACAAGCCCAAAGTCACACAGCTGACAATTGGCGGAGTTGGGATTTGAACCCATGACTTCTGACTCCAAAGCCCACGCTCTTTCCACTGAGCCATGCTGCTTCTCTACTTCTCTACTATGTGCCAAGCACTGTTCTAAGCACTGTCGGGGGTGGGGGGGGGTACAAGGTACAAGGGGTACAAGGTTGTCCCATGAGGGACTCACAGCCTTAATCCCCATTTTACAGATGATGTAACTGAGGGTCAGAAAAGTCAAGTGACTTGCCCAAAGTCACACAGCTGACAAGTGGCGGAGCTGGGATTAGAACCCATGACCTCGGACTCCCAAGCCCGGGCTCTTCTCACTGAGCCACGCTTGGCAACATATGATGTTGATGGCATTTGTTAAGTGCTTAATATGTGCAAAGTACTGTTCTAAGGGCTGGAGAGGATACAAGGTGATCAGGTTGTCCCACGTGGGGCCCACAGTCTTAATCCCCATTTTACTGATGAGGTGACTGAGGCACAGAGAAGTGAAAAATAAATACGATTGATGATGATGATGAAAAATAAGTACGATTGATGATGATGATGAAGTGACTTCATCAAGTGATTGATGATGATGATGAAAAATAAATACGATTGATGATGATGATGAAGTGACTTGCCCAAAGTCACACAGCTGACAATTGGCAGAGTCAGAATTTGAACCCATGACCTCTGACTCCCAAGCCCATGCTATTTAGAGATGGTCCCTACTCTCGGGGGGAGTCCTTCATCTCTCCCCTAGCGAACCCTCACTACTTTCCCCTTTTACCCCCAGGAGTGGCTTCTGCTTCCTTCAGTTTAGCCCCCTGCCCCGTGGCAGTGTGCATAGGAAGGATTAGGACCGCGTTTAGTACAGTGCTCTGCACACAGTGAGTGCTCAATAAATACAGTTGATTGATTCTTAGTTCCTCCTCAGCCCCCCTTTTCTCCCATTCTGCCCGGTTTAATTTTACACCATCCTCTAAAGAACGCTAACCTCTCCCAGTCCTCTACCCCAGAATGTATCATTCTCCTCTTCAATCATTCATTGGTATTTACTGAGTGCCAAGCCCAATACTAGGCACTTGGGAGAGCACATTACAGTAGAGTTGGTAGACAGGAGTCCTGTCTTCAAGAAGTCACTTCAGGCTTTACTCCATTCTTTCTCCCCACCTCTCAGCCCCTAACCCCAGGAGTGTGTCCTTTTCCCCCTCCTTCCCAAAAATATTCCCATATCTCGGTCCACTCGGCCTCTTCTCCAGTTTGTGTGTGTTCCCTCTTTCTTTTCAGTCCTTCCTTTATTGTCTATCTATCCCTCAGCTCTTGCTTGGCTGAGTGTGGTCCTTCTCATCAGAGCCCACAATCAGGAGAATGCAAAGAGTTGACTCCTAGACTGTGAACTCCCTATGGGTGGAGAACATGTCTACCAATTCAACTATATTGTTTTCTCCCCGTTACAAGGTAACGCTCTGCCACATGTCTGCTGTGTGACCTTAGGCAAGTCACTTAACTTCTCTGAGTCTCAGTTACCTCATCTGTAAAATGGGGATTAAGACTGTGAGCCCCACATGGGACAACCTGATCACTTTGTATCCCCCCAAGCGCTTAGAACAGTGCTTTGCACATAGTAAGCGCTTAACAAATGCCAACATTGTTATTATTATTATTATTATTATTATTACTGTGCCCATGAGGGACAGGGCCTGTGTCCACTCTGTGTACCCTGTATCCATCCCAGAGCTCAGTTCAGTACTTGGCACATGGTAAATGCTTTACACATACTTGTATCTTTGTGGGCCCAAAACTGGCACCACCTACCTGGCCAAAAAATCTAGGTATTCAGTTCTTTACTTCTCTTCCACCCATCACCAGGATTCCTTTTGGGTCAGCCAACTCATCCCAGCCCCTTAGAGTCCTATAACTAGTACTAATAGTACTAGTTGGAACAACTCATTCTAACTATTTTTGAGTATTTTTTTTGCAACAGAAAATATATTTGAGATGCTCTAGAAGCTGAAATATGTTATACATGTATGTTATTATGGCATAGCCTTACACTAGAAGGTGTCATGGACACTTTTAGATTAGAACATTTTTGATGATTTACATGATTTTCCTTTAAAGATGCTATTTAAGAAAGGCTAACAAATGGGAATGGCAGAAGAACCCTTTGTCCAAAGAGGGCAACAAATGAGTATTTCTTGGAAGTATAAAAAATAGAATTAAAGTGACCTTAACTGATTTATTTATCTTACTTGTACATATCTATTCTATTTATTTTATTTTGTTAGTATGTTTGGTTTTGTTCTCTGTCTCCCCCTTTTAGACTGTGAGCCCACTGTTGGGTAGGGACTGTCTCTATATGTTGCCATCCTGTACTTCCCAAGCGCTTAGTACAGTGCTCTGCACACAGTAAGCGCTCAGTAAATACAAATGATGATGATGATGAACAAGTGCCCCTTCCAAGCAGGCTGAATTTCAGCAGGGATGTGTAAAAAGCAGACAACATATGCAGTAGAATTTGGGAACAGGTGAGGCAGAATAATGATGGAAAAAAAAGACTGAAGGCATCAGAATATGATGTGAATATGAATGAGTAGTCAAGAGCTGTTAATATATCCCAATATCTTAAATTCAGTGATTTTGATTCAAAATAAAGAAAGGCTTTTTGAGGGAAAGGGGCATAAGCTGAGAAACAGATTGCCAAGATCAATGGAATCTCCATCCATACCGATTTTTAGAGACATGATTGATAACTGAATTGGTGGAAGGCTTAGGTGTTTTAGATCTGGCAGAGACTGGACCAGGTAAGTTATTCAAAACCCTTCTCCTTTTGATTCTGGAGAGTACTACTAATTACCAGGATTTTTTAAAATATCAAAACTCAGTTTATTTAAATTTCCATTGAAGGGAGTTGCCTTATGACTTTTGGAAATGTTTCCAACACAGGTGGTTTGTTACTGAGAGCCAAAAAACTAACAGCCTGTTAGTCCCCTTCCTGGAATTTCAGGGCTAACCTATCTTTTTGACTAGTAGTATTTGTTCAACACATACCTTTGCAAAGTCTTGTGCAAGTTACATAAGGAATTTACCAGAGAAGAAAATGTGAAGTTCTGGCCATCCTGGAGTTTGCAATCCTTGGGGCAGTTCCCAGGAAATTCTACTCACCAATGATTCCAGGAGTAACTGCTCAGCTCTGGACCCACTACCTCTTCCTCCCACAATTTTGGGAGTCCAGGCTGTGGTGCTACAATCCTGAATCAATCAATCAGTGGTATTTATTTAACACTTACCTTATGCAGATCACAGTTCTAAGCACTTGGAAGAGTACAGTACAGTAGAGTTGATAGATATGATCCCTGCCCATAAGGATCACCATCTTCATCTTCCTCCTGGGATCCAACAGAACAGCTTCCCAAACCATCCTGTTAATCTGAACCTGGCTGGATACTTGGGTGTCTGTCTCCATGGGTGCAGACCCACAATGAGTGTCCCAGAACAGCCCATTTCTGATCAAAACTCATTTGATTAAAGCAGAACTACACTTTTCCCCCATTCCCTGATCTGCTGGGAGGCAAATAGTAGTCATACATCATATGACTACTATTTCTGGTTCCTAGTCTAATCTCAGTTTTAGGTCTATGATGAATTAAATGTCTAACCCCAACAATGCAACCCAGTATTGTGACAGTTATGAAGAAGATAGGTGTTTTATTATTCAATTTATAAAAGTGTTCTCTATAATGGTCAGTGCTTAATATATGGTTGAAGTTTTATTCTTCTGATGATTTACACAGCTGAATATGTGTTGTAGAGCATAATGAATGAGAGTCCTAATTGTTTTTGTGTTTAGCAATATCTAGGTCAAGCAAAAGCCTTATTAAAGAGTCCTGTATCTCCATGACAACTAAATTGTCTCTGTCAGATCATGGAGAAGGAAGCTTTAAATGAAGAGGATACTAAACAGGGGGTCCATATTTCTACCCCACAAAAATTCATCTGGGAAACTAGAGGTGAGCAATTTGTTGGATCAGGGTGCCTTCAAGATGTTTTGTGAAGTATTCTGGGGAAGATGATTTCTCCTGTGAGGGAGTCGTTAACATCTGCAATTAAGGAATAATTAAAAGGAGGAAGGAAAGAGTTGGACACTTGTATACCTGAATGTCAGCCAAAGGAGATTAGATATGGCCAAAATATGTGCCCACTCTTTAATCAAAAATATTTTGGGCTGCTTATTAAAATGGATTAAAAATTGTTAAAAAAGAGTTGAAATTTAAATCACTTTTTTTGTTGAGTCTTTTCAGTAAATTAAATCTAACAGTTTAATGCTGAGAAGCAGTGTGGCCTAGTGGATAGAGCACGGACCTGGGAATCATAAGGATCTGGGTTCTAATCCTGGCTCCACCACCTATCTGCTATGTAACCTTATGCAAGACACATAACGTCCCTGTACCTCAGTTCCCTAATCTGTAAAATGGAGATTAAGACTGCGATTAAGACTATGGGACATGGACCACGTCCAACCTGATTAGCTTGTGCAACTGGAAATGTATTCCTAGGTGCTAGGGGGACTATAGCATGATCAGCAGGAGATTGTCAATGGCGAGTAGGAGGTGGGCTTTGAATCTGATTTAGAAGGTGGGATCAAAAGCAGAGAGTTTTGGCAAAGCAGAGTAGAACCTTTCTATACCAGTAAGGATAGTGTGATTGATAGCTTTTAAGTTGGAGGAGTTGAGTGTCAGAACCAGTAAGGAGTTTATGATCATAGTAATTATAACAATAATCATACCATTTAGATTGGAGAGTCATGGGAGAAAAGGTCAGCTAAACATGGGAGAGCCAGCTGGTAAAAAAAAGACCTTGAACTTAAAGCTTATCTTAGATACAGGTGATGAATGAGGTACCCCTCTAGATTTTTAAGGAGTTCTCTGAACTGCCCAACATTTTAGAAATATTTGTAAGTTCTTTGTGGGCAGATACCATGTCTACCAACTCTATTGTATTGTACTCTCCCAAGTGCCTACAGTGCTCAGAACACAGTAAATACTCAATAAATTCCGTTACTTGATTGTTGGATTTGTACTGCTGAAGGTAAAATGGGCCAGATGTGGGAAGCTGACAGTAGAAAGGAGTGGACAGAAGAAAAGTCTGTAGAACTCGGCATCAGTGACTCCCAGTTTAGAGCAAGAAGGACAGATGGGAGGGGTAGTGTTGAGGACACTGAAAGGAAAGATAGGAAGTAGGGAGGGTTTAGGAGGAATACTTTAAAGACTGGCATTAAAAATCAAAAGTGTCATCATGAAAGCCCTAAATGAAGCGTGTTATTACATGGGATCCCTGTACCGTGTCTGTCAGTCTAAAAATAATACCTGTAGTAACTGAGCAATATTTTGGTTTTATAGGCATGGAGAGCAGGTGCTCAGAGACACAAGGGACAACATGCTCAATTACTGAAGAGGAAATAAGAGGCAGAGGTGGGGACACCCGTGCTTGGCTGCTGTCCATTTGGATAATTTCATATGCTGTCTAAATTGTTGTTTCTGTGTCTCTGTCATAGCTGCTGATTATCAAACATAAAAGATTCCAAACTTTATATTTCCCCTAAGGAAAAGCAAAGAGGAAACAAAAAAGCAGCCGAAGCAGATTAACCTCCAGTTCAGAAGAATCCTCTGGGAGTTCAACAAGCTCTTCGGGAAGCAGAAGCCGATCAAGTAGTGATGGTAAACTCCTATCTCCCTTGATTTTCACTAGTAGAGGTCAAAGACCCTTCCTTCCAGGGCTGCAAGCAGTAGAAGTTTCCTTTACTCACGGTTTAAGTGTCAGAAAATAATGAGTTACATTATCATAGGGTGTTTAGTATGAATTTCTGGGCATGGTCCAGCTGTTCCTTGGGCATATGTTAGAGCTTGGTTCAGTTCTTCATTTTATTGACAAGCTTTCCCTTTCACTTGAGAAGAATTTGCCATAATCCCCAAACACTGATGAAAGGCTAATAAATCACAAATATATCTTTAAAATGAAAAGCATTTTCTCCTTTTTGGCCTGCCAGCCCCCAGGGTTAGGGTTCTTCCTTTCCTCTAATCCATCTTTGGAAGAGGAGGAAGAAGGAACAGAGAAGAAGGTAATGGGCAGCTTTTGGTGTAGGGGGAGACTCATGCCCGTCCACTTGCATTTTTGAGATAGTGTTGTCAGCCTGCTGAGAAATTTGGTCAGAAAAAGCTAATAGTAAGTGAATCCTCAACTGGTTAACTGACCAGAACCATGTGAAGATCCTGTGCAAGAATGTGAGACTTTGATATCTTTTTAAGAGTTCTGCTAAATGTATTAAATAGTTAACTGGTCCTATTCAGCTGTGGCGATTTTTCTGCTATTGGCAAGGTGAATTGTTTCTTTAGAATTCTGTCAATAATTTTATTGATGAATTGAGACTCTGTCAGTGATATAATTATTTCAAAAGTAATTTGACCTTTCCTAATGTTGGCGTGTTTAAAATTGAAAGAAGGGCCATGATAATGGTGTTAAGTTGCAGTGTGTATCATGTTAATTGAATTAGATAACTAAGATCACAGTGTTGGTTCCAGTGTATAGCGAAATACGATGCTCCAAGTTGTGCTCATGCTATTGTTTTTGAAACCACCAGCAGAATCTTGGTTAAGACTCTGATCTGTTGTTGCTAAGTAGTGATGCTTGGCATCAGATGGTGAATGATATTTTTCTTGGGAAAAAAAAGACATTAAAGGAGAACCTTTCTGACATGGTGTATCCTTCAGGTTAGTCATGCTCTCAATCTTGTGTATGAAAACTACTGGCAGAATTTTGGTTTTGATCCTGCTCTATAATTTGCTAAGAAATGACATTTGGCATCAGATAGTGAATGGTAGTTTTCCTGGAAAAGAGGCAAGAAAAGGAAAAACTTTTCGATGTGGTAGTGTGAGCAGTTAAGTGGGCCCTGAAAAGGAAATGTTCTGAATGTCAAAGCCACCAGCACTGTGATTATAGTCACGTCTTATATCACAATGGCTGAACTGTTTCATACTTCATATGAGACTTTGCTGGTCGTGTTCTTCTTGAAGTACTCCTGCACCAGTTCCAGGTGGTTTGAATAGGGAGAACTTGCAGATTAAATAAGTGGATCGCAAGGTTTATGAGTCTGATCTCTTAATGTGACACCAAAAAATCTATGAATGAATTCCCATTTCTCCACTGGAGATGTTTCTGGGAAGGTGGACTTATCTAGGGTTATTGAGGGAGACTGTGGTTGAACTGGGGCAAAGCATCCACCAGTCCTTACAGGAAAGTTGAAAGATACATTCTGCAGTTCTAAAATTCCACTGGCTCCCCAGTTGGATATTTAATCCTGGTGTGAGTGTGTGGTGATAATAATTCTGTCCCTCTTGGCATTCAGAGTTCCCTTACTGGATGAGACTTTCTGACTGGAATTTGTCAAAATGACCTGCGTGTTGCTTCCACAGCCTTCCGTGGCTCTGAAGGTGACCTGAGCCACTGACAAGGGACCCCCCTACAGCAAAAAGCAAAAGCTAAGGGCTTCCAGGTACTCGGTGCTAAAGGATTTCCTCATGCAGGTGTTTGATTACAAAAGCAAATGAACTTTGCTCATTTGGAGAGTCTTCCACAAGTGCAGTTTCTTCAGGTCCGCAAGTGCCAGTTTAGTTGTGGTGATTTGTGCTGGCATTGCAACTAATGCTGCCAGGAGGAAAGGGTGTGCACAAGCTGATCGGTCCCAGATTTTTGTGTTTATGATTTGTATATGATTATCCTGCATCTACTCCAGTGCTTGGCACCTAGTAAGGGCTTAATAATTACCAGTAAAATTATAATTTTGATTCTTGCTTCAGATGAGGAGGAATGATTACAATCAAACTCTCCCTAGCGTTTTGGTTATCAGTCAACTGCCAAATGATTGTGCTCAGTCTGAACCTCCTGTACTTGCGAAGTACCTTCCCAGGAATGTATGTACTCCATCAAAAGCTCAGGGGCAGTGGGCCATTTGAGCAAAATTCAGACCAGCACTGGAGAGGGATGTAAGGCTGAGGTTCTTGATGTTAGCTCACTTTTTTGTTTGTTTTTCTTGGGTTTTGGGGGGAATTTGTTAAGCACCTACTGTGTGCCAGATACGGTACTAAGCTCAAGGGTAGATACAAGCTAATCAGGTTGGACATAGTCCATGTTCCACATGGGACTGTCAGTCTTAATCCCCATTTTACAGATGAGGGAACTGAGAAACAAGTTCACACAGCTGACAAGGGGCACAGTCAGTATTAGAACCAGGTCCCTCTGACTCCCGGCTTGTTGTGGGCAGGGAACGTGTCTACCAACTTTTGTATTATACTCTCCTAAATGCTTAGTACAGTAGTCTGCACAAAGGAAGCACTCAGTAAATATCATTGATGATGTCCAAATTTTGTGCAGAATTGTCAATCAGAGAGCATTAACTGATGATAAAGGGAAAATAGTCAGTTACCCTCTTGTTCTTAGTTGAAAATTTTGACTGCTGAGGGGGAAAAAATTGAGAGGGTTAAGACAATTACACCCTTAGAGTAAGCGGAGCTAAAACTCATCAGTAAATCAGTTGAGATCCAGGCTCATTTAAAACACGATTTCTTTTTGTTTTGTATTTTGAAGGAAGTATAAATTCAGTTCAAATTCACTTTGGCGTAAAGATGTTAGAAATCACTGATGCATTCTGGTTTACAAAATTTTTGATCCACATAATCCCATATCTCTAAACTTTCATGCCCTTAAACATAGAGGAGAATTGATCTTTTGAACATGTAGCAAATGCAAGTTTACATTTTCCCACTGGCCAGAGTTGCATAGACTTAAGAGAAATTTAATGATCTTTGCTTTTGCCTAAGATTTTCCTGGAAATTTCATTATTGGATAACTTTAAAGAGTATCGTAGGATGTATTGAGCACCTAACGTGTCCAGAGCACTTTTCCAAGCATTGGGTAACATGATGATGTCTCCGTTCATTCATTCAATCGTATTTATTGAGCGCTTAGTGTGTGCAGAGCACTGTACTAAGTGCTTGGGAAGTACAAGTTGGCAACATATGACAGACAAGCCTCGGCCCCTCACTTCCTGTGTGTTATGAGGTGTGCATAGAGGCAAAGTTGTCAGATTTGCAGCTAACCACAGAGCTTGCATGAGACAGTCAGCACTAGTTGTTTTTCCCCACGGATGGCGCCTTTTATCTACCATATTTCTTCTTTGCTGCAAAATCGCATTTGTCCTCAAAAGACTGAAGGGCTGAGAGGCAGATCTGATGCCAAGAGGACCTGTCTCAAGCTTCGAGTTCCCAAGCAGTAGTGTCAGTGAAACATGATCTGAGGTTGGCCTTTAGTCCGTCTTAAATTCTTTTCTTCATGTTACCGTGGCAGCGTGCTCCAGGGATAAGCTGTTCATAAAAGATCATCTTGGGTATCCTTATACTGTCCATTTGTAGTAACAGGTGACTGCATCATTGCAGCTGAGCTTCAACTCTCGTCATCTTGGCCATCTTCTCAGTACTCATGATCCCACAGAATTGCAGGTCTTCAGTGTTCAGGATGAGATTTTGCCATATTTTGCTGGTTACTTCACCTTAGCGCAGTGGAGCCAGCAAAGTTGTTTGACAGGCCGTATGGGGTCCGTTCTCACAGCCAGAGAGTGGTGTTGTGATGACAGCCATCCAGAAGTCATTGATTTTTTGTCCTCAGGCATCTGGGAACATAAAATAGAAGTGAAAGACCTGGTCCTTGACCTCAAGGGGCTTATAGCCTATCTGGCTCCTGGGCAGCAGAGGGAGATGACCAGGGCTCAGAGAAGATGGGATGGCATTGGAATTATAACCCCCTTGAAGGGATTGATTGTATTTGAGAGCAGTTTATACAGCCCCACCCATACTCTTCTGATTGGGCTTAGGGATATTTCTCCCTGGGGCAGTGAGTACAAGTGAGTAGGCAGAAAGAGGTGCAGCCCCTTGAACTGTAGGTTCAAGACTGACTTACAGCCAAAGTGACTGCAGCATAGCGACATCCTGGGCCATTGCACCTTCGACTTGCAGGCAGGGCATCTATTTTCGGATTCCAAGCTTGATCCTCACCTCAGTGGGATAGAGATGGAAAGTCCGGATCAGCCAGAAGTGGAGGAGTGCCTGTTGGCCTATTACATACCCCCAAAAAATTTCTCCTAAGAGTGAAAGGAACTGGTAAAATTGTTTTTAAGTCCGCTTTTCTTTAACTATCTCCAGGGATATGTCAGAAGACCTCTAGTATCTCATTGTCTTATGTTATCGTCTACTTTTTTTTAAGGGAGTTGCTAGGCTGTATTTCATTCAAGTAATATTACCTTCGGTAAGGGGTCAATCAGTAAATTCATCAACAGTATTTATTGAGCTCTTCCTGTGTGCAGAGCACTGTACTAAGCTCTTAGGGGAATGCAATAGAATTGGTAGGCCCGATCCCTGCCTCCAAAAGAGCTAGTGGAGGGAATCAAATGGAAAATAATGAAAATGCTCCCTATAGGTGAAAATGTGGAAAGGGATTGGCCTACAACACTGGTTGTGATGACAGAAAATGTGCTTATAAATGTAAAATTATTTATATATATATGTAAAGAGAGAGAGAGATGCAGTTTATTTTTTTCCCATGTGCTTTTGATTGTAAACTCACTTTATACCACTAGGTGGCAACAAAAATACTATCATTTGGTTTTGGCTGGATTTACCACCCATGCAATAGGTTTTATTAATGTTGTTTTATTAACAACTGCAACACCATGTCTTCCAGCCTCCTCTTTTCTGTACAGTGACTCCTATTGTAAAACCTAAAATTTCAGGCCTTTTTATTTTTAGAGGCTCCTCAGGGGAAACCAAAGAAAAGAAAAAGGGAAAGGGAAAAACACAACAAAAAGGTAAATATTTTTGAATACAGTTTAGACAAAAGTAAATTTTAATTAAAGGAGATTTGATGGACTGTTACAAACCCCCAAAGGACTTCTTTTTCCAAAAAACAGAATTATCGTTTGTCATTATCCAACTTCAATTGGGGTCTGTACTTAATCAGCATATACATTTTTCGCATCAAAGCATTTTACAAAAGAATTTCCATTTTTGGTGGCAAACTGTGTTGGAGCGCAAAATTTCAAGGGTCAGGCAGTTGCCGGCAAGGAAACCTTGTCAGTCAATCAGTGGTATTTATTGAGTGCTTACTGTGTGCAGAGCACTGAATTTAAAGTAGGTAAACACAATCCTTTCAGACAAGGAGTTTACAGCCTAGAGGGGAAGCTGAACAGCTAATTGCCTTTCTCTTAATCTGGTTAGGATGATGGAGGTGGTTAAGTCCCTGCCAGGTTGTACAGTCTTCAAGCTTGCCTTATCCCTGCTCTCCCTTGTAGAAACTTGCCCCAGGCCTTGGGTCCTCAACTCCCTCATCACCTAAGGAGGCTGTAAATTGGCTTCAACTCCTTTGCCATGTGATTGATTGAGGGGGGCGGGGATGGAGGGGGCCGCGATAATAGTACTCTAGGCAAATTAACAGTGGCAGCAGTAGGAAAATAGGTTCTGGGGACCATCAAAAAAGCACCTGAACTCACCCTGGTCCTTCCCCTTAATCACTTCAACATTTCCTGATGCCAGCAGTACCATCGAGACCCGAAATTTTAACTCTACAATTGTATATTTATGATTACTTTTATACCTCTCTGCAAGATAGTGTTGGTATTCCAAGTTCATGGATTGGATAAGCAAGGTAGCGATCCGAATAGACACTGTCAGCTCTTCTCAAAGTGAGTCCTGCCTACTAGCAATACACTTAGATCTCCTTTCTCTGCTGTTCTTTACCTCTGCTGTCACTTGAGGTAGAATTCAAAACTCCCCTTGCCCATCATCATCATCAATCGTATTTATTGAGCACTTACTATGTGCAGAGCACTGTACTAAGCGCTTGGGAAGTACAAATTGGCAACATATAGAGACAGTCCCTACCCTAGATAGAAGTCTGGAGGTTGTTATTCTTTATGGATTCCACTATCCCAGACAACACATGAGCTCAGGGGTTGAGCTGCTGCCTATATTGGAATGATATGAGTTGCCTTTTAAAACTCATGTTTGTAACATGCTTTGAGACTAATTGGAATGTAAATTTAAGTTGAAAAGGCGTATGTTGTAATGTACATTTCTTGAAGTTAGACCTGCTTGTTTCATCACATAAGGTTCATATTGGTTGAGCAGCATGGACAGATGAATGTCTTGCTTGCCCCACAAAGTACAAAATGAAATGCACTCTTTTGCAATTTGATGTAAGGTATAGCTTGAAAAAACAATTTCGTGGGCTGTAGGAAATTGTTCTTCAAGGTAATTTAAAAAGATCATTTAAATTAAACTGGGTTGGGGCGTTTAGCAGAAAAATCGCAGTATTCAACAAAGTCATCTCAATATTATTTTGGATGTGTTAATATCATTTAAACAATTAATATCATTAATTTTGTTAATGTCTGACATGAAAAGTATATAATGCTACAGTGAAAGGATAAAAAGAGCAATGTAGCCAAATATGTTAGGTAGATTATAGCCAAATTAGGGTGCAGTGGCTTGTCACTGCTGAAAGCAGTGCTTTTCAGTATGTCAGAGAGCCTGTGACATGTGGTTATATGGTTATATTTTCCAGCAAACTGCATGATGGTAAACATAATGTCAAGTTGTAGAACCAATGCAGTTGGAAATAAAACTCCTGGCAAGAAGTAGGAAAAAAAAGCAGAAATCAGGCTTTGGACCTGGTCATCTCTTTAGTGTTTGTCATTGAGGTTAGTCATTTAAAAATAGAAACAGATGTAATAATTCCTTTGGCCTCTATCCCACTGGAATTAATAAGGTGTTGGTGCAATCTAAGGTTTGTAAGAAGAAAATATGCAAAAGAGTAGTAAATAAACTTGGTGAAAATGCTTTCCAAGAGCACTTGAGTTGATCTTAGTTGATTGATTTTTCTCATTATGAGATAATCTGTGGCTATAAGGTGAAGTATTAAAATTTGGTAGATTTGTCACCATTATTGATTATAATGATTGTACATTCATCTTCAGGTATCTAGTGGGTCATGGGAGAGAATTTGTAGACTTCAGTGGAGGACTGTATTTCTTCTCAGGTATATCTGTGGAAATAAATCGCTTGCATCTGTATTTTCCTCTTAGAAGAGAAAAAAGCAGAGCAAGCTCAAAAAAAAGAAAGAAAAGAAGAAAAGGAGAGAGCGTTCAAGTCCTGTTCAGCTTTCCAAGGTACACACACTCCTAACTTAGGGTATGGTTCTGGGAGTACGGTCAGCTCTCTTATAGGATTTTACCCTCTTGGGGAATTGTATTTGTGCACAACTTCTTCAAATGCCGCATCACATTCTGTCCAGACAGATAGTAATCGGAAGAACGTTCTCTGGTTCCCCAACTGGGTTCCATTGAAAATGCATATTGGAACCTTGCATTAAGGGGGAACTGACTGGGCTGTACCAGTTTTTCATGGGTGTCTGTTCTGACATGTCAGAGAGCTTAGGAATTTTTTTTTTTAAGTTTTTTCATCTATTTGGCTACTTCTATATTCTAAACAAGAATATGTTCTCTATTCTGTAGAAGAAAAACCTGAGTTTTCCAAACCACCTGGCTCAGGCACCAAGAGCAGACTCCTACCTGGCCTTGCCGCTGGTCAAAATACGGGAAACCTCACAGGTTCCTAGGCCAAGCTGGGGGCTGCATCCTGTCCGCAGGGGGCTAGTTGGGCCACTGTCTTTGGGCCCTGTGGCCACTTTCCAGGCTACCCATCCTGCCCAAAAAGTGGTGGGAGTGAAGTTAATGGCGTCACCCCTGTGGTGCAGAGTCCTTGGGGGCAATAGCTCCTTTTGTGTCCCCGGAGTGGGCAACTCTGCTTCAAACCTTTACAATTCACTTCCCTGTGTAATCCTGATGATTTACTGATATCATAACCGAGAAACAGGATGTGGCCCTAATGCTGGAGGCAATAAGGAATACCCCAGCCAGCCTAAAGTTCACCTCTTGTAACTGAGGCTTGCTCTCTTAATTTGAGCCCTTTTCTGGGTACAAACGTGCCCCCCGATACAGCTGTATTATGTCTCTAAAATGAGTGCATTGTCTTTGAGTGCTAGGGTTTGAGAATCTCAGTGAGTGACAGAAGCTTTAGCCTGCTAATTTACAAACATGGCATTTCACTTCTATTATGGCAACAGTCAATTGCTGATCTACTTAGACTTTACTTGTACATATTTACTATTCTATTTTATTAATGATGTGCATATAGCTAGAGTTCTATTTATTCTGATGGTTTGGACACCTGTCTACTTATTTTGTTTTGTTGTCTGGCCCCCCCTTCTAGACTTTGAGCCCATTGTTGGGTAGGGACCGTCTCTATATGTTGCCGACTTGTACTTCCCAAGAGCTTAGTACAGTGCTGTGCACACTGTAATCACTCAATAAATATGATTGAATGAATGAATGAATTACAATTACTTAGATGATGGTTATAGATGGTTGTAACTCACATATTGGTATATATGTATATATGTTTGTACATATATACACCTGTATATATGTATATATGTTTGTACATATTTTTACTCTATTTATTTATTTATTTTATTTGTACATATCTATTCTATTTATTTTATTTTGTTAGTATGTTTGGTTTTGTTCTCTGTCTCCCCCTTTTAGACTGTGAGCCCACTGTTGGGTAGGGACTGTCTCTATATGTTGCCAATTTGTACTTCCCAAGCGCTTAGTACAGTGCTCTGCACATAGTAAGCGCTCAATAAATACGATTGATGATGATGATATTGGTAGCTTGTACAAGAAGTGCTGTTTCTGGTGGTTTTGATGAGATGAAATGCTACTTGTTACTATTTGAAAAAATATTTTGTGTGGCTCAGGAAAGATTCATTACACTCCCACCCCTTGTTCAAGGACTTCTTAAAATCCATCATTTTCTGGAGACTATCTTAGAGGAAGGGGGGTAAATTTTTCTTCATACCCCTTGTCTTACACACCCCCTGATATTCAATTCCGTTTTTTAATTTATTTTTACTCAGTGGATGTGAACTCTACTTCTATATTGTATGGTAGTACTAATAAAATCTTGTGTGTTTTGTAAGTAATTTATTTTTCCCCATAGGATTGTCACATGCTTAAATATAAAACTTTGTTATAGTAGTAACATTTATTGAGTGCCATCTTGGTGCAGTGTATTGTACTAAGTATTTGGGAAGTGCAGCATGACGAAGTGACATGTGCCTTGGCTACAAGGATCTTGGGATGATGTCTTTTAAGGCAATTTGAAGAGTTCTTTATGTTTGTGGGCATTTTTAACAAATAGTCTTTGTAGATGACCAAAACTGTTTAGGCTGAGATGTGTTTTTGTATCAGGTACCTGAATAACTGGGATGTTTTATTTTAGTTCCTGAAAGATAAGAAGAAGAATGACAATTACAGCATGATAACAGGAAAGAAAATTAAAATGAAGATAAAGAAAACCAAAAAGGATAAAGAGGTAAGAGTAAAGAGAGATTAAAGGAAGAGTGTCAGCCAGAGGGGCCAGCTTTTCTTTATTAATGCAGGGATGGTGCTCTTGAGAGGATAGGGCTAGGGAAAAGGGGGGCAGAGACATATCTGGAACCAGGGAAGTAGACGCACACATGCACCGCACACATATATGCACATGGAAGTGGACACGAGCCCGCAAGAAGCTCAGAGGACACACATAGGAAGCATTTCAGTCTTGTTTGGGAAACCTGGGGTCTGCTAAGGCCCAGGGTGGGGCTGTGAACAACTGTTCCCTTTCGAGGCAGGGCTGAGAGTGAGCCACACTGGAAGCTGGAAGCTCTGTCTTGGTCCCCTTGTTACTAAAATTGGCAGAACCCAAAAAGCTGGGAAAGTGAAGCTAGTGGCTTCATCCCCACAGTCCCAATTCTGTAGAGGCCATGGCCCTCATCTCCTCTCTCCTCTTGGAATTGGAACTACTGGAGTCTGTAGCCTCCCCATTTCTTAAATTGTATATCCTGAGCAACATTCTAGTAATCAAGCCTTGTAAAATAAATGCCTCAATTTTAACAGTCTCCTCTCCCAAACAGAATCATTCGATCAATCAGTGGTATTTATTGAGCACTAAGTGCAGAGCACTGTACTAAAGTCTTGGGAAAGTACAGTACAACAGAATGAGCAGACGTGCCCTCTATCCACAGTGAGTTTACAGTCTAAAAGGGGAGACAGACGTTAATATAAATAAATACGTAATAGAAGTTGTAAAATCAATGAAATCGGCATTCTTTTTTTTTTTTAGCCCAATGTAAATTGTTGCTCTTGGGAAGTGAATGACTATTTCTGAGCCTGGAGAATACCCTAATGTTAATTATGGCATTTATATTAAGCACTGGGCTAAGAGCTGGGGTAGAAGTGGTATAATTAGATCAGACACAGTCCCTGTACCACACACAGGTCTCACAGTCTAAGTGAGGATAGATATATACAAAGAGCAATACCGCTTTACTATTTTGTTGGTAATTTTTGGTCTGCATTTTTCTATGAGTCTTTGCCCAGAAAAAGAATATCCTGTGCAGTCTTCTAAACAAAGAATTTAAGCAGGCATTGAAAGAACAATCACCAAAGCACATTAGTCTTTTAGCTCATTTCTAGGTCTTTGAAAACAGTAAAACTGTGCTTTAGCAGGTATCTGTGTCAAAATAAACTTGAGTATTAGAAGAAAATATTATTTTCCAAATTAACTTTCTAAAAGCTGAGATTCATATCTTGGAGAAGCAGATGCACCAAGTTGTATTTTCTACAGTGATTGTTAGAAAGATGAAAATGCTTACATAGAACAAGTAGTGACTAATCCAGTTGAATCTTATTTCTTATCTGCAGAGGGACAGAAACCGGGCTGAACTTCTGGATTTCCTGAACTCTGCTTTGTAATGGAAGGATAGTCAAGCAAGAACTCAAACTCATCTGGTTGTAATTCTTAGCAAAAAAAAAAAAAAAAAAAATCAAGGATACTCAGGGAAAAGGGTAGCTTTCATGGCAAGTTAAGACTCCTCGTGACGACAATCAGTGTCCCTTGTAGCTGGTGAAATAAAGTTTCTGAGCAGCAAACTTGTTAATGAAAGCCCATATCCTCCTTGTGGGATTCTAAAGTCTAAGCCAGATTGTGAAGTGTGAGTGCTTAAAATTTGTTGACAGTAATATCCTGGGGGCAAACGGCATTGCTGGACCCTGGTCTCTTAAATACATCTTATTGCTGCATGCGGAGAATTCTTTTACAAAGGTCTTAAAAGGTTATCTGTTGCTTAAAAAAAAAAGCGTACTTGTGGATGATCTGTGTAGAGTAAAGGAGGCATTTCTGTGTATTATCTCTAGTTGTGATTTTATTTGTCCTAGAAACGTGTATTCTCTAGTTGTTTTTTCAGTTGTAGGTACTTCCATCAAGCAGAGTATTGCCTCAGTGTCCATTTCCAATCATCATGTGTTGGAACCTGAGGTAATGTCATTGTTATTGGTGATGATTGCCTTGTGTCAACAGCTTACTAGCAGAAATGTGCTTCAACCGTAAAGATGATCCTAGTGATGGTGTACTAAAAGCTGCAGGAAAGTGACATTCATTTGCTTTTGAGTACCGTTTCTGCCTTCTGGTCATTTACACTAAGCATCACACCCTATTTTTTTTCTCCCCATTACTCAGTCCACCCCTGAGTGTCCTACTCCTTGCGCCGGCCTCTCGTTCTCCACCTCCCACTCTCCCCATCAGTGCTCATGCTCGTATACAGATTCCTGCCTCTGCCCCATCCCTCCCCAAAGGTTAGCTCTTCTCTGTCAGTCGATCAATCACTGGTGTTTTATTGAGTGCTCACTGCATGAAGAGCACTGTACTGAGCACATGGAAGTGTAAAATAGAGTTGTTAGATACAGCCCCTGCTTACAAGGAGCTTACAATCAGAAGGGGAGATAGACATTAAAATAAATTTCTGACAGAGGAAGCAACAAAGAGAGTGTAAAGGCATGTAAGTGACTGTATAGGGTGTGAGGTGAGTATCAAAGAATTTTAGGGGTATGGAACCCAGTGCATAGGTGACACAGTAAAGACAGAAATATGAAGTTAGTGAGGGAAGGCTTCCTGGTGGAGATATGATTTTAATGGTGTTTTGAAGATGGGAAGAGTAGCTATCTGTCAGATATGAAATGGACTGAGTTTCAGAAGAGAGGGTGTGAACAAGCAGTTGGCAGCAAGAGAGCCAAGATTGAGGCACAGTAAATAGATTGGTGTAAGAGGAGCGGAGTGTGCAGGCTGGGTTTTTGAGGGAGAGGTAGGAGAGAGAGAGCTGATTGAGTCTCAAAGCTGATGGCAAGGAGATGGATAAGCAACCATTGGAGGTTTTTGAGGAATGAGGAAATGGGTGCAGAATAATTTTTTAGAAAAATGATCTGGGCAGCAGTGAAGTATACCGTAATAACAATTTGGATGGAGAGGAGAGGGGCTGATTCTATAGACGTTGTAACAGTAAAATTGCCAGGATGTGGTGAGTAACTGAATATGTGGGTTGAGTGAGAAGGATGATTTGAGGATAATACCACGTTTGTGGGCTTGTGAGGTAGGGAGGGTGGCAGTGCTGTCAGCAGTGATGGGAAAGTCAGGTGGCGAGGAGAGGGCTTGAGTGGGAAGATGAAGAATTTCTGTTTGACATATTAGGTTTGAGGTGTCAGCAGGATATCCAAGTAAAAATTCCTAAAGGCAAGAGGAAATGTGGCATTGCAGAGGAAAGAACTTGGGGCTGGAGATGTAGATCTGGGAGTCATCCATATTGAGATGGTAGTTGAAGCCTTGGGAGCAAATGAGTTCTTCAAGGGAGAGGATGGAGATGGAGAATAGAACGGGACTCAGAACTGAGCCTTGAGGGTCCCTCCCATTTAGGGGATGGGTGGAAAGCAGAGGAAGAGCCAGCAAGAGAGACTGAGGAGGAGCTACCAGAGCTCCACCTGCCCCCTCATTGACTCTCATCCTTCCTTGCTGACTCTCAAGAAGAGAGTTTCTTCCTTTTGAAAACTACTCCCTCCTCCTGTGCCTCCGACCCCATCCCTTGGTACCTTATTAAATTGCTTGCCCCTTTCCTCCTTCCCTCCCTGACCGCAGTCTTCGACCAGTCACTCTCCAGTGGCTGCTTCTCAGCTGGTTTCAAACTTTCCCATGCATCTCCTGTCCTAAAAAACCCTCCCTTGACCCCACTGTACCCTCCAGTTGGGAAGCAGCGTGGCTCAGTGGAAAGAGCACGGGCTTGGGAGTCATAGGTCATGGGTTCTAAGCCGTGTGACCTTGGGCAAGTCACGTAACTTCTCTGAGCCTCAGTTACCTCATCTGTAAAATGGGGTTTAAGACTGTGATCCCCATGTGGGACAACCTGATCACCTTGTATCCCCCTCCAGGCCTTAGAACAGTGCTTTGCACATAGTAAGCACTTAACATGCCATTATTATCATTATTGCCCCATCTCCCTCCTACCACTGCTTTTCCTACTCCTCAAATGAGTTGTTTACTTTCAGCAGCATTTTCTCCTCTAACCCTCTCCTCCAACCCCTGGCAATACGGCTTCCACCCCCTCCACTCCATTGAAACTGCTGTACCCAAGGTCACCAGTGACCTCCTTGCCAAATCCAGTGGCTTCTACTCCATCCTAATCCTCCTCTACCTCTCAGCTGCCTTTGACACCGTGGACTACCCCTTCTCCTGGAAACATTATCCAACCTTGGCTTCAATGACACTGTCCTCTCCTGGTTCTCCTCCTCCCTGGCCACTCCTTCTTGGTCTCTTGCCATTTCCTCCTGTGCCTCCCAGTCTTTCAGGCCCCAGTCTTCTTTCTTTTCCAACGCTCCCCACCCCTTCCCCATTGCTCTTCCTCCTGTCTTCTCCTTCTTAGTCCTCTTTCTGTTCCTCCTGTGGCTCAACCTTCCCAACCAACCTGGGAATCATTTCCAATCAGTCAGAACACTCAGTGGTGGCCACAAGAGCCAAGACCTGTTTTAGATTGTGAAAAATAAGGTGGGGACAACAATATGTAAGGGCCAGTTGCCCATTTGCCAAGCTGCTATTGGAAATGAATTCTATAATAGGATGCTATAAAAAGGTTTGGATCCACAGTTGGTCCTGTGAGATGGAGTCATTTTTTGAGACAACACAGTACAGATGTCATCTATTGAGTACTGATTTGTGTACTGTAATTGGAAGTTGATGCATAACACATTTTATTCCTAGTACTAAATTTCCTTAAAGATGTTTTCCAAGTGGAAATTCTCTTGATGCAAAAGTATAGTGGTATAGAGCTTAAATTAAGCCAAAGTATATATAATGATCTATTTTCTTTTGTCCTTTTTTTCTTCTAATAGAGTATTGAACTTCTCCTAGTTATAATTCAAGGAAGAAAGTATTTCTTTTGTCAGAAGTGGTGACATTTCACAAATATACCAGTAGAGGACACAATTTTCCCATTTTCAAATTTCTGAATAAAGAAAATAAATTTGGTTACAGTTGTCTCTTTTTTCTTCTAGTTAGGAAATGAAATATAATTACACAACAACACTTTCCTACGTCTTTTTAAATTGGCGTACAATAATGTTGGCATCAGAAATGAAAATTGATTCAAAGCACATTTTTGTGGTGGGGTAGAATAGGAATAATGAATAAGGAGTTGTATTCTAAGGGGAGGAAAGCAACATAGAATATATCATTAGATGCATATTTTAAACTGCATTATTTCTGTGAGTTCAGAAACAGTGTGGCCTAGTGGAAAGATCCCAGGCCTGGACATTAAAGGGCCTGGGTTCTAATACCAGCTCTACTACTTGTCTGCTGTGTGACCTTGGGCAAGTCATTTAACTTTTCTGTGCCTCAGTTCCCCTATCTGCAAAATGGGGGTTCAAAACCTGTTCTCCTTCCTACTTAGACTGTGAGCCCCATGTGGGACCTGATTATCTTGTATCTAGTACAGTGCTTGACACAATAGTAAGTGTTTAACAAAATAGTACAATTATTACTGTTCTTCAAGTGCCAAATTTAACTTACTTGAATTTAGTTAAGAATCTGTCATAGTTCAAGTTGTCATTCATATTTTCCTTTGGGTTAAAAAGATTTGCTGCAAAATATATAATTACAAAAGCCTTAGAAAATTAAAAATTAAAGGATAGTAAAAATAGGATTTGCATGAAAAGAAGCAAATACAATGAAAAAGAGTAAGGATGAGACAAGTCCGATTCATTTCTTGGCTCCAAAAGTAAATAACATTTTGTTTAAACCGCCCCGCTGTCAACTGTAAATAAGGCCTAAAGTCTGTCAACTACTTAATTTAAAAATCTCGAGAGGTCCTTGGAAATGGGAACAATATCCGTATTATTATTGTCCAGGGACTAATTATCCAGACCCCTAGCCTCGCCTCTTTCTCCTTCCAGTTGTTTGACCTTTGGCAATTTCACTACTTGTTAACGTTGGTTGAAAAAAGGAAAAGAGATGAAAATCAAATCAGACAACTTCACTGCTTGTTGAGCAACTCAGGGGAAGCAGTTTGAAATGCCTAGATTATGTATGGATTCCGTTTGTCCATGTTAGCATTGATTATTGAGAGTTGATTAAATGTTAGGAATGATCAGGCCCATTTCTATTTTACATCTGGAGATACTGAGGCTCAGAGAAGTGATGACTCTCCCAAGATCACACCAGCTAAATCAATGCCAAAGCTGGAATGAAAACCTAAACCAACTTCATTCCCTGTCCAGTCTTTACAGGAACCAGCAGCTTGCCCTTCTAAGCTTGAGAAGACAGAGTGGGTGAAGTACCTGTTGGTGTCGAACATAACTGGTCCGAACGTAAGTCGATCGAAACCCCAAGAATTGTCCATTACATAAAAATAAGCAATTTGTTTCTTCCTGTTGCAGTTTTCTTTAGCCCTCAAGCTCCCTTTGTCTTAATTCCCTTTATGCGCCATTATTTTCCAAACACGAAAGAAAAGTAAACCATTGGGACAATCCCTTACCCCTCTCTGTTTCCCAATTTGTTGAAGTTTGGTGAGGAAAGTAGTATTTCAGCAATTCACTGCAGCAGGAAGGCCACCATTGTTTCCTCAATACCGATGAGAATGCTACTGATGAGAATTTATTCACTCTCAAGTGCCATTTGTTAAAGCGGTTATTATGTGTCAACCACTGTACTAAGTGCTGGGGCAGATACAGGATAATTGGGTTAGACCTAATCTTTGTCCCATATGGGGCTAACAGTCTAAGAGGGAGGGAGAACAGGTATATTATCCCCATTTTACAGATTAGGAAACAGACACAGAGAAGTTGAATGACTTGTCCAAAATCACACAGTAGGCAAATGGTAGAGAAAGGATTGGAATCCTAGTGACCTGACACCCAGACCTGTGCTCTTTCCACTAGGCCAAGCTGCTTCTCAAGTGTTTAAGAAACATAAATCAGTATTTGATGCCTCCTGTGCATATGGCACTGGACACGGTGGTGTGAAGTGGAATCAGATGACTTCCCCCTTAAGGAACTCACAGTCTAATTCTGGAATGACAGAAGATTCCAATCAAGACAAGTATTAATTGGACAAATGTTCAAATAAGAATGTTCCATGTAGGGAAGGTGAGCATTGGTTAAATAGGATTTGGATAAGAGTTCTTAAACCTTATAAAGAAGCCTTCTCGGATGAAGGTGTCTTGAACTGGAGAAAGGATGGTTGCCGCTCTGTGGTGGTTGGTGTGGAAGGGCATTGCTGCTACTGCAGTCCCAGGTACCTCTATGAGTTAGGGAGCTAAACTAGGGAATTGATGCTTCCCAGAGACCAAGGAATATGATGGGGTGGGGTGGAGTAGGGATGGGCAGCGGTTGGGGTAGCCTCAATGTTTACCTTCCCTCAGTACTCTCCCCTGCTTGTCTGCTGTGTGACCTTGAGCAAGTCACTTAATTTCTTTGTGCTTCATTTACCTCATCTGTAAAATGGGGATTGAGACTAAGCCCTACGGGGGACAACCTGATCACCTTGCATCTACTCCACTGCTTAGAAGAGTGCTTGGCATATAGTAAGCATTTAATAAATACCATAATTAGTATTATTACATTGTAAGCTCCTTGAGTATCGAACTCATGTCTTCAAACTGTTGGGATCACTCTAACGCTGGTGTCCTCTCCCAAGTACTTAGTACAGTGCTCTCAAATACTTTTGATTGATTGACCTAAGACTCTGGGACTGTTGGGCAGAAGCAGTCCTCTGTCAGTCACTGAGATCCTGACAGATATCTTGGGTGATTGTAGGAAGCTGGAGGCATATCACCCCTTCTAGCTGCTCTAGAAATGTTGAGTAATCCCAGCCATAGGGCTGTTGAAAGTTAAAAGTCAAAGCCTGGTCAGGAACAAGTGAATATGGGTAATCAGGTGAGCCCAACCTCAACGGAGGATGTGGGCAGAGTAATTGGAGTGGGTGAGGAAAGACAAAGCATTGGTGAAAAGCCAATGGGAAATTGTGGGAGGGTTTGCTGGAAGGGAAGTGAAATAGATGGTCTGAGGGAAGAGTAATAAAGATAATATTAGCAGCAGCTTTCAGGATTGATTGAAGGCAGAATAAAACCAGGAAAAATCAGGGTAAGAAATGCCCAGTCTAGATGTGGTGACAATGGGATCGTAGAAGAGATACAAGCAAAGGAATGGTTAGTCCACAGCTACCTTAAGGGAGCCCTTCCCTTCCTTTAAATGTACTGATTTCTTCACAGCCCTGGCCAAGATAAAGGTCAAAGGTAAAGCTGTCAAACTTCTGAGGCATTGAGGCTACAAGAGTCAGCCACACTGAATCCATCCTGTGATTTGAGGTACAGTGCTTGGCACATAGTAAGAATTTAATAAATGCCACAGTTATTGTTATCATTATCACAGTCAGAGGCCATTGGGAATTGCCAAGTAGTACTAGAAGCTCGTCCCTCTAGACTGTAAGTTTGCTGTGGGCAGCAGTGAGAGTGGCAGTGCCTTTGAGTCCCTCCCAACAACTCTGATTAGAGGCAGGCAGAGCAGGACTCTGGGAATTGCACCTGCCTTGTCAGAAGGCTTTCCGCTACTGCCCACACTGATTGTGCTCTTTTCAAATTGCCTTGCCTTTGGGAAGGAACTGGGGGTCTGGGCCATCTGTGGGAGAGTGTGGACATGATTCATCCCTAGCTCTGCTTAGTTAAAGAAACCAAAGCCAGCCATTTGGATTTTAATTTTTGTTGTTTTGCTTTCCACTTCAACGGGACCATAACACCAGAAAATGTTAGGTGAAACAAGGAACATAAAACAGCATAAAGTAGAAGAGAAGCTGATCTGTTTCTCTGCTGTTCCTGAGAATCAGGGCTGTGGTTTGGTTTTGAAGTTGGGAGTTGGTTATAGGCCCTTGAGTGTAAAACAGGAAATTTTAATAAACTCTAGAGACTGAACTTTAAAATAAATTAAATAAGATGATTTATTAGATATATATATATAGCTTTAGGAAACATCTGCAAAAATGCACGTAGGTCTAGGTGAATGGAGGCCCTAACTGTGTTGATGCAAAATATCCAAATTGCATTGTTAGCATGTGCTTTGCTTTGCTTGTTTGCTGCTGTTTGTTTAATTTTTTTTCTTTTGTTCAGTTGGAACAGTGAGGATAGTTTGATTTTTCACAGTTGGATTTTCTCCAAGTAACTGTTTGGCTTTGCAAATACTAGTAATAGCCATTCCATAGTGTAATGTCAATTCTATAGACAGATGGCCCCCTCCCCCACTCGGACAGTAGGCATTGTATGTCCCTATCCAGGCCAAAAGATTCCTTCTCAAGAACCAGACCTATGTCCCATTCCTTTTCCTAAGCCAGCATGTAATGATTCTCTTGCTCACAGTGCTGGATTCACTGTTGACTTACTAGATGGCCTTGGGTAAATGGCTTACTTGCTATGTGGTTCAAACTCTCTAACAGGTGGAGCCCAAACCCCAGGTGAGGAGAGGCAGGGGATGCAACCACAGTGATTGTGATGCCAATTTGCATCATGTTTAATAACGGCACCCTAGGGGCTATGTGGATTCCAGCGTGCCTGTGACCTTGAATCTCCATTTGTTTCCTTAATGGTATTTGTTAGGCACTTTCTACATGTCAAGCACTGTTCTCAATTCTGGGGTTGGTACAAGTCAATTAGGCCGGATGCGGTCCCTGTCCCGAATGGGGCTCACAGTCTAAGCAGGAGGGAGAACAGCTACTGAATTCCCATTCTGCAGGTGAGGAAACAGGTACAGAGATGTTAAGTGACTTGTCCAAAGTCACCCAGCAGGCAAGTGGCAGAGCTGGTATTAGAACCCAGATCATCTGGCTCCCAGACCTCTGCTTTATCCGGTCACATTGCTTTCCATCCAATCCCAGAAAATGTGGATGGAGGTATCCCTGTCCAGCCATTATCCCTGGAACCATAGGTAGGTGTCTGCAATGTACTGGGGAACCCTGGTTTCTTAGAGAGACTGCTAAACCCCCTCAGTATGCAGTAACTTCCAAGCCAGAGGGAATCCCTGTTGTCACTCCCAGTACTCAAGGAAACCCATCAAACTGGGATGAAGTCAAGGAGGTGGTTTTCAAAAATACCTGACACCCATTCCCATCCTCCCCACCCCCTGCCCCAGCCAGCCACCTGCCAGCACATCATCATCATCATCATCAATCGTATTTATTGAGCGCTTACTATGTGCAGAGCACTGTACTCAGCGCTTGGGAAGTACAAATTGGCAACATAGAGAGACAGTCCCTACCCAACAGTGGGCTCACAGTCTAAAAGGGGGAGACAGTCCTACACAAACACTGTATCAGTCATGGAATAGACTAACTCAGTACTAGACTGGCTCATTTAAACCCAGATGAATGGCTAATCTAGTCCCCAACAATGACTTGGGGCTAATGAAGTCCATAGCAGGTGCCTGGATTAAGGGGGAGAAAGCAGTTGTGGTTTTAGAGGTTCAGAATTCCCAGCAATATGGACATAGGGGTCCCATGGCTAGCAGAGGGCTCAGCGGGGCAGGCAGTGAAGTCTGACCTTCAAATCCAAGCTCTGTTGGTAGAATTAATTGGATAATACTGTATCTGAAAAGTGCTTTGAGTTTATTGGGTGGGGGGAGTAAGTGCTCTAAAAATATAGCTTCAAAATGATAAGATAATTTAGTAATGATGCTGCTGCTGATGTTGATTTTTAACAGCACCTCAGTCATTGTTGGATTCTCCTCCTTGTTCTTCAGGACTAACACATTTTTATTCAGTTCTAATCAGGAACAGATGATGTTTGCACAAACTGTGTGTCTGCTTCCTCTCCCCCCTACCCCTCCCAGTGTCAATCCCACTATTCACTCTGGGATCCTGGGACACCAGTTTATTTAATAGCAAAAATAAATTGCACATACCATATGCTTAAGTGTGGGTAAACTATGCTCCATCAGAAATTTTAACAGTACCCTCAGTATCCACAGGGTCCCCTCCAGGAGCCTCCCCTCAGCACCTTGGGCCATTTCAACACCCATGCCCTATCCACCACTGTAGCAGAGGGGTGGTTTGCAGCCCAGTGCCTCTGCCCAGGATCCAAATGTTGCCCATAGGCCAAAAGGCTGGCCCACCCCTACCCAAAACCCGGGCAAAGGTAGTAGTAACCCATGTAGATAAAATAACGTGTCTCTAGAAACAACAGAAAATCAAAACCACTCTTGTACTGGCTCCCACTTCTATCAGAGGTCTGTGTGGTTTGGGGAGTTTGTAGAATGCCTGAAAGAAAGTAGCAAAATTGCTTAGTACAGTGCTCTGCACACAGTAAGCGCTCAATAAATACGATTGAATGAATGAACGAGTGACGTACTTTGAGAAACCATTCCACAGGAGAACATGAAAACAATGGGAGTAGGGAAAAACAGGGAATGGGACAGACTCAGTAACAATCTTTATGGAGGGTTGTTGCACAGAGGCAGTAACTTCATTAGCCTCAGATTACAAACCCAGAGAAAAAGACAAGAGGAAGTGAGATTGAATTGCAACAAGAAGAATTGAGGATAGACAACAGGAAGACCTTCCTGACTGTTGTGAGATGCTGGAGCGCATTTCCAAGGGAGTGTCTCTGGGATGCTTAGAATACAAGTCCTGCCCGGAGGCAAGGGGATGGTCAGATGATCAGGTGCTTAGTACGGTGCAATGCACACAGTAAATGCTCAATAAATACTATGATTGATTGATTCATTATTGGCCTCTCAGTTTCCTTTTCAGACCTTGGGAATCTACTGCAATTTGAGTTCCCACTGTTGAATCAATTGAAAGCTCAGACCAAGGCTGAAAGATCAGACAGCCCATAAAGTGACTCGAAGCAGTGTGCTATTTTTCTTTCATAAGTAAATCCCATCTGAGGTTGGCATTCTTTCATTTCACTCATCTTCAAATTGTATAATGAGAGAGCTGGACTATCTGTTGGCGTGCAGATACGTTTTCCATCTGAATGGCAGCACAGCAGTGACTTTCACACTGTTCTCGTCTCTCCTTTTGGTTATTCTGAAGCTTGAGAATTATTGCATCGATGTAAATCCTGAGCTGGTAAACCACAGTTAAACATTGGTGTTCCGCAGTGTAATACAGGGTAGTGTAGACTGTGAGTCCGTTATTGGGTAGGGACCATCTCTATATGTTGCCGACTTGTACTTCCCAAGTGCTTAGTACAGTGCTCTGCACACAGTAAGCGCTCAATAAATACGATTGATTGAATGAATGAATGAATCATGGTTCAGGAAATGGAACCATACTGAGGCTGAAAAAGAAATGATTGCAAAGAGCCTTTCATTTTGAGTTTTAATTTAACTGGGGTCCTGGGGTCTGAAGATGCTGGAAGAAAGTTACTTAACCACCTGAGCGGGGTTTCTTCAAAAAATACATTAATTTCTCCTTTGGAACGAAGCTCTATTCAACGTGAACGCAAATGGCCTAGCAGGTGGCATTGTCAGAAATCTTATGGAAATTCTCACATTTGCCTTTGAGCTGCAGTTGCCCAGGTTAAGGAGGATGCTGACATTCTAAGAGCCTCTGCTGAACTTCAGCTTTGACCGAAACTGTTGAAGATGGAACGTGTGAACACTTTGGCTGGGGACAGTCGATTTAATCAGGACTCCTCCCAGCCAGGTGTAGGACCCATGATAGCCCTGTCTCCAGCTGGAGAGGTGAGAAGAGCCCCAGCAGCTGGATGAGCTGCCTCATCCTTCAGGGGCAAAAGAATCCATCGCTGCGGCTGCTTCCTCTGCCTTAGCTAAGGTGGCTTTTCTTGGGCTTTTCCTTGGAGATTTCCAATCTTGCCAGACTTACGTATTTCTGGTTGCCCCAGAAGCCTTCAGGAAACTACTCAGGCTGTAGCAACACCTGGACACCAGCAGCCAGACTTCAGTCTGGGTAGCCACTGCAATGGCAACAGCACTTGCAGGCTGCCCCAGCCACAGTGGGAACTGCAGCAAGTGCTGGTAGCTATAGACAGTGGCAGAGAGAGGAGTCTGTGTCCCCTCCTTCTCCTTTCTCTCTATTTCTCTCCTCTTTGTTTCCCTTTCTGTTTTATCTCTCCTCCTCCCTTTTATTCTGCTCCCCTTTTTATGGTATTTGTTAAGCGCTTACTACGTGCCAATCACCGTACCAAACACACAGATAGATACAAGATAATCAGGTTGGACACAGTCCAACAGTGGGGTTCACAGTCAGTTTTTCGGTGTCTCCTTGGTCCCCAGCATCCTTTCCTGCTTTCTCAGTCCTGCTGTGGACCCCACTCCCAACTCGCCTGGGTGCCCAAACACTGGACATTTTTTCAGGGGCCGTGGGGAGACCGCCATGGAGAACAGATGCAGCTGAGCCCCCGCAGCAGCAGGAACCTCCAGAGGGAAACTGGACAGGTTGTATCCTACAGGAGAGTTATTCAGGCTCTGCCCTCCGATTGAAGATCACCAAACGCAGAGTCTAAAAGCAAACCCTTGCTGCCCCAGTCATGACCTGTTTGTTCATTCCAGGGCATCATCTGTCAGTGGGTTCACAGGGGAAAGGGGTGGTATGTGGGTTGAATCTCCAGTGGCCTAGGGAGCAGGCTACACTTCTCTGGGGGCTGGGAGAGAGAATTCAGTGATGACCAGGGACTGAGCTCCTTATGGGCTTCACCAAACCCTGTTCCCAGCTCCTACCTCACTTTCCTCCCCACCCCTTCACCTCTCAGCCTCTCCTGAAAATCCCCCCACCTGCTGCAATAATCTGATCCTGCTCAAGCCCCTTTGAAATAGACCTCTAGTAGAGTCTTGCCTTCTCCGGGGTGTTTCTCTGGGAAGGGCTACCCCACCTAGTCGAGCCGGGGGTAGGGGAGTTGAACATTCACACTTGTCACCAGAGTGGGTTCTCACTCCTTGGGGAAACCCTGTAAAAAGCTGGGGAATTAGCATTTTCTGATTCTTCTAGGGAGAGGAGTACCAGGACAGCTGGGTCTACAAAAGCTTTATGAACTTGAAGGAGGAGTTTATTCCCAACAACACAGTGGGTGTTAAATTTCTCCCCTGACCCACACCAATGTGAAAAATTTGCGTATACACGACTCCTAGGCGACAACAGGAACAAACTCGAAAAATCTGTATGCGCTCTCTCTGTGTAGTTGTCAGGTGAATAGTTTGTTCTACAGCTAGAAACCTGTTTGGCTGTGCCTACACAAATTTGAGCAGAGACATGAGTAATTATCCTGAAATTTTTTTCCTCAGAGTCCATCTGGATCATTTAGGTAAAAAAAAACAACTAAATCTTTTACTCCCTACTAAGTGTATTATCCAGATGATTTCCACAGCTACCTAGGTGACTCTGCTAGTGTAGGCACTGCCCCTTTATCTGAGTTGATTCTATTGTTTGCTCTCAAGGAAGCATTTGGCTGCTTTGCTTTCCCAGACTTCAGCCACCACTCTGGCCTCCTGCCCAGCCTCACACTGGATGGAACTTTAAGAGTCTTGCTCAGCTGGACAGACCTTAATCCTGTGAGTACCATGTTTCAGGCCAGAGCAGGAGCTCAGCAAAATGCCAACCTGGCTGGTTTCCAGAGGGCATTGCTGGGGGCATCACAGGGAAAATTGCACATGCACAGCAAACCCCTTGCTTCAGCCCCCTTGAGCCACTTCCATTTGGGCTGGATTCACTTCGGAACTGTGTTGCCGTCAGGGGTCAAAAGTGGACAAGGCAGGGTTGGGTAATCCTGGGATGGTTGGACCAGGGGTTACTGAGCTGTACCCTCAGCCTTGAGTGTGTCTGGGAAGAATTTTAAGGGAGTTGGCTTGAGTCTGGAGGTTCTGGGTCCAAGCTCCTGGGACTAAATCACATACACTGCCTCAGGAGGGCACAGCAACCTGACCAGGTGATTGGTAAATACTGCTGAATCGTTTTTTCCACTTTCTGTGGGCCTCTTGGGAGAGTTCAATTTGGAGAATTATTTGCAAGATTGCTAGTTGGGAAAGGAGGAAATGGATCCAGAGATACAGTGGGCTTTGTCTAGCTGCTTCCTAGAGAAGGCTTAGGGGGTGAAATTTTGAGACAAAATATTTCCTCTGCTGCCTAAGGTTTTGAGATGAGGAGCACCTGACTCTGAATTGGATGGTTTCCATAGTGGTTCAGCAGAGATTTCCAAAATAGGGATATGAGATTGAAGGGAGTAGAGAAATGATCTGGACCCATTTTCAGTTCATGTTTGGTTGAGCTCCTGCTCTTTTGAATGGCCAGTCTTGCTGTTTGGGATCATGGAGACGGAGTCCTGGAAGATGTAGGCTCTAGAATTCATCTTCCTCCTTTGGGACTGGCAGGTTATGGGAACCATGCTGGAAAGTGACATGGCTTTGCCCCTAACTTTAGTGCACTGCCAAACTTACCCACTAAGTGATGGCCAGTAGGGCAGGACGGGAGGGGGAAGCAAGTACTATGGGTGATGGGGACCTATATGCCTCATGTCTCAAGCAGTCCCTTTGCCTGATAATTACTGTGGTATTTGTTAAGCCCTTACTATGTCCCAAGCACTGTGCTAAGCTCTTCACATCAGACAACAGTCCCTGTCCCAAACTGGGCTCACAGTGTAAGAAGAAAGGAGGATAGGTGTCTTATTCCCATTTCAAAGATGAGGAAACTGAAGGACAGAGAATTTCTGACGTACCTGAGGTCACACAGCAGGCAAGCGACAGAGCTCGTATTAAAGTCTCTTGACCACCCCCATCCTGCGTTCTTTCCACTAGACCACACCACTACTGCTAACTCAAGTCCCCTCCTCTCCTGGAAGTCACACACTGAGAGGCTGGACTGTACCCTCGAGGGTGGGCCCAGTGATGTATACCCGCAGTCCAGCAGTAGAGGCCAGGGTTTGACAGGCGGGGTGGTTTCCCCAGAGCTTTAGAGACTTTTGCTCTCGAAACAGTTGAGTCACTGACGTCAGCGTGCCTTGATGGTGTTGGGAAGCCAGAGGATCGGTTGGCTCAGGCAGTCACTCTGTGAGCCTGACTCAGCCCTCCTCTGAACTGGAAGAAGCACCTAAGAGCTGCAGTACAGTGTCCCACTACTTCATAGTCCAAGGCTTTAGGACTCAGTAGCGGGTCTTAGGGCATCAACTATCCCTCTAGATCTATGATGGGGGAAGGTCCGAGGCAGAGATGGGCAGGTAAAGGGAAGGATTGGCTAAGGGGATATCCAGGCTGGAGAACCACTACCACCACTGGCTAAGGTGGTACTTGCCTTTTCCCAGTCAGTCATTCTTGTGCATCTGAAACTCGGGCAAACTCCAGACCCTCTGTCCGGGCTCTGTGCCCCTCTCCACATCCTCTGAGATGGTCTTGATGTCGCTGGCAAAGGGGAAGATCCGAGAGCGGCCCTTAAAGGAGGTCAGAGACAGGCTGGTGCGGGGTCTGGTGTTCCACTGTTTTGTCAGCTTCTTGGCTTCCTCCTCCTCCTTCATTTTCTCCAACACCTCTTGCAAGACGGAGTGAAAGAGTCGGGACAGCTCCTGGACTTCCGGCTCATACTCAGCAATCAGCTGCCGGAACCTGGAGTTGGGGCAGGGATTAGGCAGATAGTACTTGACATGGACTGATGGCATTCTAGGCCTGGACTTGGCCTTAAGAACTCATCAAATCCATCCCCCTGTCTCTAGGAGAGGTAAGAGACATAACTAACCAGGTAAGGACTAGAGAGAGGAGAATCACTCCCCCAGCATAGAAGCTTCCACAATGTGTCTTGGTCATCCAGGCCATAGCCCAGCACCTTTCTGTCTAACCTAAATCCCTCATCCTGTAGTTTAAGACATTGCTCTGCACTTCATGGAGATAATCAGGATGGACGGAGCCCCTGTCAATGTCCACAGTCTTAGTAGGAGGGAGTAGGTTTAATCCCCATTTTTCCAATGAGGTAATGGAGGCACAGAGAAGCTAAGTGACTTGCCCAAAGTCCCACAGCAGACAAGTGGCAGAGTCAGGATTAGAACCCAGGTACTCTGTGCTCTTTCCACTATGCCATCCTGTTTCCTGATTCTGTTTATGCCTGCTTATTCCAATTCTGAATGCCTCCCATTCTGCTTAATGCCTGCTCTCCTTCCTATTTAGACTGTAAGTCCAATATGAGCAGGGATTGTGCCTCACCTGATTTTCTTTTATCTACCTCTATGCTCAGTACAGAGGTTGGCACATAGTAAATGCTTAAGAAATCCCACAATTGTAGTAATAATTATTATTCTCTAGGGAGGCCTGAGGCCTAATCCACTGTTTGCAATGTCAGGTGTTTGGAGAAGTTCCTGAATGAATGACTCTCTTTTCCTGCCAGGTCTCTAGAAGCAGAAAATGTGTTGGGCCAGCAAAATAAGTCTGAACAGTTGGTCTTCTTCATCAGTATGGCTATAACTCGGTGTCAGCCCCAACCCAGGGATATAACCCTTAGGCAACTTTAGAAGAGAACATGGACTTATACTCTTAAAAGACATTTCCACAAGCCATAGGCTTTAAAAACCCCTCTTTTTAACTGAGTTTTGGATTTAGAGCATTTGGGCGTTTGGGAGCCCTGATCCAGAACTACCTGAGGATGATGGGGCCGCAATAAGAAGGATGGATCTTGGTGCATGTGTCCTCTAGCTGGAGCCGCTCCCCTGGGCTGATATCGTAGGAGTTATGGGGCTGGTTGACCAGCCAGCTGTAGTCCACACCCGTTTGGATCTTCCTATATTTGTTTTCCCTTTCTCGCTGCTGTTTCTCAGCTTGCTTGATCTGCCAGCTGAGCTCAACCATGAGTGTGTCAGACATCATCTCAGCCGGGTTCCTCTGGGAGGGCCGGCCATGGGGCTCACTCCACCTGAACCAAGGGGCCAGAGACATGACTGCCTGGGCCTGATCCTTCACCTGCAAGAGAGGAGGAGAGGGGGAGGAGTTCAGATGAAAAGGTGAATTCACGTTTCATTCCCGGCAAATGGAGTAGTGCCAGGGACAGAGCTATGCCCCTAGCCTGCTCGGAGGGGGGAGAAGCAGGGAGGTGGGATAACTCATCTTGCTTTGTCTTCACACAATAACTGGAAGGAACTCAGAAACTCAGGAAGTCTCTACACACGGCCCTCGTCTGCCCAAGGGACCCTGCGGGGAAATAACAAACAAATACCCAACCTGAGCAAAGAGCTTGACGTGGCAAAATTAATGTTTGGTCTTTCCACCCTCCGTGCACTTGCGTCTCCTTTCAATGCCTGGCCTTGGGGCCCTGTGAGCTGTTTGTTGGCTGCCTGGGCTCTCTTGATGATGATGATGATATTGATGTTGATGGAAAGGGAGCTAACGGATATTAAGTTTAAATTTAGAAATCAAATAGTATAAGAAACAGAAGACAATGGAAAAGAGAAATTCCAGATATGAAAAACAAAGGCTTTTCAGCATCATCAACCTCATTCACATCAACAGGCATAGGCAGAGCACTCAATAGTGTGCAGTGGAGAGGTCAAAGTAAATCTGCTCAGGAAAAAGATGGCATACCCTCCATTTTCTGGAGAAATCTATGTTCTCTCTCACAGGCATAGATTTCAGTCAGATCTCAAGCCTCCTTAGCCTAACTAGAGGTTTCTGGGAGCAATGAATCCCTGGACCTTCCTCCACAACAGTGTGTATGCCTGCCTCACAGTGTGGTATGTTACCAGTGAAAAGAAAGAAAAATTTGATGGCTTTGGATAGTTCATCACAGCATACCGATAACTGATAAGCTGATTCACATGGACAAATTCAGTGCATTGTATGGATAGTGGTGCTGAAACTTGCAGAAAAATCCCTCAACACTTAAATGCAATTTATTCCTCTTCTCAGCATTCAGGCACATAGGTGTGGTTTTGCTTATTTATTTTTTATTCAATTACTTATTCAGTAATTGCATTCTGATATTTGTTTACTCCTTCCTGGTAGATCCTTATTCTTCCTCCTGCATGCCATTCATAAGGAATTTTTGTCCATTTATCTTCCCCATTCAGTTCCTTGAGAAGGAACATGTTTCTGGCTACTATTGTACGCTCCTTAGGACAGTGCTGGGCACTCAGGTGCTCAATAAGCACCTTCGATTGATTAATGGATTGGCTTACATGGGATTGGTAAATGAAACTGCAAGGGTCTAATTCTTGCTCAGGGAGTGTGCTAATATCAGTTGGTAATTACCAACATGGCTTTTTGCTTACTAAATAAGAGAATTGTTGAATGCACCCAAGATCTGAGAAGTAGTACCTTATTGGTTATGCTAGTGTATGCCTTGGAGACCAAATGGATTTGCATGTCACCGTTACTATGCATAGAACTCAGTGCTTCAACCACCATCCCTGATTTACCTAAACTTCTTCTAGCAGTAATGCCAAAGTTTTGCCAAGCCCTCCTACCTACCCATGGGTCACTGTCAAGTTCCTGGAGAATGTAGACACATGCAAGGAGCAACTGTGCTAGAACAAGAAATTCCTCTTTGTTTCTGCTAAGGTGACAACTGGTAAAGGAGGGCTTCTCAGGGGTACTCTCTGCCAGTAAAACTTTAAAAATGTGGTACTTTCAGAAGAAAGATGAGTGCAACTCCAGAATCTGAAAAATACTTCTAACAAGCAATTTGCCAATAACCACTTGCAGGTCCTCACAACCTGGATGAAAGGGAGGCTTCTCAAAGTCCTTGTCTTGGTAATAGAGAACTAGCTAAGCAGCTTGTAGGATAAGTGGTGGAGTGCCAAGACTAAAGAGTTACAAGGCTCTGCAAACCACACTCAGAATATCGAGGGCTCAAAGGGTGAGATGAATATCTAGTGCATAGTAGGTACAGATTCAAGGGCATAAGAATACAGAAGGGAGGACAAATAGGGGAGATAATACCTTAGTCAAGGAAGTCCTCTTGGAGGACGTGTGATTTTAGGAGGGCTTTGAATGTGAAGAAAGTGGTGGTCTGTTGTTCCCTGTGCCTCAGTTTCCTCAGCTCTCCCTCCTACTTAAAGTGGAAGCCCCATGTGGGACAAGGACTGCCCGACCTGATAAACTTGTATCTACGCCAATTCTTAGAATAATGCTAGACACATAGTAAATGCTTAACAAGTACCATAATAATAATAATAAAGGAGGAGGATGCTACAGGCCAGGACGAGGCTGTGGACAAGGGATAGGCAACAGGATAGATGAGATCGAGGTACAGTGATTAGGCTGGTGTTAAACAAATGAAGTGTGAGAGTTGGGCCGTAGTAGGAGATCAGGTAAGGTAGGAGTGGAAGAGTTGATCGAGTGCCTTAAAGCCAGTAGTGAGGAGTTTCTCTTTGATGCGGAGGTGAATGGGCAACTATTGAAACTAAAAAATTCTGCTCTGTTGTTTTTACATTCCCCAGGATGAGCTGCTCCTCGTCAGCCTATTTTAAGTGTCCCCTGTGACCATGGTGCCTCCATTTTTCCTCCAGAGATGATCCCACCGGCAGCTGCTCATTAGGTGAGGTGGAAGAATTAGACACACCATTTTTTCCCTTCCTCCCTCTCCCTGTTGATTATTGAAATATAGGGTTTCTTTTCCTTTCAATACTGCCCAGTCCTAGTACATATGTAGGAGGGGCCACTGGGGAAGTAGGAATTGGACCCAGGTTCCTTGTGGGATCCAGGAGATGGAGGAGATGAGAAGTAAGCGTGGCTTAGTGGAAACGGCCCGGGCTTGGGAGTCAGAGGACGTGGGTCCTAATCTCGGCTCCGCCACCTGTCTGCTGTGTGACCTTGGGCAAGTCACTTAACTTCTCTGTACCCCTGTTACCTCATCTGTAAAATGGGGATTAAACCTGTGAGTCCCACGTGGAGCAGCCTGATTACCTTGTAACTACTGCAGCGCTTAGAACAGTGCTTGGCACGTAGTAAATGCTTAACAAATACCATTATTATTATTAAGCCTTACTTCTTCCTTCTGGCCATGAGAGAACAAAGACCTCTGACCAATATGCTGTGTCCCCCCTTGGGACCAAGCCCAGCAAATAGTGCTGTGTCCCATCTCAGTGAAAAGGCATTGCAACAAAGATCCTAGGCACAGAGATGCCAAACTAGACCCTCCATTGAAATGGACCCATAGGGAGCTGGTAAACAGCTTCCCCTCCGTGTCCTCTCCTTTGCCTGCCCAAAGTCTCTCCTCTGCACCCTACTCGGCCCACTGCATGGTTTTTCCCTTGGCTCCTGGAAGTGGGAGTCACCTTGTGGGAGCACAAGACTCTAACTTCCCCTAGGGCAATTTCCATCTGGGTGTCTTGCGGGGGCAAGTGATCCAGCAAGTCCAGTTTGGTTCCTTCTGAGACCTTGTACACTGACAATCCTGAACGATCTGGACTTCGGGCCCAGGGTGAACACAGATAAAATTCACATTTTCACCTACTGCGTCCTCTTACTCCCACCCTGCAATTGCTAGAGCTGGGTCCCAGGGAGCAACTGGGGAAGATTTGTGTTTACCCTGCTCTTGGTGGAGGAGCTGGTGAGCTGGGAAAGAACCAAGAGGTTGGAAACAGGAGGTGTAGTCATCAGGGAGAGGGACAAGATCAAGGGGGAGAAAGAAGGGGTCTGGCTCATACACAATACAGTCAGCTAATCTGCACCTTGGAGAGTCAGTCATTCCTTCAATACCTAAGAGGAGCTGCATTTAAAAGTGAGAACCGGTTGTCTTAAAGCCACTGTTTCCAGGGCACAGACTTCCTTCAGAGGTGTCTGCAGTACTTTCTAAACTTTTCTTCTCCAGGCCTCACCAATTCGATCTGCCATGAGCACCCATTCACTCCCCTTAGTTGTCACAGATGAGAGGTAGAGAATGTAACAGTCACCCATTGCCCATTTTCTAAGGCTGCACTGACTTTCCCCTCTGCACCAGGCAGGGTGAGCCACCAACCCCTCTCTGTTCTCCCTCTGCTTCACTTCTCATCTGGTACAGATGTGAAAGTAACACTTTCAGAGACCTGTTTTTCAAAGTGCCACTAATAGTCCTAAGCAGGAACAGTTGTGCACATGAGAACTGTGGGAGGGGGAGAACAGGAAATTTATTTCCCTAGGTTTGGTGATGCCTGATGATCCTAAGGGCATTTAGGATCCTGTCCTGATGATCCTGTCTTACTGCATCCCCCACCACCTCTCCTCATGAAGTCAGTGGGGGCTCCTCTTGTGAGAGAGATAAAACCCCCACCGTCATCCTCAGTCTTTCAAGGACAGAGCCCGTGCCATGAGGGACAGGGACCATGTTTAATTCCCAACTGTGTATTTTCTCCCAGCACTTAGTACCGTGTCCTGCACACAGTAAGCTCTTACTACTACTACTACTGTGAAGTGCGACCCGTGGTACCACCGTTGAAACGCCCTGCACCCCCGGGCGCTGTCTTGGGAAGCAGATGCAGGGGATGGGAAAGAGACAATCCGAACTGGTCCACTTCTTACCCGAGAAGCTGAGCTTGGATGGCTGTAGGTGCTGCCAGGACAGAGAGGGTGTCCTTCCTCCTGGTCCTCTGAGGGGTGAGGGGAGTTCAGTTCGGATCCTTTCAAAGAAGCTCTGAAGCCATGGAGGATGTCACAGGCCTTGACTGTCTCCCAGCCCCTGGCTCTTTATGTACTCGCCCTCCAAACTCTGTCTCACTTCCACCTACACCCTCTCTCTTGCCCTCGCGTTCTGAAAAGTTGAGCCGAGCGGATGGCACAGAAGCATTGGGGCTGCCAAGCTACCACCTGTTACCTCTCTCCTTCCCCTGGCAGAGCCTGCAGAGGCTGAATCACGCCATCTCCCCGATGAGATCCAAGCACTCCCTGGATCATGAGTGTGGTTGCCATGGAGACCTACCTAAGCCTATTTAGCCTCAAGGAGTATTATCTGTGGAGGGAGAGTGTCTGACGGGGGCGGGCGGGCAAGTGGGAAGAGCTGGCTGGGGGATGGGGAGAGGGCCGAAGGGAAGAGGCGGCTGTTGCTGATTTCCAAGGAGGAGGAAACTGCTCAGTTTGCAGATGGAGGGGAAATCGGTCTGACAGCCTGCGCAGGCACAGCCCATGCAGGAAGGATAGAGAGCAAGGACAATGTCAGACAAAAACACAGAATCCTCCTCTTTGAGAAGGACCAAACAAGAGAAATTGCAGGAAAAATGTTTTTTTTCCTTACCTATTCCTCTTAACTCTTAAAATGTGATCCAGTGTGGGTCAGGAACTGTGGCCAATCTGATTATCATGTATCTATCGCGGTACTTACTAAATGCTTAATCATTACCATGATAATTATTATTATTTCTTTGAAGCTCCTGAATCGGATAACTCGGTGGGGAGGGGGGATGTGATCTGTTTCTCTGAAGGTCTTTTAAAACTGATCACATTCTCATCTGCCTGAGCTCGGAATAAGCACTCCATTATCCTACTGCTCAACTCACCATGATTCACTCAGTTCCCATCCTCTTTTCCTCTCACTGCAGGCCCTGGGGATCACTTGGGTCCTTCTGAGTCTGCTTTCAGGCCTGAGTCACTTGCCTCAAGGTGAGGAGAAAGCAGGGTATGTGGTTAATTCACCTCCTTCCCCGCATTTTGCATTCTCGTTCAGGCTGATATTCAGGTGTGTGCAGTGCAGAAGAGAAGGCAGTCACTTCTTTTTTTTTTCCCCAGGGGTGATTGTAATAATAATAATAATGGCATTTATTAAGCGCTTACTATGTGCAAAGCACTGTTCTAAGCTCTGAGGGAATACAAAGTGATCAGGTTGTCCCATGGGGGGGCTCACAGTCTTAATCCCCATTTTACAGATGAGGTAATTGAGGCACAGAGAAGTTAAGTGACTTGCCCAAAGTCACACAGCTGACAACTGGCGGAGCCGGGATTTGAACCCATGACCTCTGACTCCAAAGCCCATGCTCTTTCCATTGAGCCACGCTGCTTGTGCTTTCTGTGTGCCGGGCACTATTCTAAGCACTGGGTAGATACAGACTAATCAGGTCAGACACAATCCATGTCCCTCCCACATGAGGCTCAATCTTAATCCCCATTTTACAGATGAGGTCCCTGAAGCACAGAGACGTTATGGAACTTGCCTAAGGTCACAGAGCAGACCCAGGTTCTTGTGACTCGCAGGCCTGTGCTCCATCCACCAGGCCACTCTGCATCAGTAGCCTGCTCAGGCCCCAGTCAAGAAGATCATTCGTAAGTACAGAGGGTGGTTAGATTTTTTTTTTTTTACTCCCTGGTACCACCCACCCCTGATTAAGCCAAACTACCCACTTCCACTGGAAGTACCCAGGATAAGTAGGTGTGGTTCACCCTCTACCTAGAGGAAAGGAGCAAGGCATGGGAGCATTTGTTCTCTCCCACTCGATGTGGGATGTGGTGCAGGGATACTTTTTTTCCTAATAATGAGGAGCAATGAGGCATCTACCACTCTGATGGCTGCAGCAGCTGTGATGACACAATGTGTAACCCAACGTATGATGGCTAAAGTTGTAGCGTCCTTTCGTGTCCTAAGAAAGAGCGCTGGGAGGGCAATGGTGCAAAGTTAGGGGAACCTGGGCTGTCAGTTAGGATCCCTGGATTTCAGAACCAGGTTGGATTTACAGTGAGAACTTGGGCAAGTCACATAGCTTCCCTGAACTTCTGTTGTCCTCACAGCAAATGAAGACGGTAGTCATTGTCTCTACCACATCCACATGGGAATGTAGTGGAAAGGAAGGATATAAAAGCTGTAAAAGTGCTTTTAGTTCAGGCAATCAATCAATAATATTTGTACAGTGTTTATGCAAAGCACTGTATAAGTGCTTGGGGCTGCAGAAACCCAAGGTACTGTATTACATTCCACCACCTTTCTCTCTATTATATATCAGCTCTCTTTGTTCCATACTTCCCAGCTCACACTCTTGACTTGTCTCAAGCTCACCTTCTGGCTGTGTCCCTATCTAAGCTCTCCTACCAACAACCTCTTGGTCATGCTGTTTCTCCAGTCTAGATCTTTCTCTCTCTGAAAGGCCACCAGACAACAAATCTCACCTTCTTCAAAGCTCCCTTAAAATCCCCCCTCCTCCAACAAACCTTCCCTGATTAATTCACAACACCTCATTCATATCAATGGAGAATTTCTAGTTGTATATGTTTATGTATTTTACCATTTTTGTACATAAGTATAATTGTATTCATATATTTGTATCTGATTATTCAGCTACTTCATTCTGATATATTTACACAACATAATAATAATAATAGTATTTATTAAGCACCTATGTGCCAAGGACTGGGATGGATACAATATCATCATTTTGGATACAGTCCCTGCCTCATACAGGACTTCTGCTGCCAGAATTTGTAAATTGTTTTGTCTCTGACTCCTGCATTAGATTATAAACTCTCTTCAGGAGTTCAGATTGTACCCTCCTGAGTGCTTAATATAGTGCTTAGCACTCCGTAGGTGCTCAATAAATACCACTGACTAACTGTACTGAATTATTGCTGTTGCAGCAACAAAACACTTGGGAATTTTCAGATTTTATAAGAGAAGACTTACCGACTTCTATTGTTCTCCAGTTTTTTTTTAATGGTATTTATTAAGCACTTATTATGTGCCAGGCACAGTTCTAAGCGCTTGGGTAGGTACAAGCTAATTCGGTTGGACATAGTCCACGTCCCGCATGGGGCTCACAGAGTGAATTCCCATTTTATAGATGAGATAACTGAGGTACAAAGAAGTTAAGTGACTTGTCCAAGGTCACACAGCACATAAGTGGCAGAGCTGGGATTAGAAACCAGGTCCTCTAGTTTACAGGTCCGTGCTCTATCCACTGAGCTTCACTGCTTCTCTAGTTGTGCCTTTGTGATTTCCAGTGCCTTTGTAGGTTCTCAGTGTTGTGTGGCCTGGGGCCTCTGCTTCTCAAAGACATAGGGAATCAAAATAAGTTGGTGTCTATAAGATATTTTGAGCTCCCCAGAAGAAAGATATTAGGAGCCTTCAAAGTCAAGCAACTATTTCTATTATGACAACAAGTAACAGGGACAAACTATTTTTAAAGCACTGGAGTTAGGATTCAATCTGTCTGGATTCAATCTCTCAGCTGAAATTTCTATTATTACTGTGAGTAATATGATGAAAAGGCACATAAAAAAGTGAAATTCATAATATGCCCCAGGCATCATACATCAGCCATGTAAAAGGCAGAATCCCAGGAGCAATGAAGGTATAATCTTCCTTTGAAATACCCTCCCCCACCACCATCCTACCACCTAATTTCCAAAAACCAAATTAAACTCTGCTGAAGAAAAACAAATAATATCTTTCCCTTCCCACTTCTCTGCCCTCTTTTTCTGTGCAGTTTGCTCAGTGAGAGTTTACTGTTTGCGTTGATAGCAATTTGATTTCATTTGCCAGAGGCTTCTTTGCGATTACCCTAACTGAGAAATTATTTGTTCTGGGGAGGTTTTTTTTTTTTAACATTCATGAAAACCACTGAAGTTTAATGAAATATTCATCATCAAAACATTTGTAAAAACTCAAAGTGAGCTGTCAACATTACACCCTAATGGTGTTTGATTTATCCCAGCTCTGCCACTTGTCTACTGGGTGACCCTAAGCAAGTCATTTAACTAGTCTGTGCTCAGTTATCTCATCTATAAAATGTGGATTAAGACTGTAACCCCATGTGGGACAGGGACTATGTCCAACTTGATTACCTAGTATGTACCCCAGTGCTTAATAAATACCATAATTATAATTATTATTATTAGGTCTGATGGGTAGCAGGACAAAGCCCCCAAAACATGATAGCTTGACCTAACATGGAACTTTGGTCACCTGAGTTTTACAAAAAATGAAACTTTTGTGCATGGAGGCAAGCCTCGACAGTGCTTTAATCTCTGAGGAACTGTGGCTATTCTTGCTCCGTTAGCAGCTTCAAATGTTTCACCTTCCTGAGCAGGAAACCAGAAGCCATAATATAAGAGTGGGATTCCCGTTCTCCGTGTCCAGGGGGTTTCAATTCATGAATTGCCCCACCCCGTCCCCTTTGTTGCTGCTAGGGCAGAGGAAGGGGAGGCAAACAGGACAATTGCCCTGGATGCCTGCCAAGGAAGGCCAAAGGCCTGGCACAGTGCCCAACTCCTATGAGTCTGGGAACTGACGAAGTCAAGGCCCCTCCACTTCAAGAGCCAGAGAAAGGCAGTCTTGTCAAGGGAAGTTGGTCACAGGGGCTCTTGGGAAAGGAAACCAAGGTAACCATTCCTGCTTTTATGCATTAGCATCTGCCCCAGTTACTTCTTTCTAGAATCTCCTTTCTGGGGTGGCCAAAGATGGCACTCCAAAAAATGGCGTAGACTTTGAAGTGACTGACTGGCCTATTCTTTGAAGTGAGCCAAAACTTACATGAGGTCAAGAGAGTGTAGTTCTGATTTTGAATGAAAGTACCAACCTATCTTCTGTGGTTACATTGAGCATGGTCAATCAGTCAATCAATGGTATTTATTGAGCACTCAGATAAGAGAGACCTTGAAGTCCAAAGAATAGCAAAGGGGTGAATGTGATTATCCCAGTTTCTTTCTCCACATAGAGGTCTGTTTCAGAAGCAGCATTTCAGACTCTTCAGGGCTCAGAGTTAAGGGCACACCCGCAGCCCCCCGTCTTCTCAGAGTTGTGTGGAGGTCTCATGCTGTGGGTGTGTGTAGGAGCAGCTTTTACCCCCAAGATTTGTCTTTACGTTCTCCTTCTCCCCAGCCACATCATTATGGGGGAGTCCAGATCCTCCACTTAGAGGGTGCTGAGGAGAGAAGGATATACAGAGCAGGGGCCCATGAGGTTACACGTGTAAGAATTGTCTCCAGAACTGCCACAGTCCCCCAGGCTAACCTGGGGTGTCAATTCTCACTAGTGGTTGGGTGCGTGAGCGTGTGCACACGTACACACACACACACACACCCTCCTTCCCCCCCCCCTTCCCAACCAAATGCAGAAATGAGGACTGAATCCTGGAGAAATCAACCAGGGGTGACTTGGGGCTCCAGGAGCAGTCAGATCTGACCTAGGAACCCAAGTGAGCAAGACCCTAGTGCCAGCCAGCTGACCCCTCCCACCCCAGCCCCCAGACAGGGCTGGGGCAAATTTTCCAATGAAAACAGGCCTCTTTCCAGTTCAGCCCCCACCCGATCAAACTTCTGAACCCTAGTGGAGCCTGTCGGAGCAGGAAGGTGACCACAGGATGGGACCCGGCCTTCCCAAAATACTGTTCCTTGCAGGGATTGATCAAGGATGCTTAGTTACATCTGTGCCTTGGACAAGCAACCAGCTGGCAGCCTGCCCAGACTGGTGTTACAATTCCACAGTGTCCCAGGAGAGGCTGGGGCAAACTTGCTTGGTAACAAGCTGCTTCTCACCACCTGTGCACCTGCTACCTTGTCACCTAAGCTGAGTGAAGCAACTATGATGTTTACCTGTGTGAGCCCTGTCTGGATGCCCAACCCACACAATATGCATTTACACACCTAGTCTGATCCCTGAGAGGACCTCCCTCTCATCTTCCCAGTTCCAAGGTACTGCTGCTGCTAGCTCCTTAGGGCTCAGATCACATTTACCAACTATGTTGTATTTTCCTAAGCACGTGGTGTAGTGCTCGGCACACAATAAGCCCTCAATAAAATAAATACCGTTGATGAATTGATAAAGAACTGCGATCTCTCACACACACAAAAAAAAAAATGTGCATGCACACACCTGACTGTCTTCACATGAGTACACATATTTACAGGCTCCAGAGAGAAGATTAAGGAAGTTTGGTGCTTAACAGCTCTGCTTTGCACTTGGAGGCAGCCTCAGTGCCATGGGTGTAAAAGATGTGGGTTCTGTCCTTGTGTATTGAAAGAGGGATTTTTTAGCCTAGGGAAAATTAGAAATCAACCTTCCTTTTTTGGATGTGGGCCTCAGCAGGGATGCTATTCCTGCCACTTGTCTGCTGCATGACCCTGGGCATGTTGCTTAACTTGCTTGTCTGTAATGGGGATGAAATACCTGTTCTCCTTCACGGTGAGCCCCAAGTGAGACAGGGATTGTGTCCAACCTAATTATCTTGAATCTACCCTAACATTTAGTACAGTCCTTGACTGATAGTGAGCATTTAGCAAAAGTCATTTTTATTTCAATTATTATTAAAATCTTCATCATTACTGAGCTGCTTCAATCAAGCCAAACTTCTTCCTCTTTCACCAGGCTTCTTCAGATACTAGCTGTCCTTTGGATTTAACATTGATACTTGTGATGCTTTTATCCATGTGAGCAAGAGAGGACAGAATGACCAGTAGATAGCCCACAACCAATTTCATATTTTGTGCTCATGAAGAGAATGAACTGCCTGCTTCACTCAACTGATGATAGAAAAGTGGCCAGAGGAGGCATCTCCACCTTTCACTTGACCAACCTTCTGGAAGAACCTTAGATCTTGGTGAGCTACTCAGAGCAGTCAAATTTACAGAGTAATCAATGGTATCTATTGAGTGCTTCTTGTGTGTTCAGCACTGTCCTAAGCTCTTGGGAGAGTACAACAGAGAAATAGATGTGATCCCTGCCCTTGAGGACCTTACAGGCTAACAGATTGTAAGGAGCTTCCAAATCTCAGGTCTGCTGTTGATTTTCTCTGATTTTATATCCAGTTTGGTCCAGGACCACCCTGAGGGAACAGTCCCAGGTGCTAATCCCCATCAATCAATCTATGGTATTTGTTGAGCACTTATTCTGTATGAAGCATTGTATTATCCCTGGATTTAAGAGACCTGGACCCTCCTCACCCCTCAGGGAGGTCACCCAGCATCTGGAGTTCCTCCCACTCCTCCTTTCAACCATTCTGAGCCTGCATGGCTACCTCCTGACCCTCCAGAATTAGGATGGATGTCAGAGAAGGCAGGCCGCATCCAGTTCCTGCTAAACATCCCTGGATGTCAGGGAAGGCAGGCTGCATCCTGTTCCTGCTGAACATCCCTGTGTCCTTGTCGGAGCTTGAGAACTGGGCAGGATGGACCACTGGTCCGACCCAGGAATGACCAGATCTTGGGGGGCCAACTCTGACTTGGAGTAGATTCTGCTGACCCCAGCCCTAGCCAGTCCCAGGTGAGGTAGAGAAGGGGAGAGAAAAAGAAAACAAGAGAAAGTCACTCAAGCAATTGAATACTGCCCATGCTGAAGACCCCACCCTGTCCCCAAAGGCCTCTGCCTGGGGTTTTGCCCTGGGTAAATAAACCCTGGCAGATTCATTTTCTACTCTGGCCCTTTGTTTCCCAGGTCATATGGGCTACCCTACCTTCTGGACCTCACCTGAACACTCCCCACTCCCAAACCTCTTCTTCCACTGTAATCAGCCCTGAGGGCTGGCTGGGCTGCCCATTCTACTTCCTTAATTAGGGGCCACCAGATTCAGAGGCTGCTGAGCTCAGGTTAATAATCTGAGCTCGATGCTCAGATGCTCATTACCAGCCAGCCCTGGGGCCTTGGACTTGTTTGTGCTGGAACCGGTGACTTGAAACCCAAAGGGACACGTTTCCACGGTGCCATTCAGAAAGCTCCTTGCCTCACCTTGCCCCTACCCCCCTGCCCACTGGGGAGCCCTCTGGACAAGGTAAACAGATCAGCAGGATTGACACCCTCCCACCCCCACTCAGCCCCTTCCTCCCCCAACCTGGCATTCTTGCCTACTGCACTCACAATTCTCCCAGGGTTTCCTTTTGAGATCATAGTGATTTTTTAATGGAGAGTGGGAACAGGACTGGGCTCCTGGAGATCTTTCAGAAGCCAACCCTTATATATAGCAGGCTTGTGTGAAGAGACCACTGTTCCCCCGACTGTATCCCCCCTCTTCCACTAAGCCTAAGCCATACTAAAGACACTTTCCCCAGAGCCTCAGCAAAGTGTGAAAATCAATCAATATTGACTGAGCACTTACTATGTGCAGAGCACCGTACTAGGTGCTCGGGGGAGTAAAATTCAACAGAATTAGCAGACCTGTGTGTTACCTGCCATTGTTGAGCTTACAGTCTAGATGGGGAGACAGACAAATACTGAGTGGAGTTGGGAGAAAGATACCAGTAGCAGTGATCACTGTTCATGGACAATGTGATTGAAAAGGCCCTATGGTAACCTGTGTTCTGATCCTGGCTCTCTGCTAGTGGCCTGCTGTGTGACCTTGGACAAGTCACTTAATTTCTCTGTACTTCTGTTTCCTCATCGGTAAAATGTGAGTGAAATACCTGTTCTCCCTCCCCCTTAGACTATGAGCCCTATGTGGGACAGGGACTGTGTCCGACCTGATTCTCTTATATCTACCATGATGCCTAGTACAGTGCTTTGCACAAAGTAAGTGCTTAACAAATACCATATGTGAAGTTTGTTTTTTGGCCTACAGCCACAACCATCTGCGGTGCTTAGCTGTGCTTTCAGCTGCCTTTTAGACTCCTGGTCTGACCAAAGAACAGAAAGTCCATTCCTGCGCTACCCAGCATTTTGACCTGGTACCCTCAGCAGGCCCTGGGGAAGTCAAGGGCCCCAAGCCTTAAAGTTCTGGAGCTCCCAGGGGGCTGAGCCTCTGAGCTCTGGCACTGAGTTGGAACAAACCTTGCATTAGGTCTCTCTCCAGCACTAGGTCTCTGCTTGTCCTCCTATGGCTCAGAAAGAACTGAGGCAGGGCACCTCCTGGTCCTGGAGACACTGCTCAACCCAGCCACCCAAACAGCCGGGAGAGGAGGCAGGTTCATTTTCTTCCCAACCCATGCTGCACTCCCTTCTTCCTGGTCAATTCCTGTGGATTCTGGATTCAAGAATCCTGCTGGTGCCTTGCTCCCCTTCCCCTGTCAGAAAGCAGGGTCCAGGCCCAAGTAGCAGAGAGGTAGCATTCCTTCGGTTGCATGACTCCAAGGGCCAAAGAGCCTGGGGAGGAAATACACTGATGGGTAGGGACTGAGGAGGGGAGGAACCCCAAAATTTCTGTTTGAAAAGAAGGGAGGGTCCAAATGGATTAGGTTAGAGCCAAAAGCCTGGAATCTTTTTCAGAAGAGGTTGCCCCAGTGTTTTATTCTGGTTTTTCTTTTTCTGGAGAAAAGGCTGACAAGACTGTGAGATGTAGTATTTTGACCCCGTACAATGCAGAGTCAGGGCTCAAAGCTCAGAGCTCCATTCATGAAGCAGAAAAAGGTACTGGTTCCATTCACAGGAATAAGAGAGTGCCATTCCTGTATGCTCCTCCCAAAAACAAATGCCCTGGGACTTGGGGTCTTGCCCCTTCAGAGATGGGGAACTGTTTACCAGGTTTTTAATTTTCCCTAATTTGCAGACGAGGGCAAGGAGGTCTGAGCGCTGCTTGGTGGGGAGGGAGAGAGATTCCGTTCCTTTGCCCTCTCATTTTCAATTTATTATTCTGATAGCTTCTCTTCCCTTCTTGTTTATAGTCTAAGCGGAAACAGAGAAATTTCAGCCCTAAAGCAACCTGTTTCCCCAGAAGGATTTTTATGACTTTCTACCTTCTGGAGCCTTCTCCAACCTATTCAGTCCCAGAGAAAGATTCCAGGCCAGCAGATGGCAGGGGGAGATCTGTTAAGCCCTGGAAAGATAGTGGTGCATTTGATTTTCTAAATGGACAGCTGGGTCAGTCTGGCCCTCCATCACCATCACCGTGGAAGCAAACTAAGCTTAGGCTCAATCTAGGGGCCAAAAAGCAAACGTGCCACTTGGAGCTGGTGACCTCTGATTTCGATAATCTCTGCAGGCCGGTCTCTCCCGTTGGTCCCTGCTTCTTTCCCCGACACCCTCCCCCACCCTCCTCGCCCTCCCATGAGAGCCAGCAGACAGATGCCTGGGCCCACGCAGCTCTGCTCTGAATTGAATTTGCCAGAGAAGCCGCATTAGGGGGGATGGCTTTCCTAGCCCACTGAGGGCTAACCACTTATGGGTGAGAAAGGAATGATAAAACTCAGAGTGCCACCCCCAGCTGTTCAGGGGTAGTAGCTGGAGGCAAAGCTGCCCAGCCCTGAACTGCCTCGCTTCTTTCAACTACAATCTTCCTAAGCTTGTTGTGGACAGGGAATGGGTCTGCCAAGTCTGTTGTATTGTGCTCTCCCAAGCGCTTAGTATAAATACAATTGATTGATTAAAAATACATTCCAGACTAATTCCCATCTTCTCCACCTCCACCCCCAACTCCAGCCCTTTCGATTCTTCACTGTCACCTAACGTGTATCGTGCTCTCTGAGGATTAGAGTTCTGTGGTTTGTGTTCTTATGAATTTCCTTGTATTTTTATGCCGCTGTTTAAGCTCCCTGGTAAGGTACTGATTCCCCTACTAGACTGCAGATCCTCACATCTTTCCTCCGTCTCTCATTACAGGGTCAACCAGGTAGTGCACCCAAGGGCCGCTGACTGGAAAGGAATGAAGAATGAAGATTTCCTCTGGATTCTAGAAAGTTGTGACGATGTGCTTCTTGGCCCCCAACTCTTCTTCCTGCCTGGTAGGATCAGTTGCTCTTCACCTGTTCACCTGCCTCCCCACACCTCCATCCCAGCAGTCATCAGTTTCATTAAGAGGCAGCCAGGGGCAAGCCACTAGCCAAGAAGGGAGGAGACTTTGTTTCCCTAACCCAGCTTTGCCTTTTCCTGGTAGCCGCACTGTGCTCTGGCTTAGCTGGGATTTGGAAAGCTTTTTACCTTTGGTGCCATATGTCACTGGGTTAAATGTGGATTCCTGGAGTGTCTGAAGGATCAGTCACCTGATGATGGGAACAAGTGGGTTAGATGGGGTTAATCGGGCTTGCCAGGGGTCACCCAGGAGGGATTGGGTGGCTACTCAGAGGATTACTCTGGGGTCCTGGGACAGCGTCCAGCTAACTTAGAGAGGCAGGCAGTTGGCATGACTGATTGTAGATAGCCCTGCTTTTAGGCCAGGGTTGAGCTTAAATGAGTATAAGAAAATAAGAATTGCCTTACTGAGTACCATGCTATGCCCTAAAGAGGTACCAAAGGATGCTCAAAGGAAAGGAACAGCATGGCCTAGTGGAAAGAGCACAGGCCTGGGAAGTCAGAGGACCTGCGTTCTAATCCTGGCTCTGCCAGCTGCCTACTATGTTATTTTGGTCAAGTCACTTAGCGTCTCCATGCCTCAGCTTCCTCATCTGTAAAATGGGAATTCAGCTCCTGTTCCCTGTTCTACTTACCTATATGGGCCTGATTAAGTTGTATCTACCCCAGCACTTAGAATAGTGCTTGCCACATCGCTTAACAAATATAATAAAAAAATCCAAAATGATATAATTCCCTTTCTTAATGTCTATCCAGCATGCAGCTTGTATGCTGGATGAGAGCCCAGAATTATTGTCCACTAATCTAACAAGACTAAGTCTGGGGCACTAGTTGAGGCTTGAAAATCCAGTGACTAGAGTCACCATTAAAGGAAAAGTTGGGGATTTGGCAAGGCATAAGAAGGATTTAGAAATGTTCATGGATGGTATAGTCCTGATGGGGTTATTTAAGGATGTTACTTGCACATCCTGACTGAGCATCCTGTAGGGCCAGTGTCAGCTCAGAACACTGGGCTGTATGAACCAGTGCTCTGATCCAGTAGTGGCTTTGCTTATGTACACGAGGGAACATGTGTTCCCAGCCCAACTGATACTCCTGCCACCCTAGGTGCTTGGCGTTATTTATGGAGGTTTCTGGGACTGGATGGGGCTATGGGTATACCCTACCTCAGGTCTGCTGCCAGCCTAGCTACCACAGCTGTGTTCTCCTACATCACCTTTGCCACATTGCTTAAAGAGCCACACTGCAGGGCTGCGGTGTAGAGAAAGGCATAAAAGCAAGGAACTACTGTTTGGATCATTATTCTCCATCTGAAGCAGGTTCACTTAGAGAATAAGGGGCAGAGGAAGGGTGCTTGCACCCCACAGCTCCCAAGAGTCTCTGTGGACCTCAGGGGTTTAGAAAAGCAGAGTTAAGATTCATTATTATTTTATATTGATCTTCTATTAGTGCACAATTCAGTGGACTACCTCTGCCCAGCAGCCACTTCCCATAATGCCAGGCCTCTGGGAGGAGTTTTCAGGGCTGGGGCTTCCAGGGTTTGGTGATGCGCCACATCATCATCATCATCATCATCAATCATATTTATTGAGCGCTTACTATGTGCAGAGCACTGTACTAAGCGCTTGGGAAGTACAAATTGGCAACGTATACAGTCCCTACCCAACAGTGGGCTCACAGTCTTAAAGGGGGAGACAGAAAACAAAACCAAACATACTAACAAAATAAAATAAATAGAATAGATATGTACAAGTAAAATAAATAAATAAATAGAGTAATAAATATGTACAAACATGTATACAGGTGCCACATGAGATGGCATTAATAATAATAATAATAATTTTGGTATTTGTTAAGCGCTATGTGCAAATCACTGTTCTAAGCACTGGGGAGGATACAAGGTGATCAGGTTGTCCCAGGAGGCAAAGTTAGGGGCAGGTCATGGCAAGCTGAGCCTGACTATTGGCAGCTGCTTCTCTTCTTACTCTCCTCTCCCTACCAAGGAAAAGTGCTTGCTACTCCACAGGGCACCAGAAAACTGTCTCAGTGACCTCTGGCAGAGTCCAACCCCGCTGCAAGGTGCTGGCCCAAATCTAAGATAAGGAAACCCCTGGGGCACATTTTGCAGCACCTGTGGAGGCTTCCAAACTGGCCTCTTAGGTCCAGGTCCAAGCCAGGGCTAGTCATTCATTCTCTTGTCAGGAGCAAGAACTGACCACTCCTCAGGGAGTTTTGATTGAGCTGTTTGCAGTGTACTCCCCTGAGGACAACCCACTTGCAACAGAAACACTCGTTGCTTTGTAAGGCATCCTCTCCCCCCTACTCCTTAGGGTCCTGCTTTCCACTCTGGGCATCCATTTCCTGGGTGGTCCAGGGTCCTGGCCAGAAAAGCTAAGGGAAGGGAAGGGAAGGAAGGTAGCCCAGATCTCCAGGAGTGTGGAAAACAGAAGTTCAGAGGCTTTTGGGCCTCTTTTCATTAACTCTTTTTCAGATTGAAAGGGACCAGGAGAAGACATCTAGTCCTCTGCCCTGCCTCCAAACAAGACCCCTCTTACCCTGTCTATCCCAGAGTCTGCCCATCAGGGCCCATGAGGCAAGGGAGCCAGAAATAAGGTAGCAACAGTAATAATGACTCTTTGTATTGGACTCACCCAAGCACTAAGTATGGTGCTGTGCACATAGTAAGCATTCAGTAAATACCATTGATTAAATGGTGGCATTGGGTAAATGCATTCTATGTGCCAAGCACTGGACAAAGCTCTGTGGTAGATCCAAAATAATCAGGTCAGACACAGACCCTGTCCCACATGGGGCTGACAGACAGTCTAAGGGGGAGGGAACACAGGCATTTCATCTCCATTTTATAGATGAGGAAACTGAGTTGCAGAGAAATTAAGGGTCTTCTCCAAGGTCACTCAGCTGACAAGTGGCTGAGCTGAGATTAGAACCCCTGCTCTTTTAGAAGCCTAGGACTCCTAATGACTTTCCTTGGGGGCCTTGGTGTCAGGGGCCCCAGGTATGATCCTCAAAAATGATCCTCAAAAATCTCTAGTGGCTGCCAATCAATCTGCGCATCAGGCAGAAACTCCTCACCCTGGGCTTCAAGGCTGTCCACCCCCCCGCCCCCTCCTACCTCACCTCCCTTCTCTCCTTCTCCAGCCCAGCCCGCACCCTCTGCTCCTCGGCTGCCGCTAACCTCCTCACTGGGCCTCGTTCTCGCCCATCCTGCCGTCGACCCCCGGCCCACGTCCTTCCCCTGGCCTGGAATGCCCTCCCTCCGCACATCCGCCAAGCTAGCTCTCTTCCTCCCGTCAAGGCCCTACTGAGAGCTCACCTCCTCCAGGAGGCCTTCCCAGACTGAGCCCCTTCCTTCCTCTCCCCCTCGTCTCCCTCTCCCTCCCCCAATCTTACCTCCTTCCCTTCCCCACAGCACCTGTATATATGTATATATGTTTGTACATATTTATTACTCTATTTATTTATTTTACTTGTACATATCTATTCTATTTATTTTATTTTGTTAGTATGTTTGGTTTTGTTCTCTGTCTCCCCCTTTTAGACTGTGAGCCCACTATTGGGTAGGGACTGTCTCTATATGTTGCCAATTTGTACTACCCAAGCGCTTAGTACAATGCTCTGCACATAGTAAGCGCTCGATAAATACGATTGATGATGATGATGATGATCCTCTGACTGGGAACTGGTAGAATGCAGAGGCCTGTGGTCAGGGCAGGCCTCCTCTGTCTCTAAAACAAAGAGGCAGAAGCTCATCCACTTTCTGCTCCATAGAAGTTTCTTTCCGGGGCTGATTGCATAGGTAGGACTGTGAGAATACATTTTTGGATATTGGTAAAATTAAAAGAACCCATCACAATTTCCAAATCTCCCTAGATTCCCTCTCTGCTTTCAGCCTCTGGTGTTAAGCAGAATATCGGGAATTCTGACTAGGTTCCCTTTACATCTGAGCAGGAGCAACATCTAGTGGTGGAAAGAGGAATGGAAATAATAATAATAATAATAATAATAATAATAATAATAATAATAATGGCATTTATTAAGTGCTTACTATGTGCAAAGCACTGTTCTAAGTGCTGGGGAGGTTACAAGGTGATCAGGTTGTCCCACAGGGGCTCACAGTCTTAATCCCCATTTTATAGGTGAGGGAACTGAGGCACAGAGAAGTTATGTGACTTGCCCAAGGTCACACAGCTGACAATTGGCGGAGCCAGGATTTGAACCCACGACCTCTGACTCCAAAGCCCGTGCTCTTTCCACTGAGCCACGCTGCTTCTCTAGATGCATTTTCTACTCCTTCAGTCACTCAGTGTCTGAGTTTGCTTTCCAGAAAAATTTCTGAAGATGGTCAATTACAGGATATTATTCACAGTAATTCCTTTAGTCAAAGGTTTAAAAACAGGAGCAAAGAGCACACCACAAAATACAACAGCAGCCTGCCAGTAAATATTATAAATATTAATAACAACGATAATAATGATGGTCTTTTTCAACAGCAATGGCCAAGCTGTGAAGTAGATACAAGACAATAAGATCAGAAATATTCCCTATCCCACATGAGGTTCAGAGTCTAAAGGGTAGGGAGAATAGATATTTTATCCCCGTTTTACAGATGAGAAAACTGAGGCGCAGAGATCACACAACAGGCCAGAGGCAGAATCAGGACTAGAACCCAGTTACCCTGATTCCCAGTCCCAAGTTATCTGCTACAACATGCTAAAAGTGTCTTACAAACATGAATGAATATTTCCAATAATGCCCAGAAAAGAACCAATACCGAAAAAGGCATAACAAGGGCAAGTGACTGTCCCAAAGCCATAGACTCTCAGTCAGATCCAAGAATAAAATGCAGAATTGTCATTTACTGGACAGTAGACCACCCACAACCTAACTTGCCTACCCTCATTCAAAACCGACTGCAGGGATCTGTGGGTCTCTATATGTTTTTGTGTGATTCTATAGGCTAATTTATCTGGGCATAATTAAGCTTGAATTGATTTCTCTATGTGTGTCCGTAGTTTGTGTGAGATTTTGTGTGTAGGTCTACATGTGTATATTTCTGGGTGTGGTTGTGGGGGTGTAACCAATTAAAGGCAGCCTCCTTCACCTTGCTTTGTCTTATTCCCCAGGTCTGTAATCCAAAATCCTCATAACATACGTTACTAAACCAACAACTCTTGTCATTTAGCTGGAGGGGGTGGCTTTGTAGCCTAAGCCTTGGGATTAAAATACTAGGATCCCCAAGTGATAGAATTTCAAATTCTGCACGATGTGATTTTATTTGGAATGACAGCCTCTTCTTTCCCCAACCTGGGGCAGGCTTAAGGGGCACAGTTAAGGAAGTTCAGATCAGAAAGAGAGCCCAGAACAGATAGGGAGGGACTTTTCAGGGCAGAAAATCAACCTGAAGATATAGAGGGAGACCAGAACTGCAAAGGAGAGTTGTTTGTCACTGTGTGGCACAGACACCATGGTGTAAGGAGCAGCGTCTCCTGACCCAAGTCTTCTCTTAACCCAAAGACACAAACCACTTACATGCTCTCCCTCCCTTTGGCCCCTTTGGTTTTTGGCTTGTAATGAAACTACAAAATAGGAATCTAGGTTAAACTTGTAAGGGTGAAGGGGTAATGTGGTGAGTGTGTGTTTGTGTGTGTGTGTTGGTGGTAAGGAGAGCCACACTCTTTCCTATGCTGACCATACTATTTTTTGTTGAAAACCAGAACCCTGAAGCACAACTCAAACTCGTTCCCCTTCCACTTTCCCCTAAATGACTGTGAGAGTGGTTGTGTTAGGGATGGGGATAGAGAAGGAGAGAAGGGAAAATTGAAGTTAGAGTTCCCCAGCATGATGAAATATCCATACTCTAAAACCTATATGGGGGACCTAAATTAATTATGTTCTAAGCATGCTTTAGCTCAGACATTTAAAGTGAGCAATAGCAGCTGGTGGTAGGTTGATCGGTTTCGCCCCACAGTCCCGGCTCCAGGACATTTGCCTATTTTTCTAAAGTTGTCTGGGACGCCCTACAAAAATGTGCCACTGTCCCGTATAAACGGCCTATATCATCAGCCTAGCCCTCTCCCAGGAGTTGCTGAGACTCTCAGTTGTGACCAAGAATAATGGCTTTGCCTTTTGCTATCAGCCTACAAGACAGGAATATAGCCTTTTCCCCCTCTTACTGTGGCTTCAGACCTTGTTGTCCCCCAGATATGGCTACAACCAATTATGAAATACTTAGCAAGGAGAGAGTCAGAAGAAGAGGGATAACATATTTTCTTTGGTTCACCTTGAATATAAGCTGCATACACAGAGCTCTCGACAAGACCTCAGTCACCATAGGCTTTCTGAATGATGAAACAAGCAGGTTTCTTGGGGTATGTAGGATACGTTCTCTTGATAGTCCATGGAGCTTCTGGGTGAAGGAGACCGAATGGCTAAGGCTGCTGTTTATGATGCCATGAGTGGTGTGGAGTTAGGGAGGATCAGCTAAGTGCTATGGATTTTGTAAGACACATCTTGATGCCAAAAGATTACAGATGTCTGTTATTGATTTCACTGAGTTGAATAATAATAATAATAATAATGGCATTTATTAAACATTTACTATGTGCAAAGCACTGTTCTAAGCACTGGGGAGGTTACAAGGTGATCAGGTTGTCCCATGGGGGGGCTCACAGTCTTCATCTCCATTTTACAGATGAGGTAACTGAGGCCCAGAGAAGTCATGTGACTTGCCCAAAGTCACACAGCTGACAACTGGCGGAACCGGGATTTGAACCCATGACCTCTGACTCCAAAGCCCGGGCTCTTTCCACTAAGCCACGCTGCTTCTCAATCCTTTTTATCAAACCATGTGTGAAAAATTGGGGAGAAACTCATTCCTGTTTTCCCCCTTATATTCTCTCATTCTGTGCTCGATAGCTGTTTTCCCCTTTATATTCTCTGGTTCTGTGTTCGATTGTAACTCAAGGGTTGACAATATGCTGAATATCTCTCCCAGGTGGCAGTAGAAGTCAGTGCAGTAAGCTTTCAATCAATGAGAGGTATTTATTGAGCATTTACTGTGTGCGGAGCACTGTTACCAAACACTTTTTGATGATATTTGTTAAGCACTTACAGCATGGCAGGAACTGTGTGCTTAGAACAGTGCTTTGCACATAGTAAGCGCTTAATAAATGCTATCATTAACTGTGCTAAGCAGTGGGGGTACATTCAAGGTAATCATGTTGGACACAGCTCATGTCCAACATGGGGCTCACAAATCCTCCATTTTACCGATGAGGCAACTGAGGCACAGAAAAATTCAATGACTTACCCAAGGTCACACAGCAGACAAGTGGCAGAGCTGGGATTAGAAGGAAAGTCCTTCTGACTCCCAGGCCTGTAATCTATTCCCTAGGCCGTACTGCACTTGGAAAACACTGTTCCTGCCCTCAGGAGCTTACAGTCTAGTGGGGTAAACGGATATTGAAATAAATTACGGATGAGGAAATAGCAGAATAAGAATAAGCTCATAATTGATATAGGGTTAGGGTAGGGTGACTGTCAAAGTATTTGAGGGTAATGTGAGGCTGGGGGTGGGGAGAGAATCAAAGTGCTTAAGGTGTGTAGACCTAAGTACATAGGTAACACAGAAAGGAGGACAATAATTGGGGAAATGAGGAATTAGTGAGGAAAGACCTCTCTAGAAGGCGGTGTGATTTTAGTAAGACTTTGAAGATGGGGAAAGTGGTAGTCTGACAGATATGAAGGAGGAGGGAGTTCCAGGCTAGAGGGAGATCATGGGCAAGGGGTTATTAGCAAGACAGATGAGATAGAGGTATAGTGAGAAGTTTGGCTTTGGAGTGGTGAAGTGTGTGGGCTGGGTTGTAGTGGAAGTTTAGGTAGGAAGGAGTGAGCTGATTGAGGGCCTTAAAGCCAATGGTAAGGAATTTCTGTTCGATGCAGAGGTGGTTGGGCAACTACTGAAAGTTTTTTGAGGAGTAGAGAGATATGAGCTGAACAGCTTTTTGAAAAGTGATCTGGGCAGCCGAGTGAAGCATTGATTGGAGTGGGGAGCTTTGGTGCCATGGAGCTGGGAATGGACAAAGCAGCAGAGAAGGGGAAGAGTTCATTAAGGTTGATGGTGTTTACCGTGTGCTTACTTTGTGCACTGTACTAGGCACTTGGAAAAGTACAATAGAGTTGGTAGAAATGATCCCTGCCCTCAAAGACCTTTCCATCTAAGGTTCTGAGCTCTGTAATAATAAAGATGGTATTTGTCAAGTGCTTACTATGTGCTAAGCACTGGGGGGATACAAGGTTGTCCCACTTGGGGCTCACAGTCTTAATCCCCATTTTACAGATGAGAGAACTGAGGCACAGAGAAGTTAAGTGACTTGCCCAAAGTCACACAGCTGACAATTGGCAAAGCCAGAATTTGAACCCATGACCTCTGACTCCAAAGCCTGTGCTCTTTCCACTGAGCCATGCTGCTTCTCCAATGTACAGGACAGAGACTGGGTCTGATCTAATTATGGTATTTATTAAGTGCTTATTATGTGGGTAGTACTATTCTAAGTGCTGGGGTAGTCATAAATTAGGTTGGACACAGTCCCTGTCCCACATGGGGCTCACAGTCTAAATAGCAATTATCCAATTATCTTGCATCTGTAAGAGCACTTAATGCTTGGCACTCAGTACAGGCTAAATAAATAAAATAGCTTAACTAACTACCTAAGCAGCTTACTGAGCACATACTGAGGGTGAAGCACTGTACTAAACTCTTTGAAGAGAATAACAGAAGCAAGACACATGAACCCTGCTCTCAAGGAGCTCATAATCCAGAGCGAGAGCCCAAATTAGTAACAGATAATGTGTAGGGGAGGATGATATAACAGGAAGTCGTTTAAGTATTTCATGACTGAAGTTACCTAAGGGCTGAGAATAAGGATGAAATCAAATACCAAAGTGCTAAGGGGGACTGATAGACTGATAGGGTCAGGGTGTCAAGAATTATTCTGGGAAGGCTTCTTGAAGAAGGTGGGATTTGAAGAGTGATTTGAAGATGGGGGAGAGTTGTGTTCTGAGGGATTTGAGGAGAACGGCATTCCAAGCTGGAGGAAATTGTGACTTGAGGGGAAAGAGGTGAGAAAGTTGAGATAGGCAAACTTCAGAGGACAGAAGACTGTGAGCTGGGGAGTTGCAGGTAAAGAGCAGTGGAGTGAATCGGTGGAGACCCTCAGAGCCAACTGTGAGGAGTTTTTGCTGGATGCATAGGGAAATGGAGGATCAACCAATCTTCCTTCTCAGCTCAGGCTCCAACAGCTTAATACAAGCGAATTCCACGATGCAGGGGTGTATCATGAATGGCTATAAAGTGGCGTGCATTTTTCCATAGACTTACATGTAACTTGTTAGGTCCCGTTCCAGAACCAGCACTGATGTGGCGACTGCGTAAATTAAAATTACACTGTAAATCCCTCCCTGTTTATTCCCCTCCCTGTTCCTAGGGGCTTTTCTGCTCCCCTATACCTTGGCCTTGGCTCCCTTCCTCACTGTTCCCCCACATCAGTGCACCAGTTAATCAAGAAGTGTATGGTTGCCACCTTAATTGTTTCTGTTTGTTTCCCTTAAATGAACCCCTGCCTCTGCCCCTTGCTTACCGCCCCAATACAGACAGTTAAAACCCTCTGGAATGCCTCAAAATCCCATGTTATTTAAAGTCATGGAAACAACTTGGTGTTCACAAACATTTCATCACCTTTCCCTTCCAAATCCTTAAAAAGAATTTCAGAAACTCAAAGCCCTGCCTCTACCCCTGCCATAGAGAGAAACTGAAATTCCTAATAGAAAAGCAGGTTGTTAAGCATACCCACTGATGGCCAACCCACATTATTTAAGCCTCACAAAAAGGTGCTAATGAATGGAAGAGAATCCTGAAATTCTAATACAGGCAATTCTCAGACAGAAGAACCAGTTGATTTTTGAAAACTGGGTCTGAAGTTGACATATTGTAAATCAGAGCCAATTTTATTACAGGACCAGTATTGTAAATGGAGGATCAATTACCGAACCAAGTACCTCATTTTTACCTAAATTACCCAGAATTGCATTCTCAGTTATAGGTGAGTAATATAGAAGCTACATTAATGTGTTTGCATTGAGTCAGAGAGGTTCCATGATAGGATAACTGACTTCTACTTCATCGGAAGTAAAGTGGATTTATCACCCCACCCTGGAGATCAGGGAACACACCCCCACCCCGCAGCCCAGCCGTTCCTGTTCCAATCAATCAATCAATCAAGCAGTGGTATTTATTGAGCACTTTCTGTGTGCAGAGTACTGTACCAAATGCTTGAGAGAGTACAACAGAGTTGGTAGACAAGTTCCCTGCCCATAAGGAGCTTACAGTCTAAAGCGGGAGATAGATATTAATATAAATAAATTAGGGATATGTACATAAGCGCTTTGGGGCTGAGGATGGGGTGAATATCAAGTGCTTAAAGGGTACAGGTCCAAATGCAGAGGCAAGGCAGAAGGGAGGAGTAGGAAAAAACAGGGAATAATCAAAGAAGGCCTCTTGGAGAAGTTGTACTTTATTAGACTTTGAAGGTGGGGAGAGTCTGGCATATGTGGAAGGGGAAGGAGTTTCTAAGTCAAAAGGAGGATGTGGGAAAGGGGTTGGCAGTGAGATAGATGAGATTGAGGGACAGTAAGCAAGCTGGGACTAGAGGAGCAAAGTGTGCGGGCTCGGCGGTGTAGGAATTCGGTGAGGTAAGGTAGGAGAGGGCAAGCTGATTGAATGCTTTAAAGCCAATGGTAAGGAATTTTTGTTGTGGAGGTGGATGGGCAAACACTGGAGGTTCTTGAGGAGTGGGAAGATGTGGACTGAATTTTTTTAGAAAAATGAAAAATCAATTCAAGTGTAATCTTCATGAAGTATTAGTATAAAATGTCAGAGTGGATACACATTACCTTAACTTCACAGACCCCCTCCTGTAAGGCAGAGGGAGGAGGGAGGTGGAAAGGGTAGTGAAGCAATGGGGAGTCAGACCATGCCCTTCTCATCCTTCAGGAATTCCCTGACCAGGAGCCCGAACAGCCAACTGATTGATACTTGATTGCTTTGTCCAAGTGGAAAGAGGAAAGGAAGGGTGACAAAGAACTTTATTAAATTAGGGCCAGAACTAGTCCTTCCAAAGTTCCACTGGATTTACCATTGATCTGGGTTATCCTAGACCTGAGGACCTATAGAAAAACTAGGGTAAATCTAGAGGGACCCTCCCCCTACTCCAAGAGCTCCCCAAGATCACTGTTCCTTGTTTCCATGGCCTGAGAGGTCCTAGACCAACTGAACCCCCAGATTAAGGGTTTGGGGAGAAAATGGAACAGCCCTAGCAGGGACAGAATGACCCAGTAGGTATACCCTAGACAATTAGATATTTCTGACTCCCTGTGACACAGTGATTTGGTGTTGTGATTTCCCTAAGTAACAGAGACTCTTGCCACCCCTGCAACCTCATCCCCAGCAGAAGCAATCTCCTGTAACCCCCTTAAGTGCCTAGAAAAGTACTACACACCCCATCAGGAGATCAATAAATATTTGCACCTGTAGTGAAGAGGGGATCCAGTGTTCTCTGTTCCTTGCCATCAGCCCCCGTGGCTTTATCATTTACTGGCTACCTTACAGGTGGTTTTAGGGTGGTCATGCTGGCACAAATTAGAAAATCCCAACCGTGCAGTCTTGGGAAAGATCTCGCTAGCCAGCTCAGTTTTCTCCATTTCTGAGGAAGTGCTTAATGGTTAGCCAGCCCTTCCTTTTCAGTAGTGAGCAAGGTGAGAGGCAGCAAGCTTGAGGAAGTAGAGATGGAGAAGCAAATGGCTGTGACTTTTCCTACATTCGCTCTTTCTTTCTCAAAGGCCAGGGCAGGAGTCCTCTTTCCCCCAGGATGGAAAGGAGCAGAGAGCCAGCTTAGGAGAAGGGTCGAAGGAAGGGTTCTGCCTCCAGCGGACTCTGCTCTATTCTTGGTTTCATGCTGACTCAGTGTGGCCTTGGGCAGGTCGTTTTACCCTCTCTCTCCCACAATGTGGTGAGCAAAGCTAGGTACGTATGCCAAGGGACACAGGGGCCTCTCAACTTGACACCTCCAGCTCGACTCCACCACCCAACCCAATTTTTTGGGCCCACCATTGGCAGCAGTAGGACTTGGTAGCCTATTAGCTGATGTGTTGTCTAGACTGGACTACAGACTGGGACAGGCAACAAGGAAGCCCTGGCCTGCATTTTCAGGGCATCTTGCCTACATATTGTCAAAATGGTGGACAACTGAGCGATGGGTCCTAAGGACCTGAAGGAAGTCGGTTTGCGTAGATCTACTGAAACATAATGGGGCGCCTGGCAGGGCTGCAGGGACTGGATTACTGATTACTAACTTCGAAAAAATGAACAGAAGCTCTGTGGCAGTTCAACAACTCTTCGCATTTTCAAAGCCCTTCTGAAACTGCATCTCTTCCCAGAGGCCTTCCCTAATTAATCCCTCACTTCCCTGCCCATTTCCATCCTCAGCTGCCTCTTTGGCATTTCCTTGTTATCCAAGTACTTGCATACTCATGTACATCTGTAGCGCTAGTCTTTATACTCTATCGCTCCTGGTACTTGTGATTTGAGACTGTCTCCCCCATTAGATTGTAACCCTTTGAGGGCAGAGATCATATCTACTTATTCAGTCTTTCCCTCTCAAGTCTGACGGATTGGGGGGTGTGAGCCAACTGGCCCACCTGACCAGGTGTGCCTTTGGACCATCCTGGCCCACACACAGGCCAAACCTGTCCAATAAAGGATCTCTCTCACGGAGTCCTCACCAGTTGACCACATACCTCTTCAGGTCCTTCCCTGTCCCGAGGCAGAAGGGAATGAGAGTCTGACTTGCAGTTCTGTGCAACTGAACTTCCTGAAAATCTCAGCTCTAGCAGCACTTAGAAGGGCTTTAGTGGCACTTGACAACCCCAAAACTCTAGGCCAGTGGAAGGTGATGTCTGGAAGAGTGACCAGAATTGCTCAGTTTAGGTTGGAACTAGCTCAGGACCAAACCTGAAAAGAACCAAGAAGGACTGACATCCAGAGAACCACTAAGGCCACTTTAACCAATGGCTACGGCTAAAATGGGCCTTTCACAGGAGCCATCTCTGTTCTCAGGGCCTCCGAGCTCCATCCCCATCCCGGCAGAGCTCCGGGAGGGAAGTGTATCTCCAGAGATAGGGGCACAGTGCTCGGGGGAGGTTGAGGTTAAGAACGTTGGATGAGTGATGGAATGACACCCATTTGTGATGTCCAATCACTGTATTCCAGAGAGTGGAGGTAGCTTGGGATATCTCACCAGCAAACCTATTCTGGGAAACTCCCAACCTTGTGAACTGAGGAGGTCCAGGAAAGCCTGTCTGGAAAGAATCCAATACTGATCCAAAGGCCATTCGCTTTCCTTTAGCAGGGAAAGAAATGAGTAGAGGATGAAGAGTGGGTTGGAAGTTAGAATGGATCCAATACTGATCCAAAGGCCATTCGCTTTCCTTTAACAGGGAAAGAAATGAGTGGAGGGTGAAGAGTGGGATGGAAGTTAGAATGGAAGCCACCATTGGAAGCTCCTGGGAAGTTGCAATAACTCTTTCAGGTCACTCCCCACCAGAACTCTGGCAGAATATGGAATAATGCCAATGATTACAACGATGCTACAGATGATCGTGTTCTGCATCTCTCTACCTCAGTGCTTTGCACTGAGGGTATCCAGTACAAATTAAAGAAACTGAATTCACTTTCCGTTGGTCTTCAAAAAAGCTGAATGTGTTTTCATAGAATCATGGAATTCTAGTCCATGAGCAGCATGGCTCAGAGGAAAGAGCATGGGCTTGAGAGTCAGAGGTCATGGGTTCTAATCCTGGCTCCGCCACTTCATTAATTCATTCATTCAGTCGTATTTACTGAGTGCTTACTGTGTGCACAGCACTGTACTAAGCGCTTAGGAAGTACAGGTCGGCAACTTAGCTATATGACTTTGGGCAAGTCACTTAACTTCTCTGTGCCTCAGTTCCCTCATCTGGAACATGGGGATTAAGACTGTTAGCCCCATGCGGGACAACCTGATTATCTTGTATCCCCCCCAGCACTTAGAACAGTGCTTGGCACATAGTAAATGCTTAACAAATGCCATCATTATTATTATTATGGAACTGGCAGGGCTCTCGAGATGTCATCTAGCCCAGCCCCTTGTCATTTCATCTTACAACAAGGAGTAAACAGGGGAGCATGGGTGATTCTCCCCATTTTGCAGCTGGATCTACTGATGTCCAGAAAGGTTCAGTGATTTGTCCAGTGTCTCACAGTCAGTAACTTCCATGGAACCGAAGGTTGAGTCTTCCTTCCAGATGTCTTCCATTCACCTTTGCAGGCAATCAGCGTTCCTTGGCACAGTTGATGGTGACTGTGATAACTCTTGGAGAACAGCAACAATAAACCAGCCCAGTTCTAAGCAGAGGGATTTGCATTTCTAGGTTCCAGATATAGATCCGGGATCCCAGAATGCTGGTTTGTAAGCAGAGGAGTGTTTGAAGTTTAACCCAGTTACCCTGTGGAAAGGAGTGTCTCAGTCTGCATTGTAAAGGGTTCAAGGGTCACCGGCCCAGCTTCTGTGTATTTGCCGTTTCACTTTGAAAGTGTAGCTAGCCTTCGACTCCGGAACATCTGATCCTTGGGACAGTCAGCGGGAGCTACTCCAAAGCAGTGCGGTTCATCACATGACCCTGGCTGGTGGGTTGCCACATGACACCGACTGTGGAGAATGATAAGAGGAACTCATTAACCTCTCCCTCATCCTGAAAACACCAGCCCAGATTAGTTGGCACCATAACAGATCTTTGTCACCGGGGACAAATGGGTAAGGGGGGCAGATCCTGACTAGCCTTCTTCCCCTATGCACAGGCTCTAGTGGGCAGACTTCCAAAATGAGAATAAATGACAACTAGTTAATTTATAACAACATAAGCTGAGGCAGAAAGATGTCATTCCCCTATATAGGGCACTCTGCTCTTCTGTCATTGCCCCAATTTTTCTTCCATTGACTCTTAATCACCCGTGCTGTAATGGGAGATGTCACCACCACCTTTATGAGGTGCGCAGGAATTCCTTTTCAGGGATTGGAAGATGTGCCAGGAGACATGGACAATGCAAAGGCCGGACTGCAAGCTTAAGAGAAGTGTTACTAAAGGGAATCCCAAGCTTGGCAGCATGATGGGACCGTAGTGCAAGAACTGGGGGCCGAAAGGGGTGAAGTTAACCCCATTTTATTAAGCAGCAAGAGTGGTAACAAAAAAGGCAGTCTTTGCCACAACCAGAGAATGCGAACTCCATATTTGTTCACAGCTGGTGGCATGTTCAATCAAAGTGTCTTGCCTCCCCTACTAGACTTTAAGACACTTGAGGGCAAGACAGTGCCCAGTCTTCAGTAAAATTCTCTGCATCCTTCCCGTGCCTAGTAATGGCTTGTCATTGTGTGACAGTGCAGGAAAAGCCCTGCTCAGGGGCTGTGGAAACCCAGGTCATGTAAAGATCTCAACTTTTGGGTTTGAGCAGCTTATTAGCTTGGGGTGTTCGGGGGATGGGGGCGGTCCCTAGGTGAAGCCATGAAAGGACATTCAGGGGTTCCATCCTCAGCTTCACAAAGCCTCCTAGCTCTCCTGCCTGGCGAAGGAAGACGGGATGGAGGAGCCAGGGGTGGGGAAGGTGGGAGGCTCACTAGGCTGAATTGGTGGACCTCGTCTTTCCCTCCATGTTGTTCCAGGTGGAGTACATTGCCAAATTCCAGCAAACATTGACTCAAACAATTCCCCTTGGGGCCTGGCAGCATTTCAAATAGCCCCAGAGTTGGGTCTCTCCCACCCACTCATTCTCCTTCCCACACCTCCCTCAGAGGATCAGGAGACCCTGAGGAGGAGAGGAGACGTTGACTCCACTGGTCAGGAATGTCTTTACCTCATCCTTTGGATCTATTGACATGGCCCAGAGAGTCAGGTCCAGGAAGCCAAGGAGGAGTTGATAGCAAACCAAATAAACAAGCTTGCCCTAGAACAGGACAAGATAAAAACAACTGAGATTTCTCCTAAGGAGCCCCAAGTCGCAGCCTCTTTTCCCCTGAAGTCGAGCATAATAATAATAATAATAATAATAATAATAATAATAATAATAATAATAATAATAATAATAGCATTTGTTAAGCGCTTACTATGTGCGAAGCACTGTTCTAAGTGCTGGGGTGGATACAAGGTGATCAGGTTGTCCCATGTGGGGCTCACAGTCTTAATCAGAGAGAAGCAGCATGGCTTAGTGAAAAGAGCCTGGGCTTGGGAATCAGGGGTCGTGGGTTCTAATTCCGGCTCCGCCACTTGTCGGCTGTGTGACTTTGGGCAAGTCACTTAGCTTTTCTGTGCCTCAGTTCCCTCATCTGTAAAATGGAGATTAAGACTGTGAACCCCACGGGGGACAATCTGATGGCCTTGTATCCCCCCCAGCACTTAGAACAGTGCTTTGCACAGAGTAAGCAATCAATCATATTTATTGAGCGCTTACTGTGTGCAGAGCAGCAATCAATCAATCAATCAATCATATTTATTGAGCACTTACTGTGTGCAGAGCACTGTATTAAGCGCTTGGGAAGTACAAGTTGGCAACAAACACTTAACAAAAACCATCATTATTATTATTAATCCCTATTTTACAGATGAGGTAACTGAGGCACAGAGAAGTTAAGTGACTTGCCCAAAGTCACACAGCTGACAAGTGGCGGAGCTCTTTCCACTGAGCCATGCTGCTTCTCTTGGCCATGCTGGAACATACCCTGCTGGACACCTTTGTTTTGGAGAACTGCTGAGTTTGAATCTTGGGCCCCTAAAGGAGCAGGAAAAGAGAGTTTAGGCTGCAGGTTTTTTTTGACCTGTGATGCCCCTGGGCTGGAGTGGGAGTGGGATCTTATCATCATCATCAATCGTATTTATTGAGCACTTACTATGTGCAGAGCACTGTACTAAGCGCTTGGGAAATACAAATTGGCAACACATAGAGACAGTCCCTACCCAACAGTGGGCTCACAGTATAAAAGGGATATGTACAAGTAAAATAAATACATGAATAAATAAATAAATAGAGTAACAAATATGTACAAACATATATACATATATACAGGTATACATATATACAGGTAGACATGGATGTGGGGAGGGAGGGCATTCCAGGCCCATAGCACCTGTATATATGTTTGTACATATTTATTACTCTATTTTACCTGTACATATCTATTCTATTTATTTTATTTTGTTAATATGTTTGGTTTTGTTCTCTGTCTCCCCCTTCTAGACTGTGAGCCCACTGTTGGGTAGGGACTGTCTCTAGATGTTGCCAACTTGGACTTCCCAAGCGCTTAGTACGGTGCTCTGCACACAGTAAGCGCTCAATAAATACGATTGATGATGCTAGGGACACTGATGACTCCACACTTGCCGAAGATCTTCAAGCAGAGCAGTGTAGGTGATGGTGCCTGGGAGACATGATTAGCAGTCAGACCCACCTGGCATGCAGTTTTCATCAGCTGGAGCTTCCTGAAGCACTAACTGCACAAGGCTCTGCCCACTAGGCATTTGGGAAACCACAGTAAAGATGTGGCCCCTGCCCTTCAGGAGCTTACGATCTAATTTAGGAGAAAAATGGCCACAAAATGCAAACATACCTTATAAGCTGCATGACCTAGTAGAAGGAACACAGGACTGGGAGTGAAGACATCTGGGTTTAATCCTGACTCCTCTATTTGCCTGCTGTGTGACCTTGGGTAAGTCACATACTCTGTCCCTCAGTTTCCTCATCTGTAAAGTCAACCAGTGGTATTTAAAATGGGGATTAAATCCTTGTTCTCCCTCTCCCTAACACTATGAGCCTCATCTGGGGCAGGGACTGCATGTGATCTATATGGTATTTAGCACTATGCTCAGTACAGTGTAATTGCTTAACAAACATTACTATTATTATTGTTAAAAGAGAAAGAGCATAGATTCAAATGATAAAAACAAGAATAGGCGGGGACAGTGTTATACAATGTTCCCTTCAAGGCCCTACTGAGAGCTCACCTCCTCCAGGAGGCCTTCCCAGACTGAGCCCCTTCCTTCCTCTCCCCCTCGTCCCCCTCTCCATCCCCCTCATCTTACCTCCTTCCCTTCCCCACAGCACCTGTATATATGTATATATGTTTGTACATGTTTATTACTCTATTTTACTTGTACATATCTATTCTATTTATTTTATTTTGTTAGTATGTTTGGTTTTGTTCTCTGTCTCCCCCTTTTAGACTGTGAGCCCACTGTTGGGTAGGGACTGTCTCTAGATGTTGCCAACTTGGACTTCCCAAGCGCTTAGTACAGTGCTCTGCACACAGTAAGCGCTCAATAAATACGATTGATTGATTGATTGATCCAATGTCCAATCTGATTTTTTTGTATCTGCCTCAGTGCCTAATAATAATAATGGTATTTGTTTAGTGCTTACTATATGCCAGGGACTTTACTAAGCGTTAGTATAGTGCTTGGCACATAATGAGGGCTTAATAAATACCACGTTATTATTATTATTGTTCATATAGTGATCTGGATGGGGAAGCTGTCTATGGGGTAGCCTCTGAGGCCAAAAGGCTAAGCAGTGAACAGGGCCAGGCGTGATAAGAGGGACCCAGCTGTTCACCAGGGATGAGATTCTCTGGGTCCTCAAGCCTGTGGGGATGGGACAAGAGGGTGAACTAGACCAAGGGAAGGGGTGTAGAGCTAGAGGGACTCCATAAACTGGGAACGAGACCCCACCCAGGATGATTCATGTGGATATTGTGGGGTGGGAGCAGGGCGGGGGGAAGGCAGCCTGCATTTCTGGTCAGGCAGCTTGGCCTTGCGATGGGTTGGGTAGTGTAGCCATTCACCTGTTTTTATTCAAGAAGGTCTGGTGATCACCTATTTTGTCCCCTGTCTTGTACTAATATGCTGGGGTGAAAGTAAAAGTGGACACCTACCAAAATAAAGATCCTGCTATCGCATTTAAATCCCTGGCCATTTTGATCAGGCCAGGCAGTAGGTCAGGGGTGGATGAACCATTTAAAGCTGCTGCGGGGAGAGAGAGTGCCACTCCATCTCAACCTGTAGCCCATGTGGGAAAAAAAGAATCATCGCCTCAGAAATAACTCTACTGGAATAGGCACCTGGTTTGGGGCAGTTCCAATTTACTTCCAACCCTGCACGTACAGCCCCAGGCACCTTTATCATCATCATCAATCGTATTTATTGAGCACTTACTATGTGCAGAGCACTGTACTAAGCGCTTGGGAAGTACAAATTGGCAACATATAGAGACAGTCCCTACCCATCAGTGGGCTCACAGTCTAAACAGTCTCACCTTTATGTCTGCTCTTTTTAAGTGCCCAGCCCCCCTCCCTCCTCGGGCTCTGCCAGTTGAGTTTTGTGGCTTGGAAGCTATGCCCAGGTGCCTGGGGACCTGAGTGGGGAGCCTGTTGACTTTGAAGTGAAAAACCTTCCATATGATGTCATTATGCTACCTTGTGTAACTTGGGTAGCACCTAACGTAGGGTGCATTTGTTCCTTCTGGGCTGGCAGAAGAGCATTCAGTGTCTTTAAGTCGACTACTCTTATCACTCAGCAGGCCGGTGGCAGAGTTGAGACAGCAACTCATTACTCCTGACTCTCAGCTCCATGCTCTTTCCACATCACTAGGTCTTAATAGGTAGATGAGGCCAGGGAGTGATTGGTTAGAAGGAATCCAACTGAAGGTAGCACCTTCTCATCCCCTACCTAACCTTGTCTCTCTTCCTGATCTTGGTGGGGTTCAGGGGGAGGGAAAAACAGGGTGGGGAAGTTGGGAGTTACCTGAGCAGTCAGAGTCAAAAGGGAAGCGACTCTGTCCCCGCTTCCCAATCGCCCCCCTGCCCCGGGAGGCAGACCCACCAGCAGGCTCCTCCTCTGAAGCTGCAACCCCACCCGTCCTTCCTTCCTGCTGCCCAGGCTACAGAGGCTGCTGGAATGTCAGCAACAAACAAGGGAGGGGAGGCAGGAATGGACCAAAGAAATTGGGAGGGGAGGCAGAAATATACCAAGAGTCTGAATTGCCAGCAGGATGGGATCAAAGGCCAAGAACTCTCATCCTTCTCTTACCCCCCCAAAACCCCACACCGAGAGAGAGATGCTTAACTCCCTCACTGCTGAAATGCGAGAGTTTGAGTTGTGATGTGGTCTACTGTTACCAGAAGCCAAGCAGAGAAGTGTGTGACTGGCTCATATCCCATGCTTCATTTGGTGACTGCTTGCTTCGTGTGGTGTGATGGTTAGCTCTGCATCCCTGTTTTCTCCACCCGCTGCTGCACCATGATGCCACATCTTTGCCTATTTTAAGTCTCAGTCCAAGTAGGCTGCCCTCCTCCTGGTCCTTTCCTGGGTTCTTGGGTCCACTGTCATAAGCAACACTTCTTAATTCACTTTATTGGACTTATTCTAGATTTTTGGAATGTAGCATAAAAGTATTGCGGTCCCAGGTTTCCTAGAAAAAATCTGGCAGGGCGGGGCACTCCCGAAATCCTCACTCAAATCAGACACCGGTCACACAGTCGAGCTGGATTTATCCGAAACTGTAGATAACTGAGTTTTCCAAGGGAATGGATGTAGATGGGACCCAGAACTGAGCCTTGAGGGACTCCCACAGTTAAGGGGTGGGAGGCAGAGGTAGAGCCTGTGAAAGAAATTGAGATGGAACAACTAAAGAGATAGGAGAACCAGGAAAGATAATATCAGTAAAACCAAGGTTAGATGTTTCCAGGAGAACGGCGTGGTCCATAGTGTCGAAGGCACCTGAGAGGTTGAAGAGGATTGGATGGAGTGGAGGCTGTTGGATTTAGCAAGGAGATCACTGGTCACTTTTGAGAGGGTGGTTTTTTTGCAATCACTGTGGTGGAAGCCACACTCGGGGTTGTGGGGGCGGGGGTCAAGAGGAGATTTGAAGGAAAGGAAATGGAGGCAGCTGGTGTAGACAACTCAGTCAAGGATTTTGGAGAGGATTGGTAAGAGAGAGATGGAGTGATTACTGAAGGGGGCCATGAGGTCAGGGGAGGGTTTGATTTTCTGCTTGGTTTGGAGGCTGAGCCCAGACTCCATTCTTTTGGGTAGGAGATCAAGAAGTTTTAGCTCTGATTACAAGGTTGGAAACAAGAGATACTTTGGCTGGTTCCAGAGCACTGGCCCATGAACAGCCTAAGGGTTATAGCACTCGGTGTACCAAACACCACAGAGGGAAAGGAACATCTAAAAACTGACTTTTTAGGTTTCCCTCCTCTTCCTCCAAGAGGGATCCCCAACCACGTTGGCAGGGGGCCTCCTCTTCCCCTCTTCCTACCCATCCACTAGCAGGACCTGGACAAACAATCTAGACCACTGGATCATCATCAATCGTACTTATTGAGCGCTTACTGTGTGCAGAGCACTGTACTAAGCGCTTGGGAAATACAAGTTGGCAACATATAGAGACAGTCCCTACCCACCAGTGGGCTCACAGTCTAAAAGGATCAGACTGTTCGGTTTCCCCCTCAACAATTACAGAGAGGTAAGGAGAGGGACCAGTGACAAACCACTTGGAATGACCAAATGGACCCTGGGAGAAGAGGCTAAAGTTAACTGGGAGAAATGAAGACTCCTCAGGAAAGACAGGTACTAACACAATATTTATATATAAGGTACTAACTGGAGGGACAGAAGAAAAATAAGACAGTCCCTGCCCTCAAGAAGCTGCAAGTCTTTAGAGACTCCCAGAGTTAAGGGGTGGGAAGCAGAGGAAGAGCCCGCAGAGGTTGAAAAGGAATGGCCAGAGGAATAGGAGGAGAACCAGGAGAGGACAGTGTCGATGAAGCCTGGCTTAGATAATGTTTCCAGGAGAGGGCAGCTGAAAGGTCAAAAAGGATTAGGGTTAGGACAGATACAAATATGCAGAGAAGTAGATAAAAAATGCAGTGACAGGCATAGAATATAAAATAATTATGGTAATAATTATTATGGTACTTAAGCACTTACTATACACCAAGCACTATTCTAAGCACTGAGGTAGATACAAATTAATCAGGTAGGTAGAGTCCCTGTCCCACATGGGGCTCACAGTCTAAGTAGAATGGAGTAGAATTTAATCCCCATTTCACAGATGAGGTAAATGAGGCACAGAGAAGTGAAGTGACTTGTCCAAAATCACCCAACAGAGAGAGGTGTGGCAAAGCTAGGATTAGAACCCAGGTCCTCTGACTCCCCGTCCCATAACTTTCCACCAGGCCTCACTGCTTCTGTAAAAGAAACATAAGGGCATGAAGAACAGAAACGTGTGGGTTGCCTGATGTCTAGAGCTGTAAATCCATTCTAAGGCTTTGCTGACTTGATCCAGATAGGTTAGAGTTCATTCAAGAAAACTCATGGAGAAGGTGAAACATAATATCGAAAAAGAGGGGTTTATGGGTGTAAATGAGATGTCTTGTTTCTGTCATGGTCATAGAGAAGAGCAACAGAGAATGGGGTTTGCCTTGCAATAGGTGAGATTTAGGGTAGGCATTAAGAGTACGGAGCCCAGCACTTAGTACAGTGCCTGGCACAGAGTAAGTGCTTAACATATACCATTATTATTATTATTATCATTGTTAAGAAGAACTTCCTGATTGTCAAGAGGGTGGACTACATAATTGCTTCAAGTCCTTTTGAACTGAAGATTCTAGGCTTCTACCCGTCAGAAAGAGGCGTGAGTTTGACAAGGAACGAGGAGGTCCCAGATCTCTGAACTGCTCTGGAGGTGATGGCAATGGCTACACCAGAGCTAGTAGAGGGCAGGGACAGGATTAGTTAGAGGGCAGGGACAGGATGGGGAGGAAATACATCTGGAGGAAGTGCATTTTCTGTCACCGGGTGGTCAAGATTTGTCCCACGTGTTAAGACTTCAGAAAGAGAAGTCCAAGGCATATTTCACACTAACAAACACACCCATCCTAATTCCTAGACACTATGAGGCCGTACTGGTTCATCCTGCAAATAAACACCATAATGGAGAGTGTGGGAGTAAGTGGCTGGGGATAGGGAGGAACAAGCCAATTGTCTGGGAGGGCTCAAACCCTCTTGTAGCCCTGTCCTTGAGAGCTGGGCTCAAACAGACCTTCCCACACACTTGGGCACACTTAAAAAAACAAAAGGAAGAGCAGAATAATAATAATAATTGTGGTATTTGTTAAGCTCTTACTGTGTGCCAAGAACTGTTCTAAGAGCTGGGGTAGATACAGGGTAATCACGTTGTCCTACGTGGGGCTCACAGTCTTATTCTCCATTTTACAGATGAGGTTACTGAGGCCCAGAGAAGTAAAGTGACTTGCCCTAAGTCACACGGCAGATAAGTGGTGGAGCTGGGATTAGAACCCACATCCTCTGACTCCGTACTCTTTCCACTAAGCCATGCTACTTCTCTAAGTAGTAGAGCAGTAGTAATTGTATTTAAGTGTACAAAGCACTGTGCTAAAGTCTGGGAAAGAGTAAACAAACGCAAATGAGAGCAGGGCCTTGTCCCTCAAAGGACTCACAATCTATGAAAAGCAGCATGGCCTGGTGGATAGAGTACGGGCCTGGGAGTGAAAAGGACCTGGGTTCTAATTCCAGCTTTGCCACTTGTCTGCTATGTGACCTTGGGCAATCACTTCACTTCTTTGTGCCTCAGTTACCTCATCTGTAAAATGGGGACTAAGACTGTGAGCCCTATGTGGGACAGAGAATGTATCCAACCTGATTATCTTGTATTTACCCAGTGCTTAGTACAGTGCTTGGAACATAGTAAGTGCTTTATATATATTATATAATATATATTATTATATTATATATTAATTATATATTATATATAATATATTAATTATATTATATATGTATATAATGTAATTATTATAAGTGGGGAGAGGACTTGAGACAGTCACATTCATTCATTCATTCAATAGTATTTATTGAGTGCTTACTGTGTGAGCACTGTACTAATTCTGGGGAAGTACAAATCGTCAAGATACAGAGATGGTCCCTACCCAACGAAGGACTCATCTGGAGCAGTGAAATAATAAAACATTAAAACAGCTTAAGAAACAAGTTTAAATATGCCATGCATAAAATACACTACCTACAAAAGTGGAAACAGGCATTCCACCAAAATCCCTGCTCAGGTTTGATTTTCTGCAGTCTTTCCCTTCTTCAGCAAGGCCTGAGAACCTTGATATACTGGTCTTCTCTGACCTCCCTCACCCCACCCTCGCAGAAACTCCTCTCTTTGTTGGAGACAGACATGTAAAATGTTAGAAATCAGCTGGGGAAAATCCTGAGGTTTTGGTTTGTGCAATTGTTGCTGCAAAGACCTTCGGCTGCATGAAAATACAGCACTTTGCATCGTGTTTGCCTTGAAACACACCCGGCAGGCATTAGCAAGCAGCTCTGAATTCTTCCCTCAGAGTCTTCTCACTCGAAGGAAATGCTAATGATTTCAGAGAGAAAAAGATCTTAGAGTCCTTGGGCTGGAAGAGACCTTGAGAGATCATCAAGTCTCCCTGCCTCAGCACTTTTTGATGCTGAGACTTCTCCATTGTGAGCTGACGCCCACGAAAGCCCGCTGAGGTAGGTCACTGGGCTTAATTATAGGTTGGTATCATGTGTACATTATCTATGTAGATGCCCAAGTATATATCAACCATGCAAGGAAACCCAATCTTCTTACCACCTCACCTCATCCCCAGGAGATGCAGAAATTGTAAAGTAAATGAGTTCAGCATTCCTTGCTCTTCCCCCAGCATAAATGGTTATCTTATCAAATAAATGCTTATTACAAAACTGCATAAAATGTGGGGGGGGGATATGTTTGTCTGGACTGTCTTGGGCACATAAATTTGTTGGGGTGTGTGTGCATGTTTGTGTAAGTGTAGAAGAGATTTTTCAGTATTAATAATGCATTTATTGAAAGCTTCAGTGAACAAAACATTGCCCTAGGTACTTACGGAACATACAGAAGAAATTAAAGATGTAATCCTGACCTCAAGGACATTGCACTCGAATGGAGGAGACAGTAGATATGAACTGTTGAACATACCATGGTTGAGAGAGGTCTGATATAAATAATAAGCACAAGGAAATGACTAAATCCTTAGCAAGTGAACAGGTAAACACATGAGTGCTAGGGAGGCTGATGGGATGGCACATAAGAAACAATGTGGAGGTTTTATCAGCAAAGTCCATATTTGAACTCTGTCCATAAAAGAGTACCACGGCCTAGAGGATAGAGCAAGGGCTCGGGAGTCAGAAGACCTGGGTTCTAGTCCTAACTCTGCCACTTGCCTTCTGTGTAACTTTGGCCAAGTCACTTAATTTCTCTTTGCCTCAGTTTCCTCATCTGTAAAATGAGGATTAACTCCTATTTCTCCATTTCTCTCCCCTTCTTAGACTGTGAGCCCTGTTTGAGACAGTGACTGTGTCTGATCTGACTGTGTCTACCCTGGTGCTTGACCCACAGTAAGTGCTCAACAACTACTGTTATTATTAATAATGATAAGAATATTAATAACGTTAATAAGAGAATAAAGGGAAGCAAAGACCAAATATAAGTGAATCAGAAACCATTTCAGAGGACAATGCGTTGGAAGGAATTGAGATTTGGGAAACCAAAAAGCTATGGGCAGTGGATCCCAGGTGTCTGAGACTTTTACACAGCTCAAGAATGAGCACCTTGGACTCCCGGAAAGGACACCTGAGCGGTAAACCTGGTCCTGGGTGCTCTGTGTATATAGAGTTATTTTGGAAAGGGGGTTGGAGAAGTGGGGATTAGGAGGTGACTTTAAGAGAAGGGATAGGATAGTGAACTTTGCCTGCTGATGATCAGGGAAGGAAGAACAGGACATGAGATACACGGCCAGCTGTGGGCTCTGGGGGAAAACAGATGCAGCATCCAATGAGAGAAGAATAAAGTCACTCCCTAGGTCGGGCCTCAGTTCTGCGAGTGGATGCCAGGCCAGTTTGCTTCTGCAGGGAACAAGTCAGGGCAATACGTTTTTCCCTCTCTTTCCCTAACAGCTGCTCTTAAGAAGCAATTGGCTGGCCTCCAAACAAAAAGAACAGTGCCCCGGCCTGGGTTCACGTTGGATACGACTAGGGCCTGGCTGTTGTCCTCTGGCTAGGCAGTTACCTGAACCGAGCTCTCAATTCCTCAGTTTTTTCCCAAAATGGAGGAAACAGAACATGGCTCTGTTGGGAAATTGGCTATCAAGGGGATGGGAGGCAGGTGGCCTAGCAGAAAGAACCCAGGATTGGGAGTCAGAAGCGCTTAGTACAGTGCTCTGCACACAGTAAGCGCTCAATAAATACGATTGATGACGATTGATGATAGCCCTGACTCCACCACTCGCTTGCTATGTATCCATTGACAAATCATCTAAATTCTCTGTGCTTCACCCTCTTCATCTGTAAAATGGAGATAAAATACCTCTTCTCCCTCCTGCTTAGACTGTGAGCCCTGTGTGGGGGCCCAAGGCTGTGTCTGATCTAATTATCCTATTTCTATCTCAGTGCTTAGTACAATGCTTGGCACACAGCTCTTAACAGATACCACAGTTGTTATTATTAGGGCAGAGCTTGGCCCGTAGTAAATAGTAATAATAATAATAATAATGGAATTTGTTAGTGCTTACTATGTGCAAAGCACTGTTCTAAGCGCTGGGGAGGATATAAGGTGATCAGGTTGTTCCACATGAGGCTCACAGTCTTAATCCCCATTTTACAGATGAGGTAAATGAGGCTCAGAGAAATTAAGTGACTTGCCCAAAGTCACACAGCTGACAATTGGCGGAGCTGGGATTTGAACCCGTGACCTCTGACTCCCAAGCCCTTTCTCTTTCCACTGAGCCAAGCTTCATTATTGTTATTATAATTTCCTTTTCTGGAGAGGTTTATAAAGTGGCTAGGCTCACATGCCTGGTATCTAAAAGAAATCAAGGCCTACCCTAAAGAAATCCAGGCAACAGAAATCAAGCTGCTAACCTAAAAAAAAAAAAAAAATGATTCGGTGAAGAGAAGAATCCAACCTTTGACCAAGCCAAACTTCCTGTTTGATCAGAGGATCAGAGCTTTGATCTTGCAATTTCACCTCTTGATTCTCTCTCTCTCTCTCTCTCTCTCTCTCTCTCTCTCTCTCTCTCTCTCTCTCTCTCTCTCTCTCTCTCTCTCTCTCTCTCACTCATCTAGCTCAGTGGTGACGTGGATGCCGCATGAACAGTTTTCTTTTTCCTTTGGAGCAACTCACCTCAGCCAATCAACCCATTTTTGTGTGTGTGTCTGTGAGTGGTGGTGGTATTTGTTTTGTTTTTAATGTATTTGTTAAGCACTTACTATGTGCTAGGCACTGTAGGCGGGAGTAGATACAAGCTAATCAGGTTGGACATAGTCCTGGTCCCACATAGGGCTTACAGTCTTAATACCCATTTTCAGATGAGGAAATTGAAGCACAGAGAAGTGAAGTGACTTGCCCATCGTCACCCAGCAGACGAGTGGTGGAGCCAGGATTAGAACCCAGGTCCTCTGAATCCCTGACCCATGCTCTTTCCACTAGGCCACACTGCTTCCCTGTACTACCCAGCTTTTACCTAGGAGAGCTCCAACCACGTCTTTAAGACCTACTTTCATGTACACAACTCTAGCACAGGCCATAGCCCACACAAGTCTGGCGAGAGCAGGCCCCAGCCCACTTCCAACGCTTTATCTCTCCTCCATCCCACCACCACCCATAAACCTTTTTTCTCACCCTCCCGGCCCCCGCACTCTTAGGGCCTCAGAGCAAGACATTGACCCAGGAAGAGGGACTGATAAGATACTGAAGGCCCGCTGGCTCAGAAAGACATAAACCCACACAGTCCTAGGAGTGTGAAGAAACATGTCGGGGTGGGGGGCGGGGGAGACAGGTGTGAAGTGCTCAAAGCTGAGTCCGATGGCGTGGTATGGGAAGAGGCTGAGCCTGGGAACCGGGATGCTTAGCTCCCAGTTCTACTCTTGGCCATTTTGGGACTTAGCAATGTCGGGTGTAACCAGGATTTTTTTTTCTTTCAGAACACCCAGGAAAAAAGTTAATGAGTATGGTCTGGTCAGGCCTTCCCAGCTGCCTTGGAAGGGAGCTCTGGAAAGAAGGGCAGTCACCTGGGAAGGGCACAGAATCCAGACCTAGTGTGCAGAAGGAAGAAAACCTGAAATGGAGAGGTATGGAAAGAGGGGGGAAAACAGGACAGACAGGAAGCATGCCTGAACAGAGTGCCAAGTGTGAAAGGAGAAGCATAAGAAGGAGACAAGTGTGGAGGCCCAGATTGGAAGACAAGAGGCAAAAGGACAGTTTGGGATTCTAATGGGAGGCTTGAGAAGTGCCCAAGCAGAGGTTGATGATGATGCCGGCTTTGACTTTGCAGCAAGACAAATAGGATAGGATAGTAATAAGCCCATTATGGATGTTCAAAAAACAGTCAACAACAAAGGGAGGGGTGCAGGAAAAGATAACTGGAAAGAGAAGATTCCTGCCCAGCCACCAAATAGCTGTTCAGGGTAACCTTCCCCCTAGCTCTTTCCCTTCCTTTCCCCATGTCCACCTCTTCAGCTCCAGCCTCCAAGACCACTATTACTGTGGAATCTTCTTTCCTTCTCCCCCTCTCACAAAGATTCTCAGAGCTGGAAATAACAGATTTGAAACTTTTTTTAAAGGTAGAAAAAAACACTTCTCATGGTCAGTCAGTAATACTTCTTAATGAGTCAGTGGTATTTATTAAGCACTTACTGTGTGCTGAGCACTGTACTAAGCACTTGGGAGAGTATAATACAACAGACATGGTAGACATGTTCCCTGCCACAAGGAGCTTTCAGTCTAGAAGGGGAGATAGACATTTAGCACTGATTGGACATAAATGTTAATTGAAGTTGCTCTAATCTGCCACCTAGAAGTTTGTCTATTAAATGTTCTCTCTTTTTCTCTCTCTTCTATTTTTTCCCCTCTCACCACTCTCTCTACTTCCTTTTTCTCCTTTCATCCCTTACCAATTTTCAGCAGAAGCCCTTAGATCTGGTCAGGCCTTCCCAGCTGCCTTGGAAGGGAGCTCTGGAAAGAAGGGCAATCACCTGGGAAGGGCACAGAATCCAGACCTAGTGTGCAGAAGGAGGAAAACCTGAAATGAGAGGTATGGAAAGAGGGGGGAAAACAGGACAGATATGAAGCATGCCTGAACAGAGTGCCAAGTGTGAAAGGAGAAGCATAAGGAGGAGACAAGTATGGAGGCCCAGATTGGAAGACAAGAGGCAAAAGGACAGTTTGGGATTCTAGTGGGAGGCTTGAGAAGTGCCCAAGCAGAGGTTGATGATGATTCCGGCTTTGACTTTGCAGCAAGACAAATAGGATAGTGAACTGGGCACCATGAAGATTCAATCCATCCATCAGAAGTATTTTTTTTGAGTGCTTATTGTGTGCAGAGCACTGTACACTTGGGAGAGTACAATATAACAGAGTTGGTAGACGTGTTCCCTGCCCACAATAAGCTTACAGTCTGGAGGATTCCTTGCTCATGTCCCCTCCTTTCAAAATCTCCCCATCTTCAAAACCCTCCTGAAATCTCACCTTCTCCAGAAGTCTTTCCCCAATTAATTTTCTCCTCTCAGGTAATAACCTCCCAATGACCACCTTAGTACTTACATACACCTACCTACTCATAGCACTTTTGTATATTTGAATTAAGCACATATTTATTCCCCTATTGATCTTACCCGTCTTTCCTTCTCCTATTTAGAAATAATCCTTTTAGATTGTAAATTCCTTTTGCCGTTGGAGTACTCCCCCTGTCTCTTAGTGCAGTGCTTTGCCATATGATTGATTCATTGAAGGATACCCCAAATTGTGGAAATTATTCAGTAGGCTTCCTGCAGAAGGCTGCAGAACCCAAGCTTGTTCAATCAATCAATAGTATTTATTTCTGTTGTTCTTTGCAATGGGAGCAATCCAAAAGTCTCTGGGAAAAGTTCCGTGAAGAACCCAAATCCTCCCTTCCTAACCAGCTAGCAACTTGCCGAGGGGCCAGGCAGATCCCAAAAAAACAAACCTAAAAGCAACCTAATATCATTTCCATTCTCATTCTGTTTTTATCCATGAGAATCGGAGTCTGGGGAGGAGAGATTCCAAGCTATAGGTTGATATTTGTGTTTTCTGAGCCACATGATATAAGAGTAGAAGAAGGGGGAGACGATTTAGGAAGGGGGGAATTCAGACTAGGAATACACTGTGTCAGGTTGGATTGGCCCAGTCTTTAAATAACTGGTTAGACTCTGGGGTACCCAATCTCATCTGCAGTATCCCCTTCCTCCCTCCCTCTCTCCCTCCCTCAGAGAGGATGGTACAAAGGGGTCTTTGGGACAGAGCTGGGCCTGTCCCAAGTCCAGCTCCAGTGGTGTCCACTGGCTGGTTCTGGCATAGCTATAGCCATCATCCTCTGCATTCCTCCACTGGACAGTAAATGCATTTACCAATTCTACTATATTGGGCTCTCCAAAGTGCTTAGTACAGTGCTCTGCACAAAATGAGCACCCAATAATATGCAAGGCAGTGTGACATGTGAAAAGCAGCATTACCTAGTGGATAGAGCACAGCCCTGAGAGGCAGAAGGACCTGGGTTCTAGTCCTGGCTCGGCCACTTGTCTGCTGTGACCTTGGACAAGTCACTTGACTTCTTTATGCATTACTCACCTCATCTGTATTATTTATTTTATTTGTAAATATTTATTCTATTTATTTTATTTTGTTAATATGTTTTGTTTTGTTCTCTGTCTCCCCCTTCTAGACTGTGAGCCCGCTCTTGGGTAGGGACCGTCTCTATATGTTGCCAACTTGTACTTCCCAAGCACTTAGCACAGTGCTCTGCTCACAGTGCTCAATAAATACGATTGAATGAATGAATGAATCTGTAAAATAGGGATTAAGACTGTGAGCCCCATGTGGGACATGGACCATGTTCAACCTGATTACCTTGCATCTACCCCAGCTCTTATAACAGTGCCTGGCTCATAGTAAATGCTTAACAAATGCCATTAAAAATGAATAAATAAATTGATAAATTTCACTGATTGATTTGCCCCTAACCATTACCCATTTGTCTTCCCCAGGGACCTCCCTGCCTTCACAGTCTGGAGACTCCATTAGCTGGAAGTAAAGTGGCTTCACTCCTTGCCACATGTCTCCCAGGATCTACCAGTTGCAGTGCTTCAGGTGAGGATGTGGGTTCTAATCCTCCTTCCGCCACTTGTCTGTTGTGTGACCTTGGGTGAGACACTTAACTTCTCTATGCCTCAGTTACTTCATCTGTAAAATGGGGATCAAGACTTTGAGCCCCATGTGGGACAACCTGATTATCTTGTATCTACCCCAGCGCTTAGAACACTGCTTGGCACATAGTAAGCGCTTAACAAATGCCATCATTATTATTATCGTTATTATTACCACACCTCACTGTGATGTAGAGGGGGTTGAAACAGACTCTGAGTAGGGCCATGCCTACTGGGGCTATGCCTTCCATGGTGAAGGGTTAGTGACCAAAGAACCACCTAGAGCATTACACAAGTTGGACAGGTTCAGCAGGATTTCTGAAAATAGCTGGCTAATATAGGTGGTGAAGGCTGCAGTGGCAGAGCAGGAGGCTCTATGCTACAATCACTTGGGCAGAATAAGTGTTCTGTAAGTGCAAAGCAGGTTGTGTGCATTTTGCAACATGCCGTCCCCCTGTACTCACATATTGCATGCCACGGTCCAGCAGGAACACTACTGGCACAGACCAGAGGGTACAGGTGGAGCTCCACATGTCAGATAGGAGCAGGAGGGCATCCTAGCCTCAGTCCCAGCTTTGGCAAAGGCTCCGAGGGAAGAGATGGAGGCCCAGGCAAGGAGATCTAAGGCAGAGGCTAGGCAAGACTGGCAAGGTGGACTAGAGAACAGCAGGAGATGAGAGCAGGACATTGGCCCCATGCACCCACCCGCTGGTTTCTTAAGTCTCAATTCATCCTCCAAAGAGCTGCTGCTTCCCCTGGCCTTCCCTCTGCCCTTTCCACATTCCACTTTCTTCCCGTGGACTCGCCCTATCCACGATGTTCCCAAGGAATGTGTATTTATCTAGTCACCTCCTTTGGTTGCTCCTGATCCTTCCCTTAGGGTCTGTCCCAGTAGAACTGAGGGAAGGAGTAGAGTTAAGGAGCATCAGGGAAGGTGAGCTAGGGCTGGGGGCAGAGGTGCCAACTTTTCATTTTGAGTGTAGGGGCAAATGGGGAGCAGGGATTTTAGGGAGGGTGAGGCCTGGGTGAGGACAGGTTGCAGTTCATCCTGGGGTCTTTTCAGCCCTGAATGGAAACTTTCAAGTTTTATCAGAGGCCTTGGATGAAAGCACCCAGAAAACTAGCTCAAAAAACAGTGGGGGTGATTAACCCATCATCCCCATGGAGTAGGCATCTATGGCTAGGAGGGGGAGATTTCTCTGGAATTAGATATTAAATGGATACAACAATGATTTAGAAAATGGTTGGCATATTACCACCTGGATTTTGTGAACCAACATCTCAGCTCCTTGATTAACCAACATTCTGAAGACACCCCTCCCTGCCCCTGCCAACCAATCTCCACCACCATGGCTCTGCAGTTTGGCCAGAAATCCAGCCGCTTCCTCCACGCTCAATCTCAGTTTCAGTCAGTCTCTGATTGAGTGACAGAGCAGGGCTGGGACTGGGGAGAAAAGAGAGGGAAAAATAAAGCAGGGGCAAGAGAGAAAGGGGAGAGGGAGCAGAGGAAGGAAAAAGAAGAGAAGAGAAGTTAAGGGAAATATGAGGAAAAGAGGGGGTAGGAAAGAAGGATGGGGAAGAATGAGAATGGCCCTCTTGGAGTCAGGAAGAAATATCTTTGCCCTGGGAGAGCCAGGGCCCAACAGGGAGGTCCATTCACTCGTGGGAACCTTTCTAGACCATGCAACAGGGAGCCGAGCAGGCAGAGGCACTGGGGGTCAGCTGGAAAACAGAACAAAGCTGGCCGGGGCTACTCCCTGGGTTGGGTGCTGACCTCCAAAGTAGAGTTATCACAGCATGCACTCTGTCTTACAGGAAACTAGCTCCTTTCAATCCCCGTTTCCCAAATGCCTCCTTCAGAGATGTAGCTTTAATCTTCGGGCTGCAGGAAGCTGGGAGAAAACCACCATTAATTACTAAATGTATACTAAACACCTTTACCTTTCTTCCAGCTTTGCTATTAGTCTTAGCGAAAACCCCCAAAGCACTCCTTCCCCTGAGCATTTTAGTAAATCACAGTGATGGTTCCTCCCAAGCCACCAATCTCATTTTCCTCCTCCATCTGCCCTGGTGGATTCCAGCCCCAGAACTCTTTCAGCTGGCCCATCTTCCTTCACTCCGAGGAATGCTCAATGTTTGATTTATTTCTTCACACTGTGTGTAAGGCATTCCCCCTGGTTTTGCAAAAGAGAACTGAGATCTAGGAACAGCAAAAATCACTGAGCTAGTTCATGTTAAAATGACTGCTTTGAGCATCACTGCCTATTGATTAAGAGGCCCATTGTCCTGCTGGGTTTTGAGGTCAAACTTTCCCTCCACATATTCTTTGGGGTTTTTTTTTAATCACCACTTCCATCAATCTAATGAGAAATCATGCAAAGACAAAAATGCCTTCCAAGCCCCCCAGTCGCAACTGCACTTTTATTTCCAAGGAAAACAAATTTAAATGTGTTCTAGTTTACTGCCAGGATGCCACCTAATGGTCTGATCTTACCAAAAGAAAAAAACCCTGGAAACAACTGAATTCTCCATTGTTCCCCAGTGAGGTGTCCTTCTGTTGCCCAAGGCCAGGCTTTACACAGAGACTCTTGTCAGGACTTTTCCAAGTTGCCTCTGAGATTGCTGGTCAACATCACCACCAGCTAGCACTTCCATGACGGTTTCTCCTCTCCCCTTTCTCCCCCACTCCCTGCTCCGTACCCCCAACCCTAGCCATTTGCTTCCATGCAAGCATTCTCCTTTATAGAAGCTTCAGGGGACAGAATCCAGATTTCAGGTGAGCAAGGCTGGGATCATTTTACTAGAAAAGGCACATTCAGAAATTTTCTCCTAAAAATCATGGATTCCTGGAGCTCATTCAGTCCCCAGACAGAGCTAAACCTCCCTGGATCATCATCATCATCATCAATCGTATTTATTGAGCGCTTACTATGTGCAGAGCACTGTACTAAGCGCTTGGGAAGTACAAATTGGCAACATATAGAGACAGTCCCTACCCAACAGTGGGCTCACAGTCTAAAAGGGGGAGACAGAGAACAAAACCAAACATACTAACAAAATAAAATAAATAGAATAGATATGTACAAATAAATTAAATAAATAAATAGAGTAAAAAAATATGTACAAACATATATACATATATACAGGTGCTGTGGGGAAGGGAGGGAGGTAAGATGGGGGGATGGAGAGGGGGACGAGGGGGAGAGGAAGGAAGGGGCTCAGTCTGGGAAGGCTGGATGTCATCTGTCCTGTCCTTCAGCTTCTTTTGAGAAAGAGATGCCAAATTGCCCCCTTAGAATCAATTCCTCCTTGACTGGAAATGCCTGTTGCGTTTGCATTCATTCATTCATTCATTCAATCATATTTATTGAGCGCTCACTGTGTGCAGAGCACTGTACTAAGCACTTGGGAAGTACAAGTTGGCAACATATAGAGACGGTCCCTACCCCACAACGGGTTCACAGTCATTCCATTCCATACCATGGAAAGCACTTTCCAAGTGTGACTTCTAGGTATGCCTTATGGTCAGAACAGCACTTTATGCAGATTAGTTCATTTTGGCAACACCCATATGGGAAAATTTGAGGCTTAGTGGCTAAGCAATTTATTCCTGTGTGATGTCTCATGTCAGGGGTCAAGAGCACTACCATCTCTGCCTGTTGGAAAGCTCTTCCTGCTCTGGGTGTTTAGAGGGCTATGCTGAGGGTTTGGCCTGTATGACTCTTGACATGGGTGTACCATCTCAGGGTGTGCAGTTATAGCAGACCCAGCGGTTGCTCCATTGGTACCAGGGGCAATAGTGCTGTCTCTTTGCCCCCAGAAGTCCAGCAACAGTACAGTGCCCTGCAAACAGTAAGCGCTCAATAAATAGGATTGAATGAATTATCCACCTCCTCTTCCCAATTCAACAATACTGCCTTCCTCAGGTGGAGGGACAGAGCGGGAGAAACCAAAGAGTTGGCCTGTGTGCAAAGGGCAAGGCAGTGGTTGTACATGTGAAAAAAAATGCTCAACTCCCCATGGAAGGAAGGACTGGGAGACTATTTAAGTTCAGTCTTGGCATTTGGTTACTAAATGAACCCATTTTTTAAAAAATATGATAAATTAGAAATCACTTTTCCTTTATTTTTTTTGTATGCCCATGTAGTTGCTCCTTGCTGAACTGCTTTGGTGGTTGTTTCACTTTTACCGTCTCTTCTGGGAAAGAGAAAGCATGTGCTGCTCTTTGTATTCCAAGATGGCATTATTTTTTTTTTGTTATTTTATTTTGTTAGTATGTTTGGGTTTGTTCTCTGTCTCCCCCTTTTAGACTGTGAGCCCACTGCTGGGTAGGGACTGTCTCTATATGTTGCCAACTTGTACTTCCCAAGCGCTTAGTGCAGTGCTCTGCACACAGTAAGCGCTCAATAAATGCGATTGATGATGATGATGATTATTGAGGGAGAGATTTTATCCATGAGCTGAGGATGGCTGGATAATTCCTTCCAGTCAGTCAGTCAGTTGCATTTATTGAGTGCTTTCTATGTGCAGAGAACTGTACTAAGCACTTGGGAGAGTGTAATATAACAATTCCTTGCCCACACAAGCATTATACAAAGAAAGATTAAAATTTGCCATACTATTATATTTGCTATTTGCAGTGCTGGTTGTTGTTTTCAACCCGGTCTCTTGTTGTCGCAGTCTTCTTGAAACTAGTCACCTCTTCCTGATTGAGGTATGCCAGGCTGGTCTGGCTGCTGATTTGTCTAAACTGCACTGTTTGATAGTTTCGCTGTATCTTTAGAGTATTTCTTCTACCCCTGCCCTATGCTCCAGTTTCTGCTTACTACCCAGAAGCTGCTTAAATTTCCTGTTGCATTCCTGACTCCTGCGTGTTCCACCCAACGGAACTGTGTTGTGGTCAACATTGCTTTTATGCTGATAGACTGACTCTGTTCAGGCCATTGTTTGTGACCTCTTTTGCCATTTGCTATTGGGTAGGGCAGGTAGGGATGCTGTCATAACTGCACAACAAGTCCTATGTACCTATGGTAGGTCCAAGTATCAGAGTCAGAGTGGCTCAGTGGAAAGAGCACGGCCTTGGGAGTCAGAGGATATGGGTTCCAATCTCAGCTCTGCCATTTGTCAGCTTTGCGATTTTGGGCAAGTCACTTAACTTCTCTGTGCCACAGTTACCTCATCTGTAAAATGGGGATTAAGATTGTGAGCCCCATGTGGGGCAACCTGATTACCTTATATCCCTCTCAGCACTTAGAACAGTGCTTGGCACACAGGAAGTGCTTAACAAATACTATTATTATTATTAAGGTTGGATACAACAAGACATGGAAGATCACCAGTTTGATCTGAAGCTTGATTGCGAGCCCTGTACAGGACAAGGACCTGGTCTGAATTGTTTATCTTGTTTTTGCTTCAGGTAATAACAATATAATCGTGGTATTAGTTAAGCGCTTACTATATGCCAGGCACTGTATTAAGCACCGGGGCGGTTACAAGCAAATTGAGTTGGATATAGTCCCTGTCCCATGTGGGGCTCACAGTCTCAATCCCCATTTTACAGATGAGGAAACTGAGGCACAGAGAAGTGAAGTGACTTGCCCAAGGTCATACAGCAGACATGTGGTAGAGCCAGGATTAGAACCTGTGACCTTCCGATTACCAGGTCCATGCTCTCTCTACTATGCCATGGCTTCAGTACTTCAGTGCTCTCAGCTCAATGCTTTGTTCATTTTAAGCACTTAGTAAATATATTAACTAACTTGATGATACCATAAAACCACATTCTTTGTAGAAGAAGAACAGCTAACCTTTCTGATTTTATTTACTACTTTGTCTATAGAAGCATTGTTGGGAAGTGTGCTGCCTAGATAGCAGGAAATCAGTACCAGCGTTCAGTTTCTAAAAATCTTTGTATGAAAGGACTCATGGGTGCTGAAAGGGCTTTAATTAATCCATCAATAGTATTTATTGAGTGCTTTCTCTGTCCTGAGCACTGTTCTAAATGCTTGGGAGAGTGCAATAGAGTTAGTAGACATAATTCCTGCCCTCTGGGGTTTCATAATTTAACAGTATGAGAACCATAATCTTGATCTTATTTTTAGTCCGAAATACTTTGCTGATTCTACAAAATGATTTATAATTTTTGTTTGCCTCCTTGTATGTAAACCAGAAGCGTGTACACACACACAACCACCAGTTTACAACCACTATGATTTTGTTGGTGTTTGTAGCATGCTGATTTGAAAGTGTTTCCTAGAGAGGTGGAAGAAATTTGAATACTATCTTTCAGGGCCTTTTTTGTAACCCAGTTATATCAGTATGGAATATGTTAAGTAAGTCTGGCCTTTTGAATATTCTTCTCTACTCCACTAGAGATGGAGAAAAGGTTAGATAATACTCCTTCAACCCTAACGTGATTGAAGATCACTGGAATCTTGGCCAACTTCTCAGAGCAGCCAAACTTGTTTAGGAGCTACCCAGGCCTCCTGATGATGTCAAATGGCCTTGTAAGGCCAATGAATAATCTTCCTTGCACTTCTGGATATGATTTGCAGAAAAGTTCTTGTTTACCGGCTGCTCTGCCATCTAAACCTTCACTGTCTAAAAGCAGATGACATTCTTCAGTAACTGATCCAGAAGACCTCCGGGTAGAATATCTTGCCATCAATGGAGAATAATAAGATGTTATAATAATTTCCGCAGCAACTTTCTTGCCTGCCTTCTTGATGAGGGTGATAGCTTTGAAATCCTGGAGCATTTCTTTGGTGTGTTTATTATGTTGGGGAAAGCTGTACAGATATCTGAGCAGTATCTCCTTATCCTGCTTTCAAAAGGCATGCCATCAAATCCTTGAACTTTGGCACCCTTCATTGGTCTGTGCAACAGTGATGCCCTAAAAAGATTCAAAGATACCATGAACCAAATGCTGGAAGTGCAATCACCACCTTTAAAAAAATTGAAATCAGCCTGTCTACAACCTTACTTGTCATTCAATTCAGTCGTATTTATTGAGCGCTTACTGTGTGCAGAGCACTGTACTAAGTGCTTGGGAAGTACAAGTTGGCAACATATAGAGATGGTCCCTACCCAACAGCGGGCTCACAGTCTAGAAGGGGGAGACAGAGAAAAAAACCAAACATATTAACAAAATAAAATAAATAGAATAAATATGTACAAATAAAATAGAGTAATAAATACGTACAAACATAAATACAGGTGCTGTGGGGAGGGGAAGGAGGTAAGGCGGGGGGGATGTGGAGGAGGGGGAGAGGAAGGAGGGGGCTCAGTCTGGGAAGGCCTCCTTGTCAAAGAAACCTTGATTAAGATTGATTTTAGGGATAGTTATTCATGATTAATTGGACTGTCAGTAGTGAGTATTAAATGGTTTGATTTGTCATTGATTATCTTATAGATGTTTGGATTTTGCATTTGTTTATTGGCCTGCATCCTCACCAGTTGGCTTGTTGATAGCACCTAATTGTTGTGGAGGAAGTGTTTAAAATAAGCATTGAAGTGCTGATATCTTTGCAGGACTGTTGTGATGAGGGTATGACCAGAGATACTTTTAATGCTGTGGTAGAGGGGTCCAAATTCACTGCCCAGGGATTATAGAAGTCCTTGGTTTGATGATGATCTGTGTGCCCTGGAATACTTTACCCACAACATATCCACTCTTGCAGCTCAAGTTTTTTTAACCTGTTGCAATAAAGGAGCATGAGGAACTGCAAGTGCACTGCATCCTTTGCAGCAAGCAGTTCTTCTTTCTCATCAAACCAGTTCTGATGGTGTCAGCTAACAGTGCTCATACTCTTAATGATTGCCCAGGAGACAGTATCTTTTATCATCATCATCAATCGTATTTATTGAGCGCTTACTATGTGCAGAGCACTGTACTAGTCTCTTTTAGAGATGCTCATTTGCTAATCATATTGATATTGGCAAATGGAGTTCTCTGCTCCAATAGGAATGTTGCTACAGGGCTCTTCACAAATGTCTTTATTCTTTACTTGGATGTTAAACTGTCTAGATATTTAGATAACAACAATGTGGATGTTCTTTTAAATGCCTCAATCCCGAGTCTTCTGGCTCTTTCAATCTGGAGTCTTCTGGCTTATTTGTCTGTGTTGATACTGTGTTGCAGAGATGTTTAGCTCTTAGAGGGTTAGGGCCTGAGTTCATTTCTGCACAACCTGGGTCTAGGAAATGATTAGTTGAGTTGTCTTTTTTTGGAATGATGAAAACTTTTGAGGTACCAACATTGTCATTCCTTATATATATGTGTGTGCAGTCATATTGAGATCATTTTCCAAGGATCTTGTCACTGCATGTAATAACCCAGCTGGAAAATTCGTGCTCACAATGCTGAGAGTCCCACGAACATCAGAGAAGCAAAGGTGACAGAGATCTAGTCAGTGCATGGCTTAAGAATTAGCCTTCCATTCCAGAAGTTCATGAAACCAGTGAATAGTTGAAATTAAACTGAGCCATGAAGTAATTTTCCAGAGTTTTCATCCTAAAAAACCTGCACGAAAGTTGCTGATCTTTCACTCAGTTTTTTCTATCTCAGTAGAAGTAGTAGTAGCAATAGTAATATATGAGCCTGTGAGCCCACTGTTGGGTAGGGACTGTATATGTTGCCAATTTGTACTTCCCAAGCGCTTAGTACAGTGCTCTGCACATAGTAAGCGCTCAATAAATACGATTGATGATGATGATGAGCCCCTTGTGGGACAAGGATTGTGTCTGACCTGATTATCTTATCCACCCCCAGTGTTTAGTACAGCACTTGGCACATAGTAAGCATTTAACAGTGACCACAACTAATATTATTATTATTTTATTAATAATATTGTCTAGTGTGTGCAAAGCCCAAGACTAGGAGCTGGGGGAAAAATATGAAGATACTGCAGCTGCAGCCTTCCCAACATTCCAAAAGTTGGCTGCAGGGATTTCCTGTCCTTTCCCAGATTGGAACAGGGGCCAACTAGATTTGCAATGGTATGTGGATGGATAGTGGCAGTGGTGATATAATAGTAATAATTGAGGTAATAGTAGTAGTTCATTCATTCATTCGATTGTATTGAGCACATACTGTGTGCAGAGCACTTTACTAAGCACTTGGGAAAGTACAATGTAACAGTAAACAGACATATTCCTTGCCCACAACTAGCTAGTAGTTGTGAGTCAGAGAAGCAGGTCGTGGGTTCATTCATTCATTCAATCGTATTTATTGAGTACTTACTGTGTGCAGAGCACTGTACTAAGCGCTTGGGAAGTACAAGTTGGCAACATACAGAGACGGTCCCTACCCAACAACGGGCTCACAGTCTAGGAGGGGGAGACAGACAACAAAACAAAACATGTGGACAGGTGTCAAGTCATCAGAATAATCCCAGCTCCTCCACTTGTCTGCTGTGTGACCTTGGGCAAGTCACTTCTCTGGGCCCCAGTTACCTCATCTGTAAAAACGGGGATTAAGACTGTGAGCCACGTGTGGGACAACCTGATTACCTTCTCTAACACTTAGTAAAGTGCTTGGCACCTAGTAAGTGCTTAACAAATACCATAATAATAATAATAGTTATTATTATTATGAGCCCTGCTGTTGGTTCAGTGGTTCTTGAGCTTGAAGGCTCAGAACTCAGCTTCACCTGTCATTTTCAATAGGATGTTTCTTAAGTAGTAATGAGAGATGAGAGGTTTAAAATTGATTGTGGGAATTTCTTGGGGGTTTGAAAATAGCAGGAGTTAAGAAACTGAAACTTCAACTGCCTGGGCAGTAGATTGAGCCCAGGGAGAAGAATTATGATCTCCCTCTCTGACCCTTTCCGTGATTACAGTCAGTTAATCAGGGAAAACATGGATCAATGATTAATATCCATAAAAATCCCAAACTCTCACTTGAACCAATAGTGTAAACCTCCAAGCACCCCTCTTACCAGAGCTGCTTACAAGAAGCACTTTTAGTAGAAGTACTAATGAGCAGTTAAAGACCAAAGGTCAGTGGGGTGAGGAAGAGATGCTGCAAATGGCCAGGATGATCAGGTTATCATCAGAGACTCGTACCTTCTTTCATCACTACTATTAATCTCCTTCTCCTTTCACCCCCAGTACTATTGTTCCTTTCTACACTATCTCTTCACTGTTCACTGACTGTATATAGTGAGTGCCCACCCAGGCCTAGAAGTGTGGATTAGTGGATAGAGCACGGGTCTAGGAATCAAAAGGACTTGGGTTCTACTCCCGGGTCCACCACATGTGGACCTTGGGCAAATCCCTTAACTTTTCTGTGCCTCAGTTACCTCATTTGTAAAATGGGGATTAAGACTGTGAGCCCCATGTGGGACAGGGATTGTATCCAACCTGATTAACTTGTATCTACCCCAGTGCTTAGAACAGTGCGTGGCACATAGTAAGCACTTAAAAAGTAGCATAATTGGTATTAATTGTTGCTAAAGAAGAAGGAGCAGAGCTTATGCCTAGTGGCAAGAAGGGACAGAAAGTTGATCCAAGTTGGATGGCTATGGATCTAGCATTAGGGATGGAGGAGGGAAGATTCAGAAAGGGGGAAAGCTGATGTTGGACCAGAAGTTGAGGTGGCAGAGCAACTGAGGGCTGTCCTGGACTTTAATGCTACCTCAACATCCTAGTCAATATCCTAGAAAAAGAGACATCCTTCATGTCTAAAGAAGACATCATTAACAGTGAAATTCACCCACAGATGCATGTGTGAGACTGAAAAGGCCATTGCTGGACCGACAGAGGCTAGCATACACAAAGACTGTCCTTTACTGAGATACCAATTTTGTTGTTTGCAGCGCATACACTGTTTTTGCGATTATTTTCTTGTCTCATGATTCTCACCAAGTTTCTGCTCGGAAAGTGATGCTCCTTTATCTGTTGCTGTGCTCCATGCTGATCTAGCTGGGTGAGTGACTTGAGTTTTCAGATGAGATGCTGAACTGAGGTTTTACTGAATTCAGCCACAAAACCTGTATGCAGTCTCAGCATGTTTCCTATTAGCATAAGCATCCCAAATTACTCGAATTTGCTATTTAAATGACTTCTATTTGGGAGAAAAAAAGTGAAGGATGGAATTATTAAAATCCTTTTGGTTTGGCTGTGCATTTCTATCAGCCCAGAGAAATCACTCTGGATCTAACTGCTTGGGCAGCATGCCAAAAAAAGTGAATAACTCTGCTTCCCCTTTGTATTGCTTTTGTATCAAAAGCCTGTGGGAAGCTTTGCCTGGAGCAAAGGTTTAAATGTTACCATTGCAGGCCGGTACTTGTATTCATTGGCCCAATGAGTTGGGCAGCAGAAACTGAGCTGGCCCAAAAGTGGTTGCAATTTCTTTGGAGATATTAGAGGCCACCCTACCTATGCCTTGGTGGGCAGGGGTGTAAGATAGAGGGAGGAATAGATCTCACTTGCATTTTTTTATATAGTATTTGTTAAGAGCTTACTATGTGTCAGGCACTGTACTAAGAACTGGGATAAATACGAACTAATCAGGTTGGACACAGTCCGTGCCCCACATTGGACTCAGAGTATTAATCCTCATTTTACATGAGGATTGAATGAGGCACAGAGTAAAGTGACTTGCCCAAGGTCACACAGGAGACAAGTGGAGGAGCCAGAATTAGAACCCAGTCCTTTTGATTCTCAGGCCCGAACTGTATCCACTAGGCCACACTGATGGCATTTATGCCATGTCAAGTATTGAAGTAGGTAAACGGCAATCAGATCCCTCACAGTGCCTCTCCCACCTGAGGCTCACAGTCAGTCTTAGTGGTAGAGAGAACTAGTATTTTATCCCCATTTTACAGATGAGGAAAGTGAGTTTGTGACCTGCCCAAAGTTTCAGAGCAGGTGATTAGAACCTCAGACTCCTGATTACCAGTCCTGTGCTCTTCCCACTACGTCATGATTTGAGGATGCCAACGTAACGGGTGCAAAGATGCTTAGGCATGACCCTGGACAGAAGGGAAGTATTGGCATGACCCAGCTGGTTTATACTTATTTGCGATTAAGTGTTTGGCAAAAAATGTTTCCGACATGAGTAATAAATGGTTCAGAAAATACTCCAAACCCTTTTCTAAGCCCTGTCCAACCTGCATTCCTTCAAACGACCATGGATGAATGATCAGACTAACACAGTCTGTCCTGTGGCACACCCAGACTGAAACCACACTGTATTCTGAGACCAAGCCTTTGCACAAAGCCTGGGTGTGATCCACACTGCCCTGCACCTGCTGATCCCACCCAATTTCTACTGTAGAACTCCTAGAAGAATGGAATGGACCCCAAATTACAAATGTCCTTGACCACCCATGTCCGATCGATCAATTATTCTTCGGACAAAGACTCCTGCGCTGTTTGAGATTCACTTCTTATGAGTAGGGGTCAGTTCTGGGAAATCTCCTTTCTGGGAAATCTCCTTCACTATCACTAGCTAGAGGACAATGCTTTATAAATTGTCAGGATGCAGCAGTTTAAATGATCTGGAAGAAGGGAGGAAATGGCATTTTACAGTTTCAGGAAAAGCAGTATAACCTCTTCTTTTCCATCCACAGGACTAATCGATCACATGTAGCCACTTTGTCCTGTAAGCCTGGCTTTTGTTCTTCATAAGTTTTATTACAGTAAATGAGCAATAATTTCCCCCTCCACAGATTCCCCAGAGTGTTATTTGCTCTTATGGAAGCTGGATATTGTTTTCTTAAGGTGCTAATTCAGCAAGTTTTTCTTTTGTCTGGGTTTTACCAAAGAACTGGGCATTGAACTCTGTCACCCAGAAAGTCCTCTGTCTTCTCAGCCATAGCACCTTCCTTCTACCATTTACTACTGATCAATAACTCATTAAGTGATTAATTTATCTCCTGGAAGTTGTTTCATAGGCAAAAAATTAGACTGTAATCACACTACTACACACACCCTTTAAGTTTGCTATTTAAATATTTTCTAATGAAATTTTTCACAGAGTTTTGTTTTGGTGAAGATTTTTAATTTGAAGTCAGTATTTGGTTGAAAATGTGTATATACATACATATAGCAGATATACATAGACTTTAAGACTTTCCCCCGTTCACGTAATTATACCCCCCTATCACTATTCCCACATTCAACAAACCACTCCATCACACTGTTCTGCTGACCAGGATCTCCATCTTCAAAATTCTTCTGAAATCTCTACCTCTTCCTAAAAGCCTTCCCTGATGAATACCCAACATACTTCAATGGTCATATTTTTCAGTCACAATGATGTTTTTATACCCATCCTCAGCATTTATGTGTAGATGTGCATTGGTGTACTTTGGGTTTTGACCCACCTCATAATACATGCAACTATTTGCTGATACACTCCAGCAATGATAAGCCTTGCTCCGATGTTACATCCAATCAATCTCTAAGGTTAAGTCAATTCCCTCCCCATTCTCTTTCCCAACTCTGCCTCCTCCCTGCCCTCCCGTTCCCTAGCCTTTCCTGCCCTTCCACACCTCCCATCCCAAACTCGCCATCCCACACACCTCCCCAGTCTTCCCTCAGTGCTTTAGGATTTTTCATTTTTGTTACAATAACCTTAGTGACAGCTGCTGCTAAGAGGACATCTATTGCCACCTTCAATTCCTCTTCCTACTCTTATCCCCACTTTGGCCAATGCCATGGAACAGGGACCAGTAACAATTGGGGCAGGAAGAAGAGGATGGTGAGATCTCGAAGTCACCGCCACCACCTCTTCCTCTGTCTTTACTCCCATGGCTTCGGCTGGGGCAAGGAGGTGGGGCTACAAGCAGAAACGGGAAGCAAGGCAGTGGCAGCAGTTGTACTCACAGTAGTAACATGATTAGTATGAAAAAAGAAAAAAAAATCCTAGAGTGTGGTAGATAAGGGGACCAAGGAGACGCGGGTGGAGAAGTTGAATTTTGGGTACAGTTATAAGGTGGACAGAGAAGCTACTAGGAACAGAAGGATGGGTAGGGTGAAGAGAATAATTTTAGGGCATAATTTTTGCTTAGTATTCAGCTGTCATATAAGGGTTGATTCTGAATGGATCCTAATTAATTGCATGCCAACCACATTTTCCAGAAACAAGATCTCGTATGAGGCTCCTGTAGCTAATAGCATACATTGCAAGCCAATTGGTGAAAGTAAGGGTGCAATCTGTGCCCTCTGCAGCCAGTGAATCCTGCTGTTCTCATCTGGATTATGCATTATTAAGTGAAACACTCCCATCGGTTGTACCAATCATTAGGGTCCCGTAATCAGAGAGGTCAAAACCCAGTTTGATGGTTTAAAGTCCAACTTGAGTAGATTCCAGGGAGGGAGATAACGTGGGAAGGAGACAGGACATGAAAATAGGTGGTGTGTTGAAATCTGAGTAAAGGTGGAAATACAGCAGGGGATACTGCACTACTTTGTCATTCTCCGAGCGATGCTGGTTAACTTCAACCTATGAATACATGGAAATCTTATTTTCTGGACTACAAAGTGGAGCAGGGCTGATTATCTTGTATCTACCTCAGCATTTGGCACATAGTAAGGGTTTAATGAATACCACAGTCATTATTGAATACTATAGGGCTCACGGCAACAGCAGAAATGGCCATGGTGGTAGCAGTGGCTGTGAATGTACTTGCCTTCTACCATTGCTGGTTGCTTCAATCAAACATTGCTATTTATGAGCACTTACTGAATGCAGAGCACTGAATTAAGTGCTTGGGAGAGTCCAATAGACAGGTTCTGTGTTCACAAGGTGCTTACAGTCTGGGGAGGGGGGGCAGGGGGCGGTGAGGGCTGGGGGATGGGAACCAGACATTACAGTAAGGATATGTACATTAAGTGCTGGGGGGCTGAGGGTGGGGCGAATATCAAGTGCTTACAATGACCCCAATACTATGGCTGGAAATGGGACTTTTGGAGACCCCAACAAGCATCTTTTAAAACGCTAAGTGGACTTCTGTATGAATATCCTATGTCTTTGGAACATTTAGTGACACAAATGACCAGAACCCTAGTTTACACCTCATTTAAAGAATAATGAACTGTAGTAGAGGCATAAATTTGGGGAGTAAAACATTTTTAAATGTATTATCCCACAAATATAACTAGCGCCATAACAATAGTTCCCTCTGTTGAGGCAGGAAATGTTAGTAACATGAAGTATTTTAGTACTAGTGCTTAATGATAGTGATATAAAATCTTACTTGCAAAAAGATGTATTTCTTTTAGTCCAGCCTCATTGCTTTGAGGCTAGCAGCCTGGATCGACTGCTTATCCAATGCATGACCCGTGCTTAGTATAGAGCTTAGTACCATGCCTGGCACATAGTAAGCATTTAACAAATGCCATAATAATAATTATTATTATGACCAGGCTGAGTACTGACTGCTTAGTTCAATCATAGCCTGGAATTACTGGGGAGCAAACTGTATGCACAAGACAACTAAGCAGGAATGTAAGACAGTTTTATTTACTGCTTAGCTTTGGTAAATAAAGGAAAAAAACACAGTAGCCTGTCTCATGTAGAACATTTATAATATAATACAATCCATAAAACCTCATGATGAGGTAGGAATAACTTTGGAAAACAATGTACAAACATACAAAGAACAAATAATTTAATGTAAAACAGAAAAGACATTTGTATCTGCTTTCAGCAAGATGACAACTGCATAACATTGCACCACATTCTGCCCAGAGAGATGGCAATAGCAGACACCAGAACCACATGAATGGAAGAAAGGTCCGTGAAGAATCACAGCACACATTTTATTGTGCTGATCAAGGCAGACCCAAAACATGGCCATTTCTGTGTTTAGAGCTTTTCAGGTACAATCACATCTATTCATTGTATGCTACGTTCCCTTTAGAATCTTTTTGTCAGAGACACAGGACTACAAAATTTTTGGTTTAAAAGTTTAAATAGAAGTATACACAAAAGGCCCCTTGTGCCAATGAGAAAGGATTGCTAAATATTTCAGCCTTTGACAGTAAAATGAAATAGCATAGCCACACAACTTCTGTAATGCTACGTTAAAATGGCACTATTAAAACTCCTCGTTGAGAAATGGTCAAACACTACATAATGGACTCAATAGTATGTTAGAAACTGAAAAGAATACTGGGTTTTCCTCTCCCCTTCTCCTCTATAGTTTTAACAATGTTTCATGACTCACCAATGTTACTGAAGTACAGCATTAATATCAATATTTCTACATTGTGAAGAGAATCAATAGGTTTACCAAGTCACTCTCCATATTTGTTTTTTTTTCATGCTCTGTGTGAAAACATCAACAGCAGATAAAGATCATATTTATAGCTTTCAGAAAATGTCAACATGTAGCAAGCATTAAAACCTCAACACCTACCAAATATTCTACAATTCACTCCAAGGTTAATTTTAACATTCTCAGGGATCTAATTTTCAAAAAATAAAAAATATATTAATACTGATTGAGTTGGGGTTGTTCAAAAACTAAAAACAAGACCCCACACAAAGACGAAAATTTCATTCTCTTCCAGTACACTGATACATCCTCTTCTTTCACTGATTATCCATGGGACCCTCATGGAAAAAGAAAACACTCCCACCCAAACTGCCAATCTCAGAGGTATAGCATATGGTTTTCTAAATATTCACATACATACTCTAAACTAAATATTCTCTCGTTTACATCTTTCTACAAGTGAGTACTCCAACTGTGGAGATTCAAATCTACCATCATTAAGGCTGTATTTGGGGAATTTTTTTTTTCCGGACCATTTTTATCGTAGGCATAAAACAGCACAACTTCCCAACTCTCACCCCTCTCCTCTACATAAGTGAAATTATAAGCTTCTAGGCCATAAATTGCTAATCTTGAATACTAAATAAAAGCCAGTTGGAGAGCAATAAGGCTACATAACTGATGCAGCATTCTAAAACAGGCTCTTTAAAATTTTAAGATATTTAGATGCCCTAAAGTTTAGGTGCATTTACCCACTTCCCTTCAAGAAAACTAAATCCCAAGAAGTTTACATATAAAAACGTGATTTTCTTACTCTTTATAGAGAAATATGGATTAGAAAGTGCTTAGAAGAGAGAAACATTATTTCTCCAATAAAAACTTCTGGGTCGACAGTGCCCATTACTTTGTTATAAATGAGAAACTATTTTGAAGAGGAAACCCTATGGTTCCCCTAGATGAATACATTATAAAAGTTACTTAAAAATGAGTTATGAAAAGAATAACCAACTTTGAAGCTCATTTTTGTACTTTAAGAAACACATAGCCCTTTTCCTGTGCTTAAATACCATTTTAAATCCTCATTCACATGAACACATTTTACTTCTGCATTGTAACCACTTTTAAGTTTCTAAAAGGAAACTTCTCTTGGGTGTAAATAGTCAGTAAGGTTATTGTGTGATATCATTACTAAAAATGTATGCATTAACAGAGAGGCCTATTTCTTCATAAAATGTAAAGTCAGAAATGCCCAAAATGCAGTGCAATTAGCCACCTTCTCCTTCTGGTTTCAGCAAATAATAGAACTTCTACAATTCATACTTAAAATTGTCACATAGACCTCAAAAGATGTTTTGGATTGAATTCTGAAGATTCCATTTCACAATCTTCACTATGCAGCATCAAAACATCAGGCTATATTGCAAATTTCAGGTTCTGGTTTTGGCCCATTTGAGAAAACATGAAGGTATACATACACTCACACTCACCTTCCCCCTGTCCCCCCTCCCCGCTACACTCCCACACTATTATCTAAGTACACCTCACTCCATTCTTAAGGGGTCCCGTTTTTATAAGCCCATTGCCAGCAACAGGCACGTTAGAAAAAAGGTACAATTTCTGCCAATAGATTAAACATTTATAAAGAAATCAGGTATCTAATTCCAAGTCTTAACATTTTTTTTTGAATTTTTGAATTTAAAACAATGACTCTTTGCCAACACAAAATTCGTCATCCCAGGCGCAATCTACAAAACCAATTAGAAATAGTTGTGACTTTTTACATGCTTTTGGCAAAACAGCTCTGTGTATAACTGATATTACCAATATCGGTTCCATTTAGAACTCCTCTTTTCCTCTGCCCCTCCTGCACTGGGCCTCCCCAGCAAAAAATAAAATAAAAGTACTGCTTCACAAAGCTAAAAGTAATCCACCTTCTAAAATTGTGTTTGATGGGAAAACTTTGAAATCTATGAACATCAAATCCCTTGCAGGAAAACTGAAATGGACAACTTTAGTCACAGTTCATTCACCTTTTTGTGGATAACTGTTAGTGTCCATGCTAAATAGGCCACAGTTTAAAGACCTGAGCAATATCCACACCTCAAGGTGAGGTACACCTGGGCCTGACCTTAATTATATATTTTGCTTTTAAAGTTTTAAGCACTGTGATGTTTTTGCTTTCTATTTTTTATGCTTCTGATCGGCAGCTGTAATGAAAGCATGGGAATTGACAGCATATTAGGCAGTTTTTCAAAAATACATGTTTTGATTCAAAATATGACTTTTCTTTGAAACATTTATTGTTGATTCTTTTCTTCAAGGCTTAATTTGTATTGAATATCTGTTAAAAAATACTTTCTACAGTGGGGTATTTCTAAGTAAAGTTTCCTCCCAATGGCAAATTTCACTATAAAGTGTCAAATCAATCCATCTAAATGAAAAAAAAATGCTGGTGATCACCTTTATAAGTTTTCGGAAAAAATAAATGAGAAACAGGTGCTTATTCATAAATTGAAATACTTTGAAGAATTTAAAAGTTCTTCCATTATTTTATTTTATAAAATAATATGTCTGTTAGATCTCTTGTGTCATCCTTTCTACTTTTATTACTTTTTAGTTTAATCAGATATAACTCAGTGATATAGTAGAAGAGAATTTAATAAACAATATTAACACAATCTGCTTCTTTTGTGGGGGCAGAAAATGCCACTATCACATAAGAGAATGTAACAACTTTTCCTACTAATGTCCATAAGACATTCTTCGAAAAAATGCTACCGTTATGCTATAACTTCAAATGGCATTTAAAGTTTATCATAAATGTCTACGAAGAAAAGAAAACCAACAACATTTTCTGGTTTCAAGTTTTATATAAAAAAAAATGAGACCAAATGATTCAAACGAAAAGTACTACACTAGAGGGAATGGGGTAGGGAAAAAAAGGCCAAAGAAATACCAGTAACAAATTAAATTTTAATTTATTTAATCCCCCTAATTAAGTTTTGCCATGGGAAAACTGAAATCAAGTATCATTAGAATATACAAAGTAAATGCTTACTTCAACATAACAACAAAAAAAAATGTAACAAGTGTTAAAACTGGCTTTCCAAAATCGTTACAGCATAGCTGTGCCCAGCAAATAATCACAAAGTTGTAATACAAAACTCTGTGTTCTGCTGTTCCTTTATGTTCTTTAAAAAATAGAACTAACGGTGTGACAAGAATGAAGACTTCAGCAATTACACTTCTTGGCAAACTTGGGATTTCATTGGAGTCTCTTCCTCTTGTAGTTGAAAAAGTCAAACATCACATTTTTTGGACCCTACAAAGATGATTCGGGTTTCTTTTTGGAATTCTTCTTAATATCTAGCACGACAGCTGAGACGCTTTCAGTTTTAGTCCTTGTTTTGTTCTCTAGTGTTTCACTGAGTTCTAAACAAGAAATACTAACTGAAGGGAGCTTTTCTGTCTCTTTCTCAGAATTGGCTTTTTGTGTTGTTCCACAACATTGCTTCAAAGCACACTGAGTTCGGCAGGCGAGCTCACAGGGGGTGATGCTTGATTGAGAGCCTACGCTAGCAAATTCGGGCTGAATGGTGGTAGCGTGAATTCCGTGATTATGAAAGACGTCTTTAATGCTCTTAGCCACCTGCATGTACGCTGCAGGGTCATGACATTTTATGTGAGCAGTGGCAATAATTCTGCTTCCAGCAAGTTGCCAAACATGTAATTCATGAACTTCTTCAACTCCTTCAACCTCTCGAAGGTGCTTTTTCAAATTTCTGATATTTATTTGTTTAGGAACAGTTTGCAAAAGAATAAGGGCAGACTCCTTAAGTAATGGATAAGTTGTATAAAGAAGTATACCAATCATTACGAGGCAAAGAGTTGGATCTAAATAGAGCACCCAGCAGGGACCAGCCTCAAGTACAGAAGAATTATTTGAACCTACAAACATCTGGCAAGGGCTGTCAATGCATGGGTTTTCACAAAACACTCCCTCCGGACATGCTCTCCAAGAAAAGTAAAAGACCAAAGCATTGATTACCACAATCACTGAACCCAAAGCATCTCCAAAGACATGAAGGAACACTCCTCTCATGTTAAGTTGTGCACTAGTATCTTCTGCATCAATTTTTTCAGAAGAGTCATCATTAATAAGGTTCCCGTTCACTTGCACGTCCACTGTGCTTTCTTTTGCTGTGTTTCCTACAAAGAAGAGAAAGCAAAATTTAGCAAAATTGAAGTTTCAGTATAGCACAGTTACATTTCCAGGTCAAAACCGGTAGTTTTCAGGACCATGGAAGAGTGGTAGCTTCATTTTCTTTAGTGCAGAATCGGACAATCCTACTTAAGAACTTAGGACTGAAGTTACACATTGATGGAATCAGTATTTGCCTGATTGCTTTGGCTTTTCCTATTAACATCCAGGACTGAATGTTGCCAGGAGGCTATTTCCAGATTCCGATTACCTCTCCGCCCCTTCCCGCCAAACATAAATTCCCTATCAATTCAGGAGATCAAGAATAATGGAAGAAATAAACTAACTCAAATTTATGGCAACCCAGAAGGCTTGATTTGACATTTCGTTCCAGTTGTACTTGCTATTCTTGTGTTCCCTGGATTCATCTCACACTTTTATTATAACTGGCCCCAAAATTACTTTGGTTGGTTATATCCATTCAAATAAGGACATTTTTGCCAAAGACTAAATAATAATAATAATAATAATAATAATAATGGCATTTAAGTGCTTACTATGTGCAAAGTACTGTTCTAAGCGCTGAGCTAAATGATCGATGTACATGTGGAATCTCATAATCCCAAGATCATTTTGAACATCTGACTTGTTGAGCGTTCCCTAACCCTCATATGTAATAAAAGTTTAATTCAGGGAACACCTTACAAAATGGGGCTGGGGAGCAGGGAAAGGTGGAAGGAGTTGACCCCAGCGATTTAATCCATCTTTTCAACTCACCAATTTCTAGGATGCACTGTACTAAATTTAGGATAACCACATTTTTGCTCTTTTGCAAATTCTAAGCAGTTGTATCAGTGGGATCTAGAAGGCCAAGTGTTCAACGTGCCCAGACAGGCCGTCAGAAGATGATTAGCGGGGCCATGGGTCAAATGAACTGAACCCTCGAGTGCCTTTCATAAAAGAAACCTTTAACCGGGCATTTATTTTCCAGGGAAGGCTAATTGCTAAGATACTGGTCCTGGAAGTGATACACCCCCGGGGGAGGTTTGTTCTGTGGGCTGGTGGGCTTTCTACATGACCTCGGAGGAAAACTTTTCCTGAATATACACTGCCCAGGCAGGTCCCAACACCCAGGGGCAAGAGCCAGGGCAGTCCGGGGTGCGTCTCCTTCGGATCTCCGGCACGGGCTTGCATACCACGAAGGAGCCGGCTCCCGCCTGCCTTCGCTCCGGCCGTCCGGCCAAGGGTCTTGGGGGGCCTTTCCGCAGCAGCATAGGAAGTTGAAGGCCGAGGGTCTCTCCCCCGTTCCCCCCCGCACCCCATTTCTCCTCCAAAAGGCTTCGAGCCCCTTGGCTCCAGCCCAGAAGCAGCGTGGCTTAGTGGAGGGAGCACGGGCTTGGGTTCTAATCCCGCCTCCGCCACTTGTCTGCTGTCACTTTTCTCCGCCACTTGGGCAATCAATCAATCAATCAATCGTATTTATTGAGCGCTTACTGTGTGCAGAGCACTGTACTAAGCGCTTGGGAAGTACAAGTTGGCAACATATAGAGACAGTCCCTACCCAACAGTGGGTTCACAGTCAAGAAGGGGGAGACAGAGAACAAAACAAAAACATATTAACAAAATAAAATAAATAGAATAAATATGTACAAGTAAAATAGAGTAATAAATATGTACAAACATATATAAATATATACAGGTGCTGTGGAAAGGGAAGGCAAGTCACTTCACTTCTCTGGGTCCGTTGTTGCGTAGGGACCGTCTCTATATGTTGCTGCCTTATACTTCCCAAGCGCTTAGTACAGTGCTCTGCACACAGTAAGTGCTCAATAAATACGATTGAATGAATGAATGGGCCTCGGTTACCCCATCTGGAAAATGGGGATGAAGACCATGAGCCCCAGGCGGTACAACTTGATTACCTGGTATAATAACGATGGTATTTGTTCATTCATTCATTCATTCATTCAATCGTATTTATTGAGCATTGTGTGCAGAGCACTGTACTAAGCGCTTGGGAAGTACAAGTTGGCAACACATAGAGACGGTCCCTACCCAACAGTGGGCTCACAGTCTAGAAGACTGGTAAGCACTTACTCTGTGCCAAGCACTGTTCTAAGCGCTGGAGAGGTTACAGGGTGATCAGGTTGTCCCACGGGGGGCTCACAGTTTTCACCCCCATTTTACAGATGAGGCCACTGAGGCCCAGAGAAGTGAAATGACTTGCCCCAAGTCACACAGCTGACAGTTGGCGGGGCTGGGATTTGAACCCACGACCTCCAAAGCCCGGGCTTTTTCCACTGAGCCACGCTGCTTCTCCCCAGCGCTTAGCACGGTGCATGGCACATGGTAAGCACTTAACAAATGCCATCGTTATTACTATTAGGCCAGGCCCGGGCCTTTCTCCCCAGACCCCTCATCCGCGCGGGGGACGAGCGGGGAAGGGGAGGCTGGGGCTCCCGGGTCCCCTCTCCCTGGACCATTCATTCCTTCACTCATTCAGTCGTATTTATTGAGCGCTTACTGTGTGCAGAGCACTGTACTACGCGCTTGGAAAGTACAAGTTGGCAACATATAGAGTTGGTCCCTACCCAAGTGGAGGGATCCTGCTCAGCCCCAATAATAACCATAATTCATTCACTCAATCGTATTTATTGAGCGCTTACTGTATGCAGCGCACTGTACTACGCGCTTGGGAAGTACAAGCTGGCAACATATAGAGACGGTCCCTACCCGAGTGGAGGGATCCTGCTCAGCCCCAATAATAACCATAATTCATTCATTCAATCGTATTTATTGAGCGCTTACTGTATGCAGAGCACTGAACTACGCGCTTGGAAAGTACAAGCTGGCAACATATAGAGACGGTCCCTACCCGAGTGGAGGGATCCTGCTCAGCCCCAATAATAACCATAATTCATTCATTCATAATTCATTCAATCGTATTTATTGAGCGCTTACCGTATGCAGAGCACTGTACTACGCGCTTGGGAAGTACAAGCTGGCAACATATAGAGACGGTCCCTACCCGAGTGGAGGGATCCTGTTCAACCCCAACAATAATCACAATTCATTCAATCGTATTTATTGAACGCTTACTGTGTGCTGAGCGCTGTACTACACGCTTGGGAAGTACAAGCTGTTAACATATAGAGACGGTCCCTACCCGAGTGGAGGGATCCTGCTCGGCCCCAATAATAATCATAATTCATTCAATCGTATTTACTGAGCGTTTACTATGTGCTGAGCGCTGTACTACACGCTTGGGAAGTACAAGCTGGCAACATATAGAGACGGTCCCTACCCAACAGCGGGCTCAGGGTCTGGAAATAATAATGACGGGATTTGTGAAGCTCTAGGTGCGAAACACCGTGCTAAGCACTGGGGGAATACAAGGCGATCAGGCTGTGCCCCGTGCTGCTCCCGGTCAATCAATCAATCAATCGTATTTATTGAGCTCTTACTGTGTGCAGAGCACTGTACTAAGCGCTTGGGAAGTACAAGTTGGCAACACATAGAGACGGTCCCTACCCAACAGTGGGCTCACAGTCTAGAAGGGGGAGACAGAGAACAAAGCCAAACATATTAACAAAATAAAATAAATAGAATAGATATGTACAAGTAGAATAGGGTAATAAATATGTACAAACATATATACAGGTGATGTGGGGAAGGGAAGGAGGTAAGACGGGGGGATGGACAGGGGGACGAGGGGGAGAGAAATGAGGGGGCTCAGTCTGGGAATCAATCAATCGTATTTATTGAGCGCTTACTGTGTGCACAGCACTGTACTAAGCGCTTGGGAAGTCCAAGTTGGCAACATATAGAGACAGTCCCTACCCAACAGTGGGCTCACAGTCTAGAAGGGGGAGACAGAGAACAAAACCGAACACATTAACAAAATAAAATAGAATAGATATGTACAAGTAAAATAGAGTAATAAATATGTACAAACATATATACAGGTGCTGTGGGGAAGGGCAGGAGGTAAAACGTGGGGGGGGTGGAGAGGGGGAGGCGGGGGAGAGAAATGAGGGGGCTCAGTCTGGGAATCAATCAATCGTATTTATTGAGCGCTTATTGTGTGCAGAGCACAGTACTAAGCGCTTGGGAAGTACAAGTTGGCAACATATAGAGACAATCAATCAATCGTATTTATTGAGCGCGTACTGTGTGCAGAGCACTGTACGAAGCGCTTGGGAAGTCCAAGTTGGCAACATATAGAGACGGTCCCTACCCAACAGTGGGCTCACAGTCTAGAAGGGGGAGACAGAGAACAAAACCAAACACATTAACAAAATAAAACAAATAGAATAGATATGTACAAGTAAAATAGGGTAATAAATATGTACGAACATATATACAGGTGCTGTGGGGAAGGGAAGGAGGTAAGACGGAGGGGATGGAGAGGGGGCTCAGTGTGGGAATCAATCCATCGTATTTATCGAGCGCTGTGTGCAGAGCACTGTACTAAGCGCTTGGGAAGTACAACTTGGCAACATAGAGACAGTCAATCAATCAATCAATCGTATTTATCGAGCGCTTACTGTCTGCAGAGCACTGTACTAAGCGCTTGGGAAGTCCAAGTTGGCAACATCTAGAGACGGTCCCTATCCAACAGTGGGTTCACAGTCTAGAAGGGGGAGACAGAGAACAAAACCAAACATATTAAGAAAATAAAATAGAATAGATATGTACAAGTAAAATAGAGTAACAAACATGTACAAACATATATACAGGTGCTGTGGGGAAGGGAAGGAGGTAAGACGGGGGGATGGAGGGGGGACGAGGGGGAGAGGAATGAGGGGGCTCAGTATGGGAATCAATCAATCGTATTTACTGAGCGCTGTGTGCAGACCACTGTACTAAGCGCTTGGGAAGTACAAGTTGGCAACATATACAGTCAATCGTATTTATTGAGCGCTTACTGTGTGCAGAGCACTGTACTAAGCGCTTGGGGAGTCCAAGTTGGCAACATCTAGAGACGGTCCCTACCCAACAGTGGGCTCACAGTCTAGAAGGGGGAGACAGAGAACAAAACCAAACACATTAACAAAATAAAATAAGTAGAATAGACATGTACAAGTAAAATAGGGTAATAAATATGTACGAACATATATACAGGTGCTGTGGGGAAGGGAAGGAGGTAAGACCGGGGGGATGGAGAGGGGGCTCAGTGTGGGAATCAATCCATCGTATTTATCGAGCGCCGTGTGCAGAGCACTGTACTAAGCGCTTGGGAAGTACAAGTTGGAAACATATAGAGACAGTCAATCAATCAATCGTATTTATCGAGCGCTTACTGTGTGCAGAGCACTGTACTAAGCGCTTGGGAAGTCCAAGTTGGCAACATCTAGAGACGGTCCCTACCCAACAGTGGGTTCACAGTCTAGAAGGGGGAGACAGAGAACAAAACCAAACATATTAAGAAAATAAAATAGAATAGATATGTACAAGTAAAATAGAGTAACAAACATGTACAAACATATATACAGGTGCTGTGGGGAAGGGAAGGAGGTAAGACGGGGGGATGGAGGGGGGACGAGGGGGAGAGGAATGAGGGGGCTCAGTATGGGAATCAATCAATCGTATTTACTGAGCGCTGTGTGCAGACCACTGTACTAAGCGCTTGGGAAGTCCAAGTTGGCAACATATACAGTCAATCAATCGTATTTATTGAGCGCTTACTGTGTGCAGAGCACTGTACTAAGCGCTTGGGGAGTCCAAGTTGGCAACATATAGAGACGGTCCCTACCCAACAGTGGGCTCACAGTCTAGAAGGGGGAGACAGAGAACAAAACCAAACGCATTAACAAAATAGAATAGACATGTACAAGTAAAATAGAGTAATAAATATGTACAAACATATATACAGGTGCTGTGGGGAAGGGAAGGAGATAAGACGGGGGGGATGGAGGGGGGGCGAGGGGGAGAGGAAGGAGGGGGCTCAGTCTGGGAATCAATCAATCAAATCAATCGTATTTATTGAGCGCTGTGTCCAGACCACTGTACTAAGCGCTTGGGAAGTACAAGTTGGCAACATATAGAGACAGTCAATCAATCGTATTTATTGAGCGCTTACAGTGTGCAGAGCACTGTACTAGGCGCTTGGGAAGTCCAAGTTGGCAACATCTAGAGACGGTCCCTACCCAACAGTGGGCTCACAGTCTAAAAGGGGGAGACGCGGGGGGGATGGAGAGGAAGGAGGGGGCTCAGTGCGGGAAGGCCTCCTGGAGGAGGTGAGCTGTCAGTAGGGCCTTGAAGGGAGAAAGAGGGTCATCCCCTCTTGATTGATTGTCTCTATAACTTGCCAGCTTGTACTTCCCAAGCGCTTAGTCCAGTGCTTTTAGACTGCGAGCCCACTGTTGGGTAGGGACTGCCTCTAGACGTTGCCAACTTGGACTTCCCAAGCGCTTAGTCCAGTGCCCATAGTAGGCGCTCACTCAATACGATGGATGATGATGAGTGCTCCGCACACAGTAAGCGCTCAGTAAATACGATCGATCGATTGATGGATCGATGCCCATTTACGGGGGGGGGGGGGGGGGGGGGGCGTCCCCTGCTCACCTGGCCGGTCCGGCTTGAGCCCGTTGGAGCTGCCGCGGCCGCCCACCAGGATGTTGGTCTCCTCCGGGTCGGGGTCGGGGCGATCCTTGGCGGCGACGCCGTGCCCCCCGTGGTGCCCCCCGCGGTGCCCGTGCCCCCCGTGGTGCCCCAGGCCGCTGTGGTGGTGGAAGAGGCAGAGCCCCAGCAGGTTGACCACCAGCCCGGCCACGCCGACCCCCAGCACCACCAGCGGCTTCTGCATCTCGTGCGGCTCGATGAACCGCTCGATGGCCTCCAGCAGGATGGCGAAGCAGAGGCCGGTGAGGAAGATGGCGTTCACCAGGGCCCCCATCACCTCGGCCCGGATCCAGCCGAAGGTGTTCTTCTGCGTGGCCTGGGTCCTCCGGGCGAAGCGCTCCGCCACCAGGGCCACCACCAGGGCCAGCACGTCCGACAGCATGTGGAACGAGTCCGACAGCATGGCCAGCGACGCCGTCAGCCGGCTCACCACCACCTCCAGCACCATGAACAGGAAGGTCAGCGACAGCATGCACAGCAGCCGGGCCCGGTTGGGGCCCCAGCACGCCATGGCGCCTGAGGGAAGCGCCCACCGCGACGGCCGCCGCCGCCGCTCTCCCTCCTCACGGGCGTCGACGGCCACTGCGCCCGGCCCCGTCTCGGGCTCCTCACCCCTTTGCAGACGGTTTGCAAAAAAACTTTGCTTTGCACTCGGAACCCGCCGTTTCCACACGGCCCCCGGGGCCCCGCCCCCCAGGGCGCTCCTCATTGGTCCGACCGGCCTCCGGACACGCCCACCGGCGCCCGGGATTGGACGCCGCCCGCGCGGGCCCCGGGTGGGCGGGGCTCGGCGCCTGAGGGGGCCGGGTGCAGCCGGGCCCGGACCCCCTCACCTCCCCTCAGCGGCCCTCACCAAATCGCGGCCCCAGCCGAGGGACTAATAATAATAATAATAATAATGGCATTTTTAATCAATCAATCAATCAATCGTATTTATTGAGCGCTTACTGTGTGCAGAGCGCTGTGCTAAGCGCTTGGGAAGTCCAAGTTGGCAACATACAGAGACAGTCCCTACCCAACGGTGGGCTCACAGTCTAAAAGGGGGAGACGGAGAACAGAACCAAACATACTAACAAAATAAAATAAATAGAATAGATATGTACAAGTAAAATAAATAAATAGAGTAATAAATATGTACAATCATATATACATATATATACATATTTATATATATATATATTTAGCGCTTACTATGTGCCAAGCACTGTTCTAAGGGCTGGGGAGGATACAATCAATCAATCAGTCAATCGTATTTATTGAGCGGTTACATATATATATACATATACATATATATATATATATATTTAGCGCTTACTATGTGCCAAGCACTGTTCTAAGCCCTGGGGAGGATACAATCAATCAATCAGTCAATCGTATTTATTGAGCAGTTACTGTGTGCAGAGCACTGTATACTAAGCGCTTGGGAAGTCCAGGTTGGCAACATCTAGAGACAGTCCCTACCCAACAGTGGGCTCACAGTCTAAAAGGGGGAGACGGAGAACAGAACCAAACATACTAACAAAATAAAATAAATAGAATAGATATGTACAAGTTAAATAAATAGAGTAATAAATATGTACAAACATATATATATATATACACATATATTAAGCGCTTACTATGTGCCAAGCACTGTTCTAAGCGCTGGGGAGGATACAATCAATCAGTCAATCGTATTTATTGAGCGCTTACGGTGTGCAGAGCGCTGTACTAAGCGCTTGGGAAGTCCAAGTTGGCAACATCGAGAGACGGTCCCTACCCAACAGTGGGCTCACAGTCTAAAAGGGGGAGACAGAGAACAAAACCAAACATATTAACAAAATAAAATAAATAGAATAGACAGGTACAAGTAAAATAAATAAATAAATAGAGTAATAAATACGTACAAACAAAAATACAGGTGCCGTGGGGAAGGGAAGGAGGTAAGGCGGGGGGATGGAGAGGGGGAGGAAGGGGAGAGGAAGGAGGGGGCTCAGTGTGGGAGGGCCTCCTGGAGGAGGTGAGCTCTCAGTAGGGCCTTGAAGGGAGGGAGAGAGCTAGGGGAGGGCATTCCAGGCCAGGGGGATGACGTGGGCCGGGGGGCGACGGCGGGACAGGCGAGAACGAGGCACGGTGAGGAGATATTTATTCTAATTATTTTATTTTGTTAATATGTTTTGTTCTCTGTCTCCCCCTTCTAGACTGTGAGCCCACTGTTGGGTAGGGACCGTCCCCATATGTTGCCGACTTGTGCTTCCCAAGCGCTTAGTCCAGTGCTCTGCACACAGTAAGCGCTCAATAAATACGATTGAATGAATGAATGAATATAGAGACGGTCCCTACCCAACAACGGGCTCACATACAAGGTAATCAGTTTATCCCACGTGGGGCTCACAGGCTTCATCCCCATTTTAATAATAATGATGTTGGTATTTCATTCATTCAGTCGTATTTACTGAGCGCCTACTGTGTAGAGCACTGGACTAAGCGCTTGGGAAGGACAAGTCGCCGACATATAGAGACGGTCCCTACTCAACAACGGGCTCACATACAAGGTAATCAGTTTATCCCACGTGGGGCTCACAGGCTTCATCCCCATTTTAATAATGATGATGTTGGTATTTCATTCATTCAGTCGTATTTATTGAGCGCCTACTGTGTGCAGAGCACTGGACTAAGCGCTTGGGAAGTACAAGTCAACGACATATAGAGACGGTCCCTACCCAACAACGGGCTCACATACAAGGTAATCAGTTTATCCCACGTGGGGCTCACAGGCTTCACCCCCATTTTAATAATAATGATGTTGGTATTTCATTCATTCAGTCAGTCGTATTTATTGAGCGCCTACTGTGTGCAGAGCACTGAACTAAGCGGTTGGGAAGGACAAGTCGCCAACATATAGAGACGGTCCCTACCCAACAACGGGCTCACATACAAGGTAATCAGTTTATCCCACGTGGGGCTCACAGGCTTCATCCCCATTTTAATAATAATGATGTTGGTATTTGTGAAGCGCTTCCTATGTGCCAAGCGCTGTTCTAAGCGCCGGGGTAGAAACAAGGTAATCAGGTTGTCCCGCGTGGGGCTCACAGTCTTCATCCCCAGTTTACGGATGAGGGAACTGAGGCATCGAGAAGTGAAGTGATTTGCCCAAGGTCACGCAGCTAACAAGCGGCGGAGGCGGGATTAGAACCCACGACCTCTGGCTCCCCAGCCCGGGCACTTTCCACTCTTTACACTCCGCGGTTGGGACCAAACTCACCTCCAGCTTCAATGCGGCAACTCAAGGGTCAGGCCTTGGCTGCTTGATAATAATAATGGTGGCATTTGTTAAGAGCTTACTATGTGCAAAGCACTGTTCTAAGCGCTGGGGCACTGTGCTAAGCGCTGGATGAGGAGCCACCCTAGGGTTTAACTGCCCGTGGTTACTTTTGGTCTCCTCTCTGAGGCTCACGCGCCGCCCGCCCCCAAAACGCCCTTCACACCCAGCGGCTCTCATGTAAGAGGGAGGGCGAGGGGCCCGGCTGTTTATACATCAAGCGGCGCCTGGTTTTCCTAATTGAAAGTTTGGTTCCAACCTAAATAGGCCCCGGGCTGATATGTAATCAATGTGTTCGGCTTTCGTACTCGAAAAAGGTGCCACTGACATTTTGTAGGTGAAAGAGTGACTGCTTAAGGTCCTTCTAGACTCACCAAATAGGTGCTGGAGATGCCATTTATGGCACCCCAAACTCTTCGGCTGGCGCGTTCCCTTACCCAGGGTGTGTGCCAGAAACCTTTATTCAAGAGAACCGCCTCGTTTTGTCTCCAAGCCAGTGTCTTCGAAAGACCGAGCTCGGGTTCTCAGTAATAGATCAGAAGAAATGCTGTTAAATGAAGTAGACCAACCGCCCAACTGGCCCGATATTCCCTCTCCGACTGTGGCGACAGAACCCAGGAAGGATGGTTGGCCTCCTTGATGTAGATCCTCTAATATTAAGGTTTCCCTCCAGAAATACATTATGGACTGCTCTTGAACCTACTATGTACTGTAACTCACCTTGAGCAGGGTGAAGACTTGCTTTCTCAGTTTGTTTTGAACCATCTAACTTCAAGCTTGGATGGCTGCCCCCTTGTCTTGATTTTACGGGGGTTTGGTGAATAACAATTCCATGCCCTCCCTCTCTGCACCCTTCATGAATTTTGTAGGTTTCATGTGTCCCTCTCAAGGCTGTGCCTTTGCAGGCTGGAGTCTTAACTTGGTCTCTCCTCCTAAGGAAATTAATTCCATTCATCTGGTTGTCCTGGCTGCCTCTCTCCATGCCGTCTCCAAGTGCCTTATGTTTTTCAGTCACTCGATAGTATTTTCCTAAAATGGGGTTAGCAGAACTGCCTAAAGAATTCCAGATATGGGCACATCATAGTTTTATATCATGATAAAACTTATTTTTTTGGTTTTCTAAACCCTTCCTGCTGATGTCCGCCGATCAGTGGGCTTTTTTGACTGCTGCACGCTGGATCCGTGATTTGAAAGCAGAGTCAACAGTGACTCCGATACTTTTTTCATGCTTTGTGACTGATAACTCTTAGCCCAACATCATAAAGTTGTAATTATTTTTCCATAGGTACCTCACTTTACATTGGCTCCTATTGACGCTCATCTGCCACAAAGCTCATCCTTATGGAGATCTTCATCCCTGTCTTCATGACATTTTACAGCCTGGAATAATTTGAGATCTCATCGCACACTCCCTCTTCCAGACCACTGATGAGGAAGTTAAACAAAGTTGATGCTTAGGGGACCTCCCCTATTTATCCCTCTCCTTTCAGTGTACCATGCAGACAATTTTCTACCATTTTCTAATGAAAGGCATCCTAGCGTGTAGTCACCTGACTCTTCCCTCCCCTCTTCTTTAAGTAACGGGACAGTGATGCCAGTTAAGGTGGCAAATATTGCCTGTGAAAGAAGTGGAGTTCCTCAGGAGGCTGTGGGTGGCTTTGCGGAAACTGAACAATGGGAAGCCTAGAAATGGAAGTTACTGTGATGCCAGGAAAGATGCCAAGCCCAGGGGGAATTGTGAGAAAGTAAACTTTAGGCCTTCCAAAGTCAAGACTAAGTTGAATCAATTACATAGAAACCTGGAATTTAACTACAGATAAAAAGATAATTGAAATGCCGCACACTACTGCAGCAGCGAAATTTCACGAGTCAGCAGAGAGGCAGGTGGTAGCTTCTCACCTCCCACCCACTTCTCTATGTGACTGCTATTGCAGTGGGAATCTTAAATTCTCTTAACTCAATGCCAATCTATAGTTTCTCTGTTATTATTTGAGCAATAATGCCCATCGGGGAGGGCATTTCCTGTCAGCTAGCGAGAGGTTGAATTAAGGGGCGCCCAGCCTTGCCATGGGCCCTTAACCCAACCTGTTATTAAGGACCCAGGAGGCATAATGGCAAATATGAAAGATGAAAACATAACTAAAAGCTGTAATGTAATCACCTTTTGATGGTGTAAAAAAAAAAGTAAAAGCTGAAGTGCTTGTTTGTTCATATCCCTGCTGGAATTTCATCAAATCCAGAAGTAGTTTTTTCCAAGGGACAAGGTCTCCAGTATAATTTGCAAATGTGAGAACACCCTTTGTAACAAACATTTACTCTGAGAGTGGGCTAAGAGGGATGCAAACTCTAAACCTAATTAACTTGCTGTAAGAACATGTTCACACACGTTCTCATCTCTGGGCATACAGATGGGCTTGACAAATAGGGGCTAAAATGTAGAGTTTTTTTAAAAAAAGGTATGTAAATTAATACTAGAGCAAGCCAAAATAAATTAATCTGGAAGACAGGGCGTGAACAAAGACCTGTTTGGGAACACAACTGGAGATTTACAGTCTTGCACTGACATTTGAACATCAGGCACAGATGTGGTCGAGGAGAAAAAGCACAGGACTGGAAGTCAGAAGACCTGGCTTCTAATTCCTGTTCTGCCACTTACCTGCTATATGACCTTTGGGCAAGTCGCTTGACTTCTCTGTACCTTGATTTTTTCAAATGTAAAACTGGGATAAAATACCTGTTCTCCCTTCCTATTGAACTGTATGGCCCATGTGGGATGGGGGCTGTGTCACAACTGATTATTTGTATGTGCCCCAGTTTTTAGCACAAGGCTTGGCCCATAGTAAGCAATCAATCAATCAGTTATATCTGAGCGCTTACTCTGTGCAGAGCACTGTATTAAGCACTTGGGTGAGAACAATATAACAATTGGTAGACATGTTCCCTGCCCATAATGAGGTTATGGTCTAGAGGGGGGGACAGACCTAAATTTTTTGTAGAAAAATGATCTGGGCAGTAGAGCGAAGTATGGACTGGGGTAGGGAGAGACAGGAGGCTGGTAGGTCAGCAGAGGAGGCTAATACAGTCATCAAAGCGAGGTAGTATATGTGATGGTATTAACGTGGTAAGTGATACGTACATAAGTGCTGTGAGGTGAATAAAGGGTGCAAGTTCAAGTACAAGGGCAACACAGACGGGAATGGGTGAAGCAACAAATACCACTGCTATCATTAATACAACTATTTTGTGCCGGTGAGGATTTTTTTAGTGAATCTCTCCCCTTAGTCTCTTTCTAACAGTTCAAGATAATGGAGAAATCAAGTTCAAAGGTACAGTGGGTCTCTGATTTGTTTTCATTGCACGGTAACCATGCGTGGTAGAGGATTCTCAAAGAGGATTTTCTGGTGCAAAATTTCTTTTAAGAATTGTATGTATGTGGGGCAACCTCCTACTTGGTACCAGTCTAGCAATAGCAGAGAGAGTCCTGGCAGGCAGTTGGAGAGCTTTTGAACCCCTGTATCCCTAGTCGTGCACAACCCACCCCAAGCAGTGGAAAGGGTCTGGGCTTGGGAGTTGGAGGTCATGGGTTCTAATCCCTGCCCTGCCACTTGTCTGCTCTGTGACCTTGGTCAAGTCACTTCACTTCTCTGTGCCTCAGTTCCCTCATCTGTAAAATGGGAATTAAGATTGTGAGTCCCATGTGGGACAACCTGATTACCCTGGATCTACCCCAGCGCTTAGAACAGTGCTTGGCACATAGTAAGCGTTTATCAAATACCATCATTATTATAAATGACAGAGTACTTGTTGCATTTGGTCGCTCGTCGTCCGACTCACACTTCTCTGAGTTGGGGAGATGAAGCAGCCAGAAATAGGGGCCTGCTAGGGCTGTGCTATCAGTGACGAAGATTTCCAACTGAAGAACCACTGTGGGTGACTCGGATGGTGGATAGAGTCAGTGGGAATCCCGAAAATAGCAGGCTAACAGGGGCAGCAGAGACTAGAGGAGTTATGCAAATGGCCATCCTGGTTGCTGCCTGTTGGTCTGTGGTGTTGCTGCACAGCATCGACACTCCATGCTGCTTTGGTCACTTTGGACATGGAGGGGTTTGGTACCTAAAGTCGTCGTGGCCCTTTCAGAATGTACAGTGCTCCTGCCCACCTACTTACTTCACACTCACTATCCCATTGGGAACACTACTGGCAGAGACCAGAGGGGATGAGTGCCACTATACAAGCCACCATCAGTTAAGCGCTGATACAGGTGCTTCGTGTGGTGCTCTGCACACAGTAAGCGCTCAATAAATACGATTGAATGAATGAATCAGTTCCTTTGCATGGAATCTCCCATAGAGAATGCCAAGTGAACGTTGATCCTGAGATGAAGGGATTGAGTACAGTGATAGTCACGTGCGACAAGTGAGTAGGAGTCCGATTGCAGGACGTTATGAAGTGCATGGAATAATTGTATGTGCAAAATCTATTTATGGCTAAAGTGACCACTGTGTGATGTCTAAGCTCTGCCATAGCATCGTAGCCCAGCAATCAATCAGTAGTATTCAATCAGTTGTATTTATTGCAAACCACTTTATTAAGTGATTTGGAGAGTACAGTACAATAGAGTTAGTAGACACCCTGCTCTCTTGGAGCTTCCATTGGAGTCGGGCAGATGAAGGTTAAAATAAATTACACTTAGAGGAAATGGCAGAGTGTAAGGATATGGACTGGGGTGGGTTGAGTATCCAAGTGCTTTTGGGTGACGTGCTGGGGTGGGGAGACAGAATCCAAGTGCTTAAGTGAACAGACCCAAATGCATAGGCGATACAGAAGGGAGGGTGATTAGTTGAGAGAATGAAGGATTAGTCAGGGAAGGCCTCTTGGAAGAAGGGTAGTTTTAGTAAGGTTTTGATGGTGGAAAGACTGGTGGTCTGTTGGATATGAAGGGAGAGAGGGTTCCAGGCTAGAGGGGGAACGTAAGCAAGGGGTTGTCTGCGAGACAGAGATGATAGAGGTACAGCGAGGAGTTGGTACGGGAGGAGTGTGTGCCGGCTGAGTTGTTGTGGGAGATTAGTGAGGTTGGGAAGAGGAAAGCAAAAAGCAGTGTAGAGCTATCGAGTTCTGTTTCCAAGCCCTGAGGCATGGAAGAAGTTTCCCAGTTACAACTCAGAACAAGGAGTTCCAGTGTTTGGAATATATTCAAAATCTTTTATGTAAGAGTTCGCCAGTTTATCTTTACTAATTTTATGTATAGGTTTCCAATGCTGGCTAGAATTGTTTTGCTTGATCGTGGCTCACCTGATTATCCTGTATCTACCTCTGTACTTAGTATAATGCTTGACAGTAAGAGTTTAATATTATTATTATTTAGTGGTATTTAAGCACTTACAATGTGTCAGGCACCGCCTTTTCTCCCACTTCCTTCCGCATCACCCTGATTTGCTCCCTTTATCCTCCACTTCAGCCCGCAGCTGCTCCCTTTATCCTCCACTTCAGACTGTAGCTCATGGTAGGCAGGGAATGTGTCTGTTTTATTGTTGAATTGTACTCTCCCAAGGGCTTAGTGCTGTGCTCTGCACACAGTAAGTGCTCAATAAATACAAGTGATTGGGGTAATAATAATAATTGTGGTATTTGTTGAGCACTTACTGTGTGCCAGGCACTGTACTCAGCCCTGGGGGTAGATCCAAGCAAACTGAGTTGGACAAAGGCCCTGACCCACGTGGGGTAAACAGTCTTAATCCCCATTTTTATAAATGAGGTAATTAATTGAGGCACAGAGAAGTGAAGTAACTTGTCCACGGTCACACAGTAGACAAGTAAAATAACTTAATCATGTCAGACACAGTCCCTGTCCCACATGTGGTTAATAGTCTAAGTAGGAGGGAGAATGGGCATTGAATCCCCATTTTACAGTTGAGGAAATTGAGGCACAGAGAAGTCAAGTGATTTGTCCAAAATCACACAGCAGGCATGTGGTGGAGATGGGATTAGAACCCACATCCTCTGATTTCCTGGCCTGAGTTTTTCCACAAAGCCATGCCACTTTCCAGTTATTATTCAGATTTAATCATCCTTCTTTGTTAACTAATTTCCTTTTAATAATAAATAATTATTATTATGGCATTTGTTAAGTGCTTACTATGTGCCAAGCACTGTTCTAAGCACTGGGGTAGATACAAGGCAATCACGTTGCCCCACATGGGGCTCACAGTCTTAATCCCCATTTTACAGGTGAGGTAACTGAGGCAACAGAGAAGTTAAGTGGCTTGCCTAAGCTCACACAGCAGGCAGGTGGCGGAGCTGGGATTAGAACCTATGTCTTCTGACTCCCAAGCCCGGGCTCTTTCCACTAAGCAGTTTTTTAGCCTTTTATCCATACCTGTCATTCTTTAGTCTTTAAAAAAAAATCAACCCTTTGTTTTCTGCTTCTTTCTCCCATGTATTCACTTTCCATGCTGTTCCTGTTTCCCTTGTGTTCTGAACATTTTGTTTCCTGCTTTGACCCATTTCTTTCTTATGGTTTCCCCTGCACACCCCCACTAAACTCCTTTGTGTTCCTTCTGTGTTTTGTTATTTTATTGTTTGGGTGTTTATTATTTTAGACCTTGGTCTATTCTGTTAGGAGGCAGGCAAAATTAAATAGTAGCCCTTTCAGCTTTGCAGAGGAATTAGCTTGCATTTATAACAATTGTCTTATGCCCTCAAAAGAAAACCATACATACCAACAACCCCCCCCGCACTAACCACCCTCAAAAACAGGCAAAAATTTCACACTCTGAATTTATGGGAACTATGAGCACGACAGCCAAAATTAGCTCTAGTCCTCAAATGTTAATCTGACTCCTCGTGATACCTTTCTCTCCCCTCCTTATTTCTAATTTTGTTTTTAACTAAGGTTTTGGTTGGCTTTCTTTTTTCAGATTGGCATTTTTAACTTGTAAGAGTTACTGGCCCTAGGTTCCCATCAGCTAGATACAGACTGGAGTTTACTTGCTTTTAGTAAAGCTTGTGTTTGGCGAGAATGTGACTGTGATTGCACAAAATCCCTAGGCGATGGGTCACTAAGACACTCCTGGCTCTTACGTGTATCCTGTCCATTTTTATCGAGGGTGACAGTTTTCTTTAAAGTAAAAAACGTATTTCTAAGGCCTTTTACGGATATAAAGTGGATTATAAGTAGGATACTATGCTAAAAGAGAAAGAATCTCTAAGATTTCTGAGAAGGCACGTCTAGGGACAAGAGATGAGATGAGGAGTCACGTGGCCTAATGGGAAGAGCCTGGATCTGGAAGTTGGAGGACTTGGGTTCTAATTCTGATTCTGCCACTTGCTTGGTGTGAGACTTTGGGCAAGTCACTTCACTTCCCTAAGCCTCAGTTTCCTCACCAGTAAAATGGGGATTCAATACCTGTTCTCCCTTCTACTTAGACTGTGAGCCCCATGTAGGATAAAGACTGACTAGACTAGTTATCTTGTTAGCTACTCTCTTAGTACGGTATTTAGCACATAGTAAGTGCATAACAAATACCACAATTATTATTACTATTATGCCTCACTGGGAAAAGCATGTTGTATCTCTTAAAATGCAGCTCTACTTAACCTCCTTGGAATGTATAACCCCAGCCCATCCTCTCTCTGTCAGAAAAATGCTTTATTTCCCATAAAATGGTGTGAAAGTATTTGCTGGGCGGTATACTGACAAAGTAATAGCAGTTAAGACACCCAAAAGTAGTCCAGAGTTCCCAGTTAAAACAGGATAAAATGTTTGTGAATTTGTAATTTCCTTCTTTGCTTCCTTCAAGTCAATTCAGTTATTTAGTTTCCTGATGATCTATGCCTTTTGCTTCTTCTAATTCTCCCTCCCATCGTTCCTAATACCAAATGGTAACATTAATCAGGTGGAGGTTAAAAAAGAAAAGAATGTCTTCCATTGGCCACACAACCAGTCATAATTCAATTATTTTCACGTTGTAACTGGTTCACATAAGTTGTGAACAACAAATTTCAAATTCAAAACTAATTCTATAATCAACAACTAGCTTGAAGGTGTGATTTCTACAGTTTTCTCCTCATTCCAAACTGTCCTGAACTCACCTACCTGTCCCAACTGTCATAGAATCTTCTAATTGCAGCAGTTCATTCTTTCTCCTTCTGAAGGGATAGCAGTGGAAACATTAGGCTGTGGTTTGAGTAGCAGCCAAATGGACATAGCTTGTTCCCTTATTTATTTATTCATTTATTCATGAGGTTGGCTCTTGTTGTAGTGTCATCTCTATAGTCATTGAACAGTTCTCTGTTTTGAATGTCCCTTCACTTTTGTCCTCACTGATGTTGTCTTTACTTGACTCTAAGCCCAGGGGTGTAATTAGATATTTTTGCTCAAGAAACGTGCCTGGGTACAAAAGCATCTAATTACTTCACTGATATACTCCTTGCCTCTTCTGGAGCTGGGGGTGAGAATGCCAAGCTAGATATAGTTCTGTGACTACTTCCAAGTTGTTCCAGAGTAAATATCCCATCTTGATTATGTCCATGTAAGATCCTTTGCATAAAGGATCATATCTATTCAACTTGCTTATAAAGCACCCAGTTCAGTGTCTGGCACGTATGGTATTTAAGTGCTTACTATGTGCCAGGTACTGGAGTAAGCACTGGGGTAGATGCAACCTAATCAGGTTGGACATAGTCCATGTCCCACATGCGTCTTTCAGTCTTAATCCCCATTTTACAGATGAGTAGTTGTGACTATCCCAAGGACACACAGCAGACACGTGGCACTGGGGTATTCATTCATTCAATCATATTTATTGAGCGCTTACTGTGTGCAGAGCACTGTATTAAGTGCTTGGGAAGTACAAGTTGGCAACATATAGAGATGGTCCCTACCCAAAAATGGGTTCGCAGTCTAGATACAAGCTAATTAGGTTGGACATAGTTCATGTCCCACCTGGGACTCACAATCTTACAACTCATTTTACAGATGAGATAACTGAGGCCCAGGGACATGAAGTGCCTTGCCCAGGGTCACACAGCAGACAAGTGGCAGAGCCCGGATTAGAATCCAGGTCCCCTCTGTTTCCCAAGCCTGTGCTCTATCCACTAGACCACACTGCTTCCATGGGGGTTGATAAAGATTTCTGTATTTTTTTCTTAATTCCATTTTTCTAATTCAGCATAATCCTAGGCATCCATTTAGCCTGAAATCACAACTGCTTTCTGCTCCATCCTTGTTTTTTCAGTAGTTTGAATGGGGTGTGAGGTTTCCCCTTCCTTCCTCTCCCCCTCGTCCCCCTCTCCATCCCCCCATCTTACCTCCTTCCCTTCAATCAATCGTATTTATTGAGCGCTTACTGTGTGCAGAGCACTGTACTAAGTGCTTGGGAAGGACAAGTTGGCAACATATAGAGACAGTCCCTACCCAACAGTGGGCTCACAGCACCTGTATATATGTATATATGTTTGTACATATTTATTACTATATTTATTTATTTATTTTACCTGTACATATCTATTCTATTTTATTTTGTTAGTATGTTTGGTTTTGTTCTCTGTCTCCCCCTTTTAGACTGTGAGCCCACTGTTGGGTAGGGACTGTCTCTATATGTTGCCAACTTGTACTTCCCAAGCACTTAGTACAGTGCTCTGCACACAGTAAGTGCTCAATAAATACGATTGATGGATTTCCAAGAAGAATGACTACCCATTGCCTTAGTCTCTGGAATTATTTATACACCTTTCTAAATGTTGAATGCTTCAGGTATTGCTTGATTTAATTTTTTTTCTGAAAATGGTCATCATGGTCAGCTCTTTAATCCCTTCTTCAAGGGTTTGCTACAGGCTAAGGTCTCTTTGTTTTACTATAGCCAGTACTATTAAGTTCTCCCTTTTTAGCTTTTCCAACAAACCCCTCTAGCTGCTGGCTTTCAAAGCAGTGAGAAAATGCTTAAAGTAGCCATTAATAAGGAGCTAGGAGTCACAGGGGGAGAAAGAGTGGGAGAAGCCCATCCAGTGTCACACAACTTCTTTGTCTGCCCGGAACAAATCCAGTGGCAGGTTGAAAACACGTCTGTGTCTTAGTGGCACTGATGATATTTAGCTCCTTAGCAAGTGAAAGTCAGGGAGATTTGCTGCTAGAGCTTTTTGTTGTAATCCAGCATCGTGGGGCAGAAAAGCCTTCTGTTGAGCTGGTGGAAAAAGGGCATTTTGTCGAGGAGATTGCATTCGCTTGAGTGCCTTCTAATTGCTCTAGGAATCCACCTGATTGACAGCGCCTACTCAGAGCATTGCCAGCTTTGCACTCCCTAACGAACTCTCCAACAGCCTGCCTAATCTTGGGGACTTTTCGGAGGCCAGCCAGGAAAGCCCAATCCGACATCTACGACAGTCAAACTGTTGAACTGGGGAGAGCTACCGAGACACACTCTGAAGCGAGACTAGTGCAAAGTGACTCCAAAAATATTCCTCTTGTTTGTCTTCTCAAACATTAGGTGGGTGTTTAATATTCAGTTTGCCCTGTGCAAATTTAGGTCGCACATTGATTTTTTTTTTCCTACTGTAAAATTATCTTCAGAAATACACAGGCCTCATGTAAATGTCAATGAATTAACAGCAGAGTCAGAACTCAGTCCCTGATCACCCAGCTCACCAGACCACATGCGTTTCAGTCATGGGAATTTATGCACTCCTTGAAGAGCCCTGAGTTTTTGGAAGAAGTGACAGCCTGGGAAAGCTAATTTCCAGAAGGAACAAAATAACTGAGTCCTCTGTTTCCAGCCAAATGCGTTCCTTCTCATTCCAGCCCTGGAATCACTTACTATTCCTAAAGGGGATGGCATAACCCTACCCAGGACAAAGCCAAGCAGACAAAGACCTTCTCATCAAAGACGCCCGCTCTTTCCAGGCTAGACATAGTCTTCAAATTCTCAGTTACAGAATGTTTAAAAATATGATGTTATACTATTGAGTTGACGTGGTTCTCACTCAGGTAGGACATCTAAAATAAACGGATGCAATTTATAGAAATTGGCTTCCAACTCAATATTCAGGATTGGAACAGGAAATACATACACTAATTTTAAACCAATTCATTGTATCAAGCCCTGGAATATGAGAGATGCTCCTCCCACCAACAGATTCATAAATGTTGCTAAAGGTTGTTCTTCATTATCGCTATTGGTAGAGGGGATAGGAGACAGGCTACCTCAGCATTCCCCTGTGTGCTCTCTGTCCCTAATGTCACTTTTTTTTTCTTTTTATGGTATTTGTTAAAGTGCTTACTATGTGCCAGGCACTTTTGGCTTAGTGGAAGGAGCACGGGCTTGGGAGTCAGAGGTCATGGGTTCTAATCTCAGCTACACCACTTATCAGCTGTGTGACTTTGGCCAAGTCACTTAACTTCCCTGTGCCTTCTTTCCCTCATCAGGAAAATGGGGATTAAGTCTGTGAGCCCAACGTGGAACAACCTGATTACCTTGTCTCTACCCCAGTGCTTAGAACAGTGCTTGGCGTGTAGTAAGCGCTTAACAAATACCATTATTAGTATCATTATTGTTATTATTAAGCACTGGGGTAGATACAGGTTTATAAGCATCATGGCCTAGTGGAAAGAGCATGGGCCTGGGAATCAGAGGACCTGGGTTCTAATCCTGACTCTGCCTTTTACTCTGCCAATTGCTTGCTATGTGATCTTGGGCAAGTCACTTCACTTCTCTGTGCCTCAGTTACCTCAACTGTAAAATGGGGGTTTAAATACCTGTTCTCCCTCCTGCTTAGACTGTGAGCCCCAAGTGGGATAGGGACAGTGTCCAACCTAATTAACTTGTACCTACCCTAGAGCTTAGAACACAGATGAAGCAGTCAATCAGAGGTATTATTTACTGTAATAAGTACTTGGGTGAGTACAGGAAACAGAATTAGCAGGCACTTTCCCTGCCCATATTGAGCTTACAGTCCAGAGGGGGAACTGAGGCACAGAGAAGTGAAGTGACTTACCCAAGGTCACTCAACAGACAAGTGCTGAATGCTAAATCGGGATTAAAATCCAGGTTCTTCTGACTCCCGGGCCCAGAGCATGCTTTATCCATTAGGCCACACTGCTACTCCACTTTTGCCAGTAGGTAGAAGTGTCACTCTAGAGCCAGGGTCGGGGGAATAAACTCAGATGTCTCTCTGGATCCTGGATGCAGGAAGCACAAGTGCAGGCCAGAAGAGAGGGCTTAGAACAGTGCTTGGCACATAGTAAGCACATAACAAATACCATTATCACCATCATCATCATCATCATCAAGAAAGCACCCCTTTAGACTGTAAACTCATTCATTCAATTGGGCTTACTGAACGTTTACTGTGTGTAAAGCACTGAGCCGGGAATATGTCTCCCGACTGTTATATTGTACTCTCCCAAGTGCTTAGTATGGTGCTTCGCCCACATTAAGTGCTTAATAAATATGATTGATTGAAATTATGATTGATTTATGATTTAGGTATGCCCCTGATCCCCACCCTTTTGGAACAGTTTCCCAAAGATGAATATGGCACCCCAGCCACTCCCTGAGATCAGATTGCTTATTTATGTTCTTAGGAGGTATTCCGGGTGGGCTACAGATTGCAGTGTCGCTCACCCTTTATGCCTTCCAATCCCTCTCTTTCATGTGAATTGGCAATGGGAAGAGAAGACCTGTGAGCTCTTTGGGAGCCCAAAGAGTACCATTTGCTATATGCCAGGCACTATCTCTCTGTATTTAATTAGTCCCTCAGAAGCAACTCAAACCTAGTAAGGAGGCAGGATTTCACTCACTCAGAAGAATAAGGTATGTCATCCTATTTCTAAAATTTGGCTTGTTTCCCCTGTCTTTAACTCCTGTCTTTTTCAGTAGGTCCTGTCTTCTCATATTTTACCTACCTACTTTCTCTTCACTATACCTGCCTTCTAATTCCTCAAGGGATCTTGGTGCTACTACTGTGTTTTCTTTCCTTTTCCTCTCTCTCTATTTCTCTGTCTCGGGACAGTTGGTCAGGTCTAAAGATTATCCCCATTTACCAGTTTCAACAACCCCGATTCCAGTTTTGAGAGCCAATTGCCCAATTCAAGCACCTCTCCTAAATGCCGTTTCCATATAATAATAATAATTGTGCTACTAAGTGCTTACTATGTGCCAAGCACTGGGGTACATAATATCATCAGGCCCCACATGGGAGTTACAGTCTAAGTAGGAGGGAGAACAGGTCCTTATTTTGCAGGTGAGGGAACTGAGGCATGGTGAAGTTAAGTAACTAGCCCAAGGTCATGCAGCAGGTAAGTGGCAGAGTGGAGATTAGAACACAGGTCCTCTGACCCCTCGATCTGTGCTGTTTCCACTAAGCCATGGTACTATACTTCTAGGTCAAATTCATATATGGGACATTATCCTGTACAGCTAATTAAATTCTCCTTGGAGGTATTTGTGATTTTTTCTATTGTTTTGTTTTTGTTTTATGGTATTTCTTAAGTGCTTACTATGTGCCAGGTAGGTGGATTCATGCTAATCAGGTTGGACACAGTCCCTGTCCCACGTGGGGCTCACAGTCCCCACTTTCCAGATGAGGTAACTGAGGCACAGTATAGTTAAGTGACTTGCCCAAGGTCACCCAGCAGACAAGGGGTAGAGCTGGAATTAGAACCCAGGTCCTTCTGACTCCTAGGCCCGTTATCTATCCACTAATCCATGCTGCTTTTCAAATGGTTAAATGGAACTTTCCCTCAGAAGCTCTACTGTCAATTTGGAGGCCTCTAAGGATTTGTCTACTTTGACAAAAGCGCAGACTTTCCCCAGCAATTATCAAGCGATTTGATAACTACTTTAAGGAAAAACTTCTTGACTGTCAGAATGATTAAGTAATGGTACTGACTACCAAAGGGTGTTGTGAAATCACCATCCCTGAGTATCTTTAAAAAAGAATAAACAATAACCTGTGCTGGATAATTAGGTACATATATGCCTGGACGCAGGGGTCTAGATTAAAAGATCTATTTAGGTCCTCTCTAGCCCTGTGATTTCATTTTATACAACCCCCTGCTTTATTTTCACTGTGGTCACAGGCAAATTCAGACCAAGGAATGACAGATAATGCAGCCCCATTGGGTGGAGCCCATTTTCTCAAGAGTGTACTTTTTACTGAAGCTGGTGTAAGCATGATTCAAATAGAATGTAACTGTGATGCTGATGATACTTCCCCACGAATACTTCAGTAGAGCCATAAATCCAGGCCATCAAGATCAAAGCTGTAGAAGCTAAGTCAAATAGGATCAAAGATTTTCCCTGCCAGTCTGTTTTCTATTTTTGTTTTATTTCCGCATTTTAAAGAGAGGAGCAGGTAGCCCTATGTTGCAACAATTGCCTGTGTGTAAAGGTTCACATTTCACAAGCAGCCTAATCATTTCATCTAGCTGCCCTTCTCGCTAATCAAGTGCATCCCATCAGTCAGTCAGTTGTATTTGAACGCTTACTGTGTGCAGAACACTGTACTAAGCGCTTGGGAGAGTATAATATCACAATATCATCATCATCATCAATCGTATTTATTGAGCGCTTGCTATGTGCAGAGCACTGTACTAAGCACTTGGGAAGTACAAATTGGCAACATATAGAGACAGTCCCTACCCAACAGTGGGCTCACAGTCTAAAAGGGGGAGACAGAGAACAAAACCAAACATACTAACAAAATATAAGAATATATATACAATATAAGAAACACATTCCCTGCCCACAGCAATGCAAGACAGGGGCCACTTGCTTGCTGGTGGAGAGAGACCCTTCGGTCTCAGGGGATGAGAGGGAGGAACTTAAAGATCCAAGTTCTACCTCTTAAATCTGCCCCCCAAATGGACAGTCTGACAACCCCCACCCCCCCACTCTTCCCAGTGATTGGGACTCTGGAGACTTACTATTGTGGGAGCAGTAAAGGTGGGAAGACTATTGGTTCTGTTTCCAGTGCCACTTACTGGAAATTCTCACTCACCACTCCACCTTCCCCCATTGTCCCATGCAGTGTCAGTTTTCTAGATTTCCACTTCCCAGAAAGGGGGAAATTGCCCCTATTTAGCCAGGCCCTCGGGGTGGCCCTATCAAATAGTCATTCCTAATGTATTTCCTCCAGCATTTTCAATTGGCTAATTCCAACTGCCTTCTGATTTCTGAACTTTATTCCTTCTTACTTTGAAAGGGTGTTTTTTCAGAGCATCAGGGAAATTGAATCTCATTTTGGATGACTCATCAGCAGGCCAAGATTAACATGCCTCACTTTCATTCTTTTTCTTCCCCTCAGTTGCCTGGCTCCCCTGTGCCTGGAGGCTGCCCGCTCAAAATTCCTCCCACCCAATGGCCTTGTTCTTTTTCCTAGCTAACTCAGCTGTGCTGATACTTCCTACTCTCCTAAACTCCCCCACCCCCAGCTTTCGGATTCCATTGCCCATTTTCAGGGATTTGGTTTAAGGAAGGCATGCTGTCTTCTCCTGCCATTTTGACCTGCAATGAGAATAGAATAGTAAAACCCTAAGAGATACAGCAACAGTTGTACATGGGAACTATTTATCCATATGCTTTAGAGATGTCATGAAGTGCTTGCACTTTAGCAAAACAAATGCCAGACTCTTTGGTATTTGAGCAAGGCAGCCTGTTTGGTCTCTAGCTAGGGTTCAGTCCCGAATCTCACATCTGCTCCTTCCTTTTGGTGTGTGAGGAGAAATAGGAGGTTAGGGGAGAGAAATACATCTCCATCTAGAATTGTAAGGGGCCCTGCTGTGGGATGGAGTGGATCTTTTTTCCTAAACAAATAAGATAGGTGTCCTCCAGCTTGGAATCTCCTCCCTTATCTCTTCTGAACACATGAAGATAAACTCTCATTTGAAACAGCTCATTTTCAGGTGGTTGTAAAGACTTGATAATCATGAGGTACAAATGCTGAGCAAGATAGGTTTCCTCAGAAGCATTTTATAAAACTAGGAATCCTGTTCATGTAGCGCATTCTCAAATCCCATGTCTACGCCCACTGCAATCTGGTAGAAGCACTGGACAGTGGGCGAACTCGCAGGGTCAAACTTCGGGTGCTTATGCCAACTGTGCCCTCTGGAAAGCCAAATAAGAACTCTGACTTTGGGCCTATCTCTGCTGGCCTAATGCAGAATAAGAGCCAGATTTAAAAGGAGTCTCAGTTAGCCATTCATTCATATTAACAACACTCCCTTTAGGAGCTTGTAAAAAGTTATTAAGATTCAGAGCACAGGAAGATGCATTATGAATCTTAGAGTCATAAGGCAGCAAGGTGCCTAGAGAAATCAAGTAGCCCAGCTGACTGCTCCCATCTTAGACCATCCCAGGCAAGTTGCTCATCTAGCTCATTTTTAGAAGATTCCCCAATCTACCTCAGCTCATTCAATGCCTCTTCAATCCTTAAAAACCTAACCATATGTAACCACCCTTATACTCTAAATTTAAATGGTTCACTCGATAGCTTAAGTCCATTTCTCTTTGCTCAGTCCTTTTTAGTGAAAGAGAACCACTTGTCACTGTCTGCGCAGTATCCCCTTGTTACAAGGAAACTTATCGAGTTCCCACTCAACCTTCCCTCCTCCAGTTTAAGCTAGTGTTACCTTCCCATGGGGGAGTGAACCGAGACGTGGAATCCCCTGAGATCCTTTCTCTAGACTGTGGAATGGGGGCAAATGGAAAAGGGGGTCAGAATAGGCAGGAGATGGGATGTACAATCTAATGTTCTTATCACCGTCTTTTAGCCCATGCCCTGAAATCGGAAAAGCAGTCAAAACCAAAGAACTCCCTCAATCAGAGATAATAAGAGTGGCAGTATTTGTTAAGCACTCCCATTTGCCAAGTACTGTAGCCTCACCCTCACTGGGACAAGTCTATGTGGGAGAGAGAACTGGTACCTAATCACCATTTCACAGGTGAGGAAACTGAGGCACAGAGAAGTGTAACTTTCAGTCAGTGCAGCCTAGTGGACAGAGCTGGAGCCTGGGAGTCAGAGGACCTGGGTTCTAATTCTGGCTCCTCCACTTGTCTGCTGTATGACCTTGGGCTTTTCACTTCTCTGGGCTTCAATTACCTCATCTATAAAATGGATCCATGATTAGAACTGAGGGGTCCTGACTTCCGATCCTATCCTCTTTCCCCTAGGCCACACTGCTTCTCTCCCATGAAGGAATGAGTAGCCCGAGGGTCCTGGATACAAAGTGGATACCCCCAAGGGATGCTAAAACCAGGGTAAGTGTGACCCATTGCTGCGGGCTTGTTTTTTATTTGGATGGATCAGAAACTGAGAGATCTATTCCAGTATCCGGAGGGAACTCTTCAGTGTAGTGATAATGCTATTTATTAAACTCTTACTATACACCAAGAACTGGGGTGTATACAAGATAGATTGGACACACTCCCTGGCTCTTGTGGGGCTCACAGTCTGTAAGGCAGGGAGAAGAGGTATCGTAGTCCGATTTTTCAAATGAGGAAACTGAGGCACAGAGCGATTGTGACTTACCCAAGATCACACAGCAAGAGTAGCGGAAATGGGATTAGAACCCAGGTTTACTGACTCCCAGCCCTTTACTTTTTCACCTAGACTGTGCTGCCTCCAAGCTGCCCATTATTTAATAATGCCTATCATCATCATCAATCGTATTTATTGAGCGCTTACTGTGTGCAGAGCACTGTACTAAGCGCTTGGGAAGTACAAATTGGCAACATAAGAGATTAAAAACATATCATAAGAGATTATAAACAATAATAATCTTGAATTTGTGTATCACTTTTATTTTCCAAAGCCTATATCTCATTTTATAACAACACTATGAGACAGGCCGATACTTCATTGTAAACTGCTTTCCTTAACGAAACCCCAATTTTTCCAGCCTGTCTCAAGTTTTTCCCACTTGCTCAGGCTAATATATGTTCCCATTGGAACCACCCTAGAAGCCAGAAGTGGGACCTTCCCACTTCTGGTTTTCATGGTTACTGAAAATGGGGTGGAGAGGTAACAGAGGTAGAGTTCCCTTGGCCTGTACAAGAGAAGAGGGGCCAGAAGTGTTACATTTTATGCAGAGATTACGAGTCTTGGGATTTTTGTGCCTTTACTATGAATGGGGCAATTTTGTTTAATGAGAGCAATGTCGTGTCTTATTGCGTCAGACTAATGGTCTATTCAGCTCAATATTCTGTCTCCAACGATGGCCTTAAAGGATTCTGAGAGGAACAATGAAATGGTTGTCCAGGCAGGAGGAAGGGTGTGATCAAGAGGTCAATGGTGAGAGAGATAAGAATGAGGCACAGTAAGTAGCTTGGCTTGAGAGAAGTGAAGTGTGGGAGCTGGGGTGTAGAGGGAGAAGAGCGAGGTTAAGTAATGGGGAGCAGGCTGATTGAGGGTCTTAAAGGAAAGGTCAGGAGTTCCTGCTTGAGGAGAAAGGCTGATATAGCAGGCTAGCCAAGCAGCTTCTGTTTATAACTGGGAGGGCAGAATCACCTATTGAAAATCTTATTGAAGCCCAGTTTCAAACACTGCAACATAGCAGCAGACTCTTGGGTGGTCGCTGCAGCAGCCTAGTGACCAGCACCTAGAGAGGGAGAGGGGTGGCTGTCCTTAAGCAAAGTCTTTGAAAAGATTAGGATACCAAGACAAGAGGTGTGCACAAAAACAGAGACAGACCCCAGGGAGGGACCCTTGCATTAGCACAGCAAGGAATTAACTTTACATACACACAATGCCTCAGGGAGTTGTCAGTCAGTAATGCCTCTTCAGCAGTACTTGCAGGCCAATCCTGTCCCAGGAGAGTGACAAGGGGTCTGGGGAGTTTACCTCACCTGTCCGTTTTTGTCCCAGGTATATCCTTGGATAGGTCAGCCCAAATTATCTGAACAGATTCAAAAATACAGATGACTGCAGGGTTCATGGAATTAAGTAACATTGGAAGCATAAGCTTTGGGCGCTTGTCCTGTTTCTCTGTCACAAATTTACCTAGTGGCTTGAGACATGTATCTTAACTATTTTCAACCTCACTTTACTCACCCATAAAATGGGAGTAATGATAGAATCACCCATCAGGAATTGATTATAGGACTAGTGGAGTTTCAGTGCCACTCATATTATCTCGTCCCTGTTAGTCCTGTTCCCACTGTGGCACAACGTACAGCAAGTGAGTAGGTGGGCAGGGGTGCAGGACAGGTGCAGCCCTTGCCCATGTTAGCCAGCTACTGGAAAAACTGGGACTACAATCCAGGTCCCCAGACCAATAATAGGGATAATTCCAGCCACCTCCCAGGATTGCTCTGCTGACATACCAATGAAGTGAGCAAAAGAAATCTTAAAAATATACCTGCTAAAGAACTCTTATCAAGAGGCCCCAGGCCAGACTGACCAAGTGTGTTAAAGTTACAAAATGATTAGGTATGGAATTGATGCAATTAAACCCGGATAGGTTCATTTTAGAAATTCAGTGTTTCCAGACCCTGAGGATGTTCCTATCTTACAGGTTATGTTTGGTTCAGTGATCCTGTGTCTTGGGAGTCTTATACACAGGCTACCATTAAGTTGCTTTTTTTTTCCTAGGAGAGAAATGATCACAGTTAGAGTCAAGTGTCTTTTTAGCCCCAACCCACTGAAGTGTTCCCTGAGGACACAGGTTGCATAAGCAAAACATGCCGAACTTCATTTTTTAAGGCTGCGTTGTTCATCTTTTGGCCTTGACAAAATTCATTCACCCCTCAGATGCGTTAATAGTAATAATAATAATGGTATTTGTTAGTGTGTTGGGCCTTGGTAAATCTCTTTTCTTTGTTCTGCAGTGAGGCACTCTCTGAAACCAAATTATCCATCCCAATAATTATTTGGTTATTTCTGGTGACTTTGGGGGAGGAGTTGCCGGGGGTGGGGGGCGGCAGATCGGGGAAAGGTTTATTTTTGGTTCTCAATTATCCAGATCATTTGCATGTGCAGATTATCACTGACTCTCTCTGTCAGTACTTCTGCTTTGGACTAATCTTTCAGCAAATTTGGATAAAAATTGGGCACCCATATCTGTGCAGTGGTAAAAGCCAGTTTTAAACTGTCTGCTTTTCCCATGAGAGACCTGCACAGGGCCAGAAATCCTAACCCAACCTTTCCCATCCTGACCCCTGCCTTTGTCCCTCCCCCTGCTCAGCCCCAGCCTGACAACAGTGGCCCTTACCGATCCAGCCAGACTCAGAACCTTTTGTAATGGGACAGCTGGGCTCCTTGTAATTAGATATACCCCACTCGAAACCACAAATGGCTGGAAACTCATATTTGAGAGGGGCCTCGGGTGCATGAATATAGCCCTGGAAGTCAGCTTCTGGCCACTCCCAATTTGACTTGGGGGAGAGGGGGCTGCCATTGAGAACAGCTGGGTACCATCCGCTGGGTAATTACCAGAGCTAGTTTTCTGCTTCCCCTGTAGACAATCTTTTGGTCGCAGTAGACATTTCAATTATATTGTTTTTCATTGCCAACGGACTCTCGGTTACCTAGGGGATTTGCTTTTAATTTGTTTTTCTTTCTATATTAATTGGACAAGTTTACTGAAATGAGATCTCTTTTATGGAAGCATCCACAGAGAGGGATTCCATCTCAGATCATCAGCACTACATTAATAACCTATTACAAATTGCACATAGGTATACGAATGTGTTTCCTGTGCATTTAGAGAGAGTGAACCATGAACATTTAAGGGGTTCTAGTATTCCAAGCAATATTTACTAAAAGGAGTGGTGTAGGTATGATAGGTATAGGTTCTAACTAAACTGGGTAAGCATATTTTTTTAAAGGACTCTTCCTCTAGAAAACTCTGGGTTTTGTTCTAGAAACTACACTTTAGATGCTACTCAACTGTAGGCAGGAATTTTGATACAGGACTCATTATCCCCCAACCCTAGACTTGCCCTGGGTACCCAAATACCTGTATGCACTAGCTATCATTATTCTGATGATAGGGCAGTTGCTCCTTCAGCCCACAGGCCCCAGGGACATAGTGAATATTTTGGCCCCTATTAGTAACCAGAGATGCCCAAGCACTGAATAACTTGGGCCAGGGTCATTGACAGCTCTGGTATACAGTTATGCTTGAGAGAAGAGGAGGGGAGCAAGGAGTGGCCCAAGTAGCTGCTGCCATCAGCAACTGCCCCGCTCCCACACTCTAAGCATCTCATCCTCAGATGGGAAGTGACATTCCAGAGAAGGGAGGGTAGAGCCAAGGATAACGCTTCAAGTACGCGTGGTCGTTCATGGCATCAAAAGCCAGCATCTAGGAACATGTACCCGCCAACAAGTTTTCTGAGTTTTTTTTAGTTTCCATTCCTGTCCCTCAACTCCTCTGCTTCCCTCGGTCAGGGCGGTGCCCAAAGTCTAGAAAGGTTGGTAACACTTTAGGGGCAGTCAGCGCAAGCCCCATCCACCAGAGAGACAGACTGAGGAGGCACACCCAAGAATCCCATCTTATAAGTGCTCAATAAACACTACTGATTGACTGATGGAACAGGTCCTCTGCATCATCTCAAGTGAGCACTTTTGAGTCATGCCATGCTGAATTTCAGCCAAAAGCAAGAATAAGCAAGTCCTCTTAAACATTTGCTGGCAAACAGGAGATACCATTAGGGTCACCAAGAACCTCTTGGATTCTTTCAGATTTTTCCAACCTACAGTTAAGTTTCACCTTGCAGACACCAAAGATTAACCACACTTAAGACTGAAATGAATAGCCCTAATATATCCAGCCGAGTTGTATGTAAGTTGGGTAGGTTGATGCAGCTCATGATTTTCAGTGTAACTTCACCCTTAAAGGAAATCTATTTCAGTCCCAGTTTTATCTGCACTGAAGTAAATGGATCAGTTCAGTATAGACAAAGATATTTCTTTAAAATTTCAAGAGGCCAGAGTTTTAGAAAGTCGGGTATGATTGAAAGTGGTTAAACAGCACCTATACCTACCTAGCAGTTCAGCATGATGGGTGAATGGAAAATAGAGCATTTTAACCTATTTTTACCAAGACGTGATGCTCAAGCACAATAAACTGGTGATGATATAAACCCTAAATGCTTATTTCCAGTGATCAACTTGGAAAGTTCAGAATGGGTTTGGCCAGTATGTTGAACACACTAGAATCTAAGAACAAAGGGACTTGCTACCATGACCACGGCAATTGTTGCCATATGATGTACTGTTGTGTCAGTCTTTTAATGAGTATTTATTGAGCACTGGCAGAGTGCAAAACATTGTTCCAGGCTCTTATAAAAAACAGAGTCACTGCCCTCAAGGAGCTTTAGAGAATAAGCCTAAGTAATGAGTCTTATGCGTCAAATATATTCTATGGTGGTGTTCACAGTGGTGACCGAGCACTTCATCCCAGTGAGATCGATGGAACATATTGTCAATCAATCCGTGTTATTTATTGAGCACTTACTATGTGCAGAGCACTGTTCTAAATGCTTAGGAAAGTAAAGTTCCACAGAATTAACAGACACGTATTGTCCTACCCATTTTAAAGATGGGAAAACTGAGGAGAATATAAATTGTTTGAAAAAAAGTACATTCTAATGAACGTTGTTGAGACTATTGGTAGGTTTAAAAGTATCCTCCTAAAACTTCTGTATTGCTTAGACAGGGTTAAGTGATTTTTTTTTCAGGCCTAGCTATTAATTCAAATAGCTCTCCACAGTTAAGAGTCACTGGTTTGTGGGCAGGAGATGGGAACGGGGAATCATTAACATCAGGACAATACTTTATCAAATTTAATCATGACCTGTAAAAAGCTTTGGATTAGCAAGCCCCAGCCCATTTGCGCAGGGGGAAATTGTTTCTCTCAATCTCCTTATTTCTTTTGCATATTTTATTAGCCAGCTCCGTTAAAAAAAAACTGGTGATAATTATGTTAATCTCATTTAAAAAGTCAGAAAGGCTCTAATTTGAAAAGATATTTCTATTGCCAGTTACTCACCTGCACACTTTTGTATCTGAAATTTAGGGAAGCAAACAGGATTTGGGTGGGGTTTTGGGGGTTTTTTTTCCCTCTTTCTATTTTTTAACTTTTTCCTTCACTTCCAATTTGTTTGGTACTTCCAGAGGAGAGAATTCTTCTATGGGAGACTAGTTCTTCTTAGGTGCTAGAAACTGGCTCTCCGGTCATTGAAGAGGAGGAGAATATTACAAGTCCAGACACGCTACAAGTTTTTTCCCCTTGGCCAGCCCTTGTTCAAAGCGCTTTGTGCTGAGAGTTTTTGAAAGAAGGGTATCATTCAGCATATAATTTTAACCAGTTGAAAAGTGGGGAAGCAGTACATGGATTTTCTGTTTGCTGATTAAATTAAGCTAATTTCTTTTGTAGTGATTTAGAAGAACTTTGGCATACCCTGTCTTCAATTCAGAAAAAAAATGCCCAATACTGTCTGCTAGTTTTTACTTTAAATTTCTCCTGTCCTTTAGTTCTTACCCAATAATGGAAAGTTTCACATTTAAATTCCTTAAAAAAAATATGAAGTACTATATGTCTACAGTGAGATTTAAACTTCCCCATAATTTCACTGAAGAAAATCAGCTATATAACTCTATACATTTGCCATTCTAAAGCTAGAGCGCCCTAAATGAGCAAATGAGTAGAAGGGAAAGTAGTTAATACTGAAACCATTGTTCTGCTGTCACTCAGTCAACAGTAACTATTGAGCAACTACTCTAGTGCTTTTACAGAGTCCTTCACCAGGGACTTTCCAGAAAGAAAGATCAATCAATCGATCAATCAATCGTATTTATTGAGCGCTTACTGTGTGCAGAGCACTGTACTAAGCGCTTGGGAAGTACAAGTTGGCAACATATAGAGACAGTCCCTACCCAACAGTGGGCTCACAGTCTAAAAGATGTGGATCTCAGAGGTTTTCTCATCTCCCCATCCCACATCTCCTGGGTATGAATTGTGGCAATAACCTTCCTATTAGTCTTGCTCATAAACTGGGCATAAAAAGCCAGAGAGTTGCTGGGTAAATTCTACTTGGACTTAAAAGCAGCTTCAGTATTAGCATTGATGGTCCGTGAGCTACATGAAACCTGGAGTAGACATAAGAAGTGAGTAGATAGAGATAATTCTGTGTTTTCAGAAATAAAGACAAGATCAGAAAGTGCCTACTAGAGGTAAAGGAAAAAAAATCCTTTAAGAAATTACATTTGTGATATGCAACTTCAGTGAGAAGTTTACACTTTGTCCTGGTTCCAAAGTCCCTCTGTCTCATCAGTCAACACATCTCTCCCAGGTTAGAGAAATTTTGAATTTGCAAAAGGCAATATGTTTTCTTTCTTGACTAAATGACTAGAGAAGCAGCATGGCTCAGTGGAAAGAGCACAGGCTTTGGAGTCAGAGGTCATGGGTTCGAATCCCTGCTCCGCCACGTGTCGGCTGTGTGACCTTGGGCAAGTCACTTCACTTCTCTGAGCCTCAGTTACCTCATCTGTAAAATGGGGATTAAGACTGTGAGCCCCACGTGGGACAACCTGATCACCTTGTATCCCCCCCAGTGCTTAGAACAGTGCTTTGCACATAGTATGCGCTAAACAAATGCCATTATTATTATTAAATGAGGTTTCATCATAATGCATCCCGGTGTCTTCAGCTAAACCTTTGGATCAACTTGCTATCATGGCTCAAAGCCAAATCTCCAGATGTTTTGCAATAAATCGAAGGATTAACAATTCCCAAATCCAAGGAAGAGACTGATACTCATGCCCCTGTATCTAGATCCTACTTTGCTGAAATCATCCCAATCAATCAATGGCATCTACTGAGTGCTTATTACGTGCAGAGCACTGTACTAAGCACTTGGGAGACTATAATACAACAAAATTAGTGGATACGTTCCCTGCCCTAAAGAATTTACAGTCTTGAGGGGGGGACAATGTGTCCTCAGATGGTTAGGAAGAGATTCCCTTGAATACTGTATAATGTTTCATTTCCATTATTGTTATTATGGTATTTTTTAAGCCCTTACTATGTGCCAAGCATTAATGCTGGGGCTACATTCCCAAGCGTTCATTCTAGAACTCATGCCACAGCAGGAGAGAGATGGAGAAAGCCGAGTTGGAGAGAGCAAGAGAGATGAGCAGCATGGCCTAGTGGATAGAGCAAGGGCCCGGGAGTCAGGAGGACCTGGGTTCTAATCCCGGCTCTGCCACTTGTCTGCTGTGTGACCTTGGGCAAAACTCCGAACTTCTCTGGGCCTCAGCTACCTCATCTGTAAAATGGGGATTAAGACCGTGAGACTGTATCCAACCTGATTAACTTGTATCTACTCTAGTGCTCAGTTCAGTGCCTGGAACATGGTAAGCGCTATCAAATGCCATTAAAAAACATCCAGGAAAGAGGGGAAAAAAGTAATAGTGGAGAACAAGCCCAGAAGGGTTTAGGTCAAATTTTGGAGCATATTGTTGCTCCCCAGCAAAAATGGGCAAGCAGGTGAGTGTGGTTTGATTACTGCAGTTATAGCATTCAGTTCATTCATTCAATCATATTTATTGAGCGCTTACTGTGTGCAGAGCACTGTACTAAGCGCTTGGGAAGTGCAAGTTGACTCATTTATCACACTTATGATTTAAAGCGCTTTTCCTCTATTTCATTTAATTGTGGTTTACCAGACCCTGTTTTATGGGGCAAACCACCAGTTCACCTAGGATTTGGTAAAGATATTCATAATGTGGGTATTGTTCTTGGAGAATGTGTGTCTTCTGAAAATCTGTTTGTGGGTTTTACAAATACCGTGCCATTATATTGATCTGTTTTTATGACTCATTTTGCTAGGCTGAGATTTATGTTTGTCTGTAAAGAGAAGAGGAGGGGGCAGAGAGCCAGGAGTCATTTTGTTTACTCTGGTCCCTGTACTCCTGCATTTTTCTGGGGCTAATTTGTCCTCTGATTCCTTTTAAGGATTTAGCTTCTTTGCCAAGACCCTTATCATCTCACTGCTGGCAAACCATGTGCCTGCATTGCTCTAGTAATTGTCAAAGAATTCTGTTAGTATTTCTGATCATTACCATATGCAGGTGGTTCATTCATTCATTCGTATTTACTGAGCGCTTACTGTGTGCAGAGCACTGTACTAAGCACTTGGGAAGTACAAACTGACAACATGTAAAGGCGGTCCCTACCCAACAATGGGCTAGCAGTCTAGAAGGGGGAGACAGACAACAGAACGAAACAAGTCAACAAGTGCATGGTGCATTTAATTCATTATATTCATATACCATAATTTTTAAAAAAGGCCATATACATGAAGAGAAACAAATTTTTAGAAAATCTACAGCATGGGGTGGAGGGGTTAGTGATTCAAACTGTGCCTGGCACATATTAGGTGCTTAACAAACCCCATCATTATTATTATTATTGGGAGAATCCCCTGGGGGGGGAGCCAAGCTCTGCCACATGTCTGCTGTGTGACCTTGGGCAAGTCACTTCACTTCTCTGAGCCTCAGTTACCTCATCTGTAAAATGGGGATTAAGACTGTGAACCCCACATGGAACAACCTGATCACTTTGTATCCCCCCAGCGCTTAGAACAGTGCTTTGCATGTAGTAAGCGCTTAACAAATGCCAACATTATTATTATTATTATTATTATTATTATTATTATTATCCAGTGCTGCAGCAGGCTGGGCTGAGGAATAACCATCTTCTGGGGTGTCCTGGCCTCTAGATTGGGCGGGGGATAGGATGGGAATGTGATCAGCAGGAAGGGTGGGGGCAGCCGGATTCATGCCCAGGTCTGTCCGGTCAAAACATAACATCCTTGAAAACAGCCTTTCAAAACGACCTCGACAGTTTTATTACTCATCCACAGGAGGCAAAGATCAGGAAGCCATGGGGTATTTGAGCAAGGTGTAGTGGACAGAGTGAGGGTGTGGGACCCCGAGGTCATGGGTTCTAATCCCAGCTCAGCCACTTGTCTCCTGTCTGACCTTTGTTAAGTCATTTCACTTCTCTGTGCCTCAGTTACTTCATCCGTAAAATGGGGATTGAGACTGTGAGCCCCACGTGAGACGGGGACTGTGTCCAACCTGATCTGCTCCTGTCCAACCCCAGCGCTTTGAATAGTGATGGCACATAGTAAGCGCCTGGCTGCTATTCCATTTTACAGATGGGAAAACTGAGGGCTTCTGCATAGGAAGAGTGACACTAGGTTGAGAAAAGAAGTTTCCAGTTATTACCATTTTTTCTGATCAGCACTGACAACTCATATAATAATAATAATTGACATTTATTAAGCACTTACTATGTGCAAAGCACTATTCTAAGCACTGGGGAGGATACAGGGTGATCAGGTTGTCCCACGTGGGGCTCACAATCTTAATCCCCATTTTGCAGATGAGGTAACTGAGGCCCAGAGAAGTTAAGTGACTTGCCCAAGATCACACAGCAGACATGTGGCGGAGTCGGCATTCGAACCCATGACCTCTGACTCCAAAGCCCGTGCTCTTTTCCACTGAGCCACGCTGCTTCTCTACTTTTTGCCACCACTGGTTGTAAAAAGCTGCATGGTCTAGTAGGTAGAGCATGGCCCTGGAAGTCAAGATCGTGGGTCTAGTTTGGGCTCTGCCATTTATCAGCTGTGTGACCTTGGGCAAGTCGCTTCACTTCTCTAGGCTTCAGTTACCTCATCTGTAAAATGGGGATTGAGACCGTGAGCTCCACGTGGGACAAGGGACTGTGTCCAACCCCATTTGCTTGTATCCACCCCAGCACTTAGTACGGTGCCTGGCACATAGTACGCACTTAACAAATCCCACAGTTATTCTTAATGGATAGATTTGGTGTAGGAATGTGCCCTTATGGAATGTTTTGATTGGCCCATGGGGTCATCATCATCAATCGTATTTATTGAGCGCTTACTGTGTGCAGAGCACTGTACTAAGCGCTTGGGAAGTACAAGTTGGCAACATATAGAGACAGTCCCTACCCAACAGTGGGCTCACAGTCTAAAAGGGGGAGACAGAGAACAAAACCAAACATACTAACAAAATAAAATAAATAGAATAGATATGTACAAGTAAAATAAATAAATAAATAGAGTAACAAATATGTACAAACATATATACATATATACAGGTGCAGTGGGGAAGGGAAGGAGGTAAGATGGGGGGATGGAGAGGGAGACGAGGGGGAGAGGAAGGAAGGGGCTCAGTCTGGGAAGGCCTCCTGGAGGAGGTGAGCTCTCGGGTCCTGACTATATATGACAGCGGCTACCTTGGGGGAGCTTGAAGTCTACCCGAGTGGACCCTTAAGGGTAGTATGATAGTGGAGCCGATTTTTGTTTAAAGGACCCTTGAGAAATTTTGATTTGCATGTGTTAACCAGACCAAAAAAAGGTTTGCTAAATTTTTGTTTGTGTAAGATTTGGACAACATGCCTCTCTTTTGTACAGGATTTAATTAATTTGAAATGCAAATAGATGTCAGGTATCTTTTTTCTTTTCTTTTTTTTTTTTTTGAGCTCTCCCAAGAGTAGTACCAGCCCAGGGGAAGCTGGGAAGTGCAATCTATCAGGTGGATATATTTTGATGGAAGAGTTCACAGCAGGTTTAGAGGTAGGCTAGGGGCACGTGGCTCAAAAATCATCATTTATGCTTGCATGATGGAATTCCAGTACTGTAAAATAAGCAGCTTGAGGTCAATCCCTTCCAGATTTGGGGTCAAGATGGAATTCTCTTTTGAAAAGTTCTCTCCCCCCAGGATTCCTTAGTCCCATGTAGACATCAATCAGTCAATCAGTTGAACAGTCTGTTCTGTCAAAGCACGAGGGATACATTCCTGAAGAACCCCATGTTACAGAAAACTTGCATTCCAAAATAATTGCTTCTGATGGCATTGTGCATTCTTAGTGGAACATTTCCAAATTTGTAAGTGCTCAATCTAAACTGCATGATGAAAAAACACATAGCAGAACCAAGTATATTTATTGAATGATCACTGGATGCAAAGTACTATATTATGTGCTTGGAAGAGTACATCACAAGGAAAAAAACCAAGGTCTCTGCCCTCAAGGAGCTTCCAATCTAACAGGGACATCAATTAATCAATCAATGCTAGTTACTGAGCACTTACTGTGTGCAGAGCACTGTACTAAGCACTGGGGGAGTCCATACAACATAGTTGGTAGACATGTTCCGGAGCGTGGACAATCCCCATCATCATCTTCATCCCCAGCCAATCCCCAGCTCCTTCTAGGTTTCTTCTTTGGCAACTAGAAGCAGCGTGACCTAGCAGAAAGATCCTAGGTCTAGGAGTTAGAGGACTTGGGTTCTAATTCCGGCTCTGCCACTTGCCTGCTGTGACTTTGGGTAAGTCACTTAACTTCCCTGTGCCTCAGTTTCCTCATCTGTAAAATGGGGATTTTACAGATGAGGAAAACCTGTTTGCTCTCCCATTTAGAATGGGAGCCACATGAGAGACAGAGATTGTCCAACCAGATTATCTTGCCAGTACTAATCCAGCGATTAGTACTGTGTTTGGCACATAGTAACCACGTAACAAATATCATCATTAATTAACTGTCTCTAGCTCCTTCTCCTGTGCCTTTAAATAAATGGTTTCAGGATGGAATCGTTTGCCATATCCCCCTTGCTCTAACACTGGACTTCCTTTGACTTCAGCATGAATTACCCAATCTTTCGTTTGCCATTTTAAGTGCCACGCTAACGTCTTCAAATATGAAGAAGCAAATCTTATTCTCTCCCCTGCTGACTGGTCAAAGGAGAAGCGAGGCTAGAGAGGAAAAGTCCTGTCCACCCCTTCTATCTAGGAGTGGAAAAACTCTTCCCCGGGGGCACAGTGTCCTCTGAATCCTCTCCAGCTGCCTAATAGCTCTGAATAGCCCCCAGTTCGTAGGGTGACAGACTGGACAGGTGCCATTAATTCGTCCCGCACCAACACAGAAAATGGGGTTGCCCAGCAGAAGGAAAGCCTTCCTGTGATTGGGAGCACAGTCCCAGGGGCCGCCAGATGACTCACTGAGAACTCAAGTAGGATGGCCATTAGTGTGGTTTCATACCACACAGCCCAGGTTTTTATTGGTCTGTCCCCTGTCCAAAACAGTGTGGGGAGTATTCCTGTCCAAAACAGTGTGGGGAGTATTGGAGAAGGGGTGCCAAACATTCAGGAGTACAGTGCTGTTCAGTGGTCACCCTGTAGCAGAGGTTCTTTACCTCTCCAGGATCAGGGAAAACATCAATCCCCAGAAAGAAGGGGAAAATTGAGCTGATCAAGTTGTAACTGAAACAACTGGACCCTCAAAACACACACACACACACACACTCTCTCTCCCTCTCTCTCCCTCCCCCCGCGTCCTGGTCCCCCTCCGTTTTAATGGCCCAAAATAAAGATTCTGACAAATTCAGAGCCAATAAAATGGAAGCTTCCTGCTGCATCAGAAACATCCTGAATGAAATTGCCTTCATTGTGGTGAAATTCATGGTTAGATTTCATCTGCCCTAGAAAAAGTATGGATGAGAGTCATGGGAACAGTCTATTAATAAGCTTTATTCCGCACAATCAATTACTCTTTGCGGGAAAGATGTGTGCTAATGAGTCAGCAGGCTGGAAATCTCTACTGATACTGAAACTGGAGAAGAAGAATCATCTCTCTTGTTCAGGGGAAGTACAATTTGTGTCTTGATAATAAACTCTGATTTTCTAAAGTTACCTCTTTCAGGGCAACTGAATCTCCTCACATTTATTCACGTGGGCCCCAAAAAAACCCGAGGCGTGACTCCTCGCCTGTCTCAATTCTGAGCCACGTGGGCTAGGTTCAAATGAGTTCAGATTTAGATCCAGCAGGATCTCTCTTTTCTCAGATCTGGTATCTTTTATCTTACCATGGAAATGCTGGTGATGCCAGGAGATAGAATTTGGAAAAAAAAAAACATATATGGGAGGAGGGAGGAAGAAAAAGAGAGATGGAGAAACATGCAGTGCCTTGTCCTCAATGATCTGTGAGTTTAATCTGTGTATGTCAACTGGGTGTTCCCAAAGAGACTAATGGAGGATCAAGGAACCAACACCCCTTCCTTACTGTGTCCTTTGATTTGTGTTCCCTTGGCCAGTTTCAGACATTTGAGCATCCCCTCCTTAAAGTGGCCGCCTTGGTACACGTGACACCGTGCCTTGCATCAGGCACACTGTACAGCATAACGGTGCCTGACATGTTGGTTTGAGCCCCCTCCCAAACTCCCAAATCTCAAGTGATTTTCCAGGGGATCCCTGACCCCCGCTCCACCTTGTCCGGGGCCATTAGGTTCCCCTTTCAGATCCTTGTTCATGCGGGGACAGAGGGAAGCTGGACACTTTCAAATTTTCAACCATACCTTCCCCCAGTCCTGATGAGACTCCCTGAGGCAACTGCCTCTCTTACCTACCATCTGAAGCTGGCCCTGGATGTTACAGTTGCTTATTTACCTGTCAGGCCTTGTTTTATAGACTGCCTTTCTGGTATCAGAATCCCCGAAAGATTTGGCCCCGAAAGAATCCTTCTTTCTGCAAGCCAGTCTCTCTGCCTTTGAGGTCTCCCACCATCCCAAAACTCTGCCATGTTATCCTTTATTGTATTTTCCTTTCAGCTCTCAGCAGCTGCTTGAGCATCTGAGCATAATAATAATGGCATTTATTAAGCGCTTACTATGTGCAAAGCACTGTTCTAAGCGCTGGGGAGGTTACAGGGTGATTAGGTTGTCCCATGGGGGGCTCACAGTCTTAATCCCCATTTTACAGATGAGGTAACTGAGGCACAGAGAAGTTAAGCGACTTGCCCAAAGTCACACAGCTGACAATTGGTGGAGCCGGGATTTGAACCCGTGACCTCTGACTCCAAAGCCCATGCTCTTTCCACTGAACCATGCTGAGCCATACTGCATCTTTCTATCATCCGTCGTCCACACGTTTTTGGCTCAGTGCCGGCATGTTTGAATGTGCATTGCTTGAGTCTTGATAGCCTGAGGGCAGAATTGGTTGTTTATGATTCCAACTTGCTACTTGATGCTAAGTGTGGGACTTAGGGAAACTGATGAAATTTCTTGAAAAGGTGTATGCAATGATGATAATAATAATAATAATGGTATTTGTTAAGCATTTACTATGTGGCGTGCACTGCTCTAAGTGTTAGGGTAGATACAAGGTAATCAGGTTGGACACAGTCCCTGTGCCACATGGGGCTCACAGTCTTAATCCCCATTTTACTGATGAAGTAACTGAGGCACAGAGAAGTTAAGTGACTTGCTCAAGGTCACACAGCAGACAAGTGGCAGAACCAGGTTTAGAACCCACGTCCTCCGACTCCCAAGCCTGTGCTCTTGTCACTAGGCCAAGCTGCTTCTTGATGTCTGTGGTAGGTAAAACCTCCAAAAAATATTTAAGGGTGCCAGTGCAGTGGGGTATAACCTGGTGTATTTCTTTTCCTCCATTGTTAAGGCACTGGAAGAAGGTGGACAGGTTGGCGGTTCAGGTTGCCCTGAATGTCAGGTGAAAAGTGTCCAAGTTGAGCCCTGGATTCTCTTTAGAGACTTTCTGAGGGCCTGGACCCAACCCTGATGATACTGGTTAATCCAGGCAATGAAACCATCCTGCATTTACACCATTTAACTCAAGCGGCTGTGATTAATATCTTTGCAAATTGTCCGTGGGTTTCTGTTTTTTGTGCTCTTACTTCATGTATCAGTTACATCCCAGGCCCCTGTCAACTGCACTTCATGACCATCCACATGTTGTGTTTTTTGAGTTTATTTGCCCTCCCTCAGGGATTCTTCCAGGGCTGGAATGACAGCTTTCCATTTTGAGCATGGGGGAGATGTTGGGGTGGGATTTTAAAGGGTGGGACTTCAAGAGCGTCATTGCTTCTAGGAATGGAAGTCCCCTCTCCCATTTCCCCTCCTCCAGCCTTCAATCAAGACACAAAAAGCCCCCAGCAGGCCCGCAAATCTGGTGGGGAAAAGGAAGGCTCCAACCCAGGCCCAGAGCCTGACGAAGCATGAAGAGACCCAAATTAATCATGCTTGTGCCTTGGAGGGTACCAGAGGTGAGAGGAAACTGTGGCTTCATTCCCAGAGCTCCTTCCTCATCCTCAGAGCTCCCACCAGGCTTAACTGGGATGTGGGGAGATGGGCTCTGACTCCCCAGCTTGGGTCTGGAACTTTGTGGGATTTCTTTCATCCCGACCCAACCAAGTAGCTTGGGTGCTCTGGGAGCAAGCTGGTATCCACTGTGCCTTCAGGAGGCCTGGTGGAGAGGTCCAGAGGTGAGGTGTGGGTGATTCCTTGCTTTTAAGGTGCCTGTAGAAATGCCAACAGGTGTAAATGCTTGCTTGTCTGGCCTGCTTTCAGTTTGTCACCCTCCTCTTTGGTTCCCATTGCTCTTCCAGTTGATCTCCCAAGCTTGAGATTGATGTGTCCCTTATATTCTAGAGAAGCAGTGTGGCTCAGTGGAAAGAGCGTGGGCTTGGGAGCCAGAGGTCATGGGTTCTAAACCCGGCTCCCCCACATGTCTTGCTGTGCGACCTTGGGCAAGTCACTTAACTTCTCTGAGCCTCAGTTCCCTCATCTGTAAAACGGGGATTAAAACTGAGCCCCACGTGGAACAACGTGATCACCTTGTATCTCCCCCAGTGCTTAGAACAGTGCTATGCACACAGTAAGCGCTTAACAAATGCCATCATTATTATTATTATATTCAAGAGCAACAGTTTCTTTGGATTCAGCCACTGGCGAAGAGGAGATGCTTTCAATTCAGCCTCCAGGCCCGGGCAGGGCTGGCTTGGTCGGCAATGCTGTGCGCACCTGGATGAAAGGGGCTATAAAAGACAGAGAACCCAGTTGAGCGACCTCAGTTCTACTTGAGGTGAGAACCCGACCCCAGTCTCCTGGTGATGGCTATGCTGTGATTAAGGCTGACTACTTAAAAGAAGCTCTCAGACTCTGAAACCAAATAACACCTACGCCTGGCCCGGCTCCATCCAGGGGAAGCCGAAAAAAGGGCTCTGCACACAGTGGGTGCTCACTTAATGTTCTTGACTCGCTGGCTGCAAGGCCCCAGGGTTCAGGTTAACCTCACATCTCTTGAACAAGGTAAAATCATCTAGGTCCAAAATGAGCTTGGAACCTTTCTTCTTTGCTGGCGCAGTCTGCCTCCCCCGCTGCTCAACCCATAGGGTGACTGACAAGATAAAGAAGTGAGAGGCATTTCAGGTCTTCTTGCTCCCTTTCTCCAGAGAAGTTTTGATGGAGTGTCTTGATCTCAATATCCCTGTCCGGGACTAAGGACAGAAGCATTCCCATTGTAAAGAGGATCCTACTGGATCTTAGTGGGAGTGAATTCAGGGGTGTGGGCAAAACCAGAAAGTTCTCAAATAAGGACTCAAGTCACCTAGGTTCGATCTATGTGGCCTGCTCAAAAATACTTAGGAAAGCAGCATAGCCTAGTGGGAAGAGCAAAGGTTTGGGAGTCAGAGGGCATAGATTCTAATCCTGGCTCCACCACTTGCCTACTGTGGGACCTTGGGCAAATCATTTAACTTCCCTGTGCCTCAGTTAACCCACCTGTAAAATAGGGATAAAGTACCTATTCTCCTTTCCCCTTAGTCTGAGTGCCAGAGGCCGTGTCCTGGCTTCTAGTAGCTTATTAACCCCAGTGCTTAGTACAGTGCTTGGCGCAATTAGTGAGAGCTTAACAAATACCGCAATTATTGAAAACCAGCATGGCCCAGTAGAAAGAGAGGAACCTGATAGTAAGAGGACCTTTTTTATAGTATTCATTAAGCGTTTACTATGTGCCAGTCACTGTACTAAATGCTGGGGTAGATATAAGCTAATCGGGTTGGACACAGTCCATGTCCCACACGGGACTTTCAGTCTTAATCCCCATTTTACAGATGAGGGAACTGAGTTTTAACAGAGAAGTGATTTGCCCAAGGTCACCCAGCAGACAAGTGGCGTAGCTGGGCTTAGAACCCAGGTACTTCTGACCCCCAGGCCTGTGCTCTACCCACTAACCCATGCCGCTCCCTCTTGGGAAAGTACAGTACAATCGAGATGGCCTATTCTGGGCCATCTGCTCGCTCCCTGGGCTAAAGTAGGAGTGGCACTCAAGGAGTCTTTTGACATGAGCCTCTGAAAGGAAAATTAAAGGAGAAAAACAATCCAAAGAAGAAATCTCATTAGGAATTCAAGGGCACACATCTTCAGTTAGAATTGTCCAGTGTGATGTGTCCTATGTCACCACTGAAACTGAGTATCAGGTTAAATTCTCCTCATCTGAACCCTCTGGAAATATTGGGCAGTTCAGCACAGCACCAACCCAGGGCTTCATTACCCAGGACCATGTGGGAAAGGGAGTAACTACAAACTGCTGCAAACTAAAGAAGCTCCCACAGCTCAAAGTTTTAATGGCCAAACTGATGCTGTTAGTTTGAAATATAGCTCTCTTCCACCATCACCTGCACCTAGACTACCTGCAAGTTCCTAGTTTATGACCTGTGAGAGTGAGCTCATTCTCTGGGGTCTTAGAGCTTTGGAAAAACCTGATTCGGATGCAAATCCTTCTTTGCCCTGGACCACCTTTTGGAACTGGATCTGCTCTCTAGGTGATGGATCCCACAGGTAACATCCCATTGATGAGCTGGTTGCCAGGGACAGAGGACCTTCCCCGGGGCTCAAGGGCTGAGCCACCCAGCCAAGGCTCACTAGGAGCAATCACAGGTTTTGGAGCCAAAATTCACAGTTCCATCAGTTCACCATTTTACCTTGGATTTCCCTCAAGTCTTCTTAAAATGGCACCAGAGGATTCTGTCAAACTAGAGCAAATGTTTCCCAAAGCTTGGACCCAGTCCAGAAAGCAGAATTAGCCCCCAGAGCACTAGTCATCCCAGAGCACTAGGGAACAAATGAACTGTAAGAAGGGGACAGACATTCTCTGTCTCAATTCCGAAATGAAAATAAAATTCTCTTCCCTGGAATGCTCCACATTTTGACCTTGCAGAGAGGAACCCCATCCTCTCATCATTTCCTATCCACTTCTGAAACCTTAAAGCACTAGAGAAAGTCCACATAAGAGTCCTCCCACCCACTGTGGCTTTTCCTTATGACTGATGATCCCTCAGAGAAAACATAAAACTCCAACATACTATGAAGGCCCCAAGTACCTCCTGTACGACCTCGTAAGCCCGCAAACTCAACTTCTGTCTACATGTTTTGTTTTGTTGTCTGTCTCCCGCTTCTAGACTGTGAGCCCGTTTTTGGGTAGGGACCGTCTCTATATGTTACCGACTTGTACTTCCCAAGCGTTTAGTACAGTGCTCTGCACACAGTTAAGCGCTCAATAAATACGATTGAATGAATGAATGAATGAACTTCTCCTTGGTCTTGCTTAATAAGGTTTTCTTTTGGGGCCTCTAGAACAATTTAAAGGTCTTTTCAATAACTCTTGTACTTCCTCTTCTGGACATCTGACTGCTGGCTTCCTGTTTCACAGCTCTGATTTTTGTTTTGTTGGTTATTCTGCTTTTTCAAACCTAGGCCTTTTTAGCATAACCCCTTCCCTACCCCCTTCCTGTTCACATCCTTTACCCTTGTTGTTTGTGCCACATTTCTAACAAGGTTCTGCATTTCATCAGCTCCCTTTGATCTTGAGTTTTAATGAACCTCTTCCTCCCCATCTAGGCGCCTTGCTGTAATATACCCATCGTTGTAACCTGTGTGGGCTCCCTGGAAAGAAGGAAGGGAATTGTATTTTCTTCTGTAATATTAGGGCTAGGGAGTTCTCACTGGGCATCTGCCAAGGTTTACGGGACAAGAACAATTGGCTCTGGGTTTCCCCTATCCACTCACCAGCTGACTTTTACCCTGCTGGCACCGACTCATAGTTGAATAAAGAGGTGCCAAGAGAAGCCCTTAGTGGCATGGGTGCTTCCTTCCTCACCAGTGCCAGCCCATTCAGTTTTCTAGAGGAAACCCATCAGACCTTCTCCTGCACCCTCGAGGTTCTCTGGAGTCACTCCCTCTTCCACGTCTGGCTCTCTGGAGTGATCAGAATCTTCTGGGGAGAGCTGGAGCATTCCGGCAGCTTCAGGGTTGCAATCTGGCCTAGCATGGACTCTTCTGGGACCCCATTCCCAATTCAAATCTCAGTGCCACATGCCAAACGACGGCATTTCACCATACCCTATTATTCGACCCTCGAGTCAGGCGATTCTTTGATGTGTGAGGCTTCAGAGACCGCCTTCTGGACCCCCTTGGCCTCCCAGCTTTATCTTCCTTGTTCTCCACCTCTGCAGAGGAATGACTTTCTTCTGCAGGCAGCCAATCTCTCTAGCAGCAGGCCTCTGGGTGGGACCATCTCCCATTATCTCTGAAGTCTGTGTGCTAGCATGATGGCAAGAAGCTCATTTATAAACCTGTTTTCCAAGTGCAATTCCTAGAAAAACACTTGCTGGAGAAAGCTCTTAGCACTATTCTTGGGCAGCCAGGCAGGATAAATAAACACGGTTCTGCGTTTCGCCTGCTAATCTCTGATTCATATCCATGATCTCCCAAACCATTGCACTTATGTGAGTTGTTGTTTTGCTCCCCCCCTCCTCCCAGTAGATTGCTGTGGCTGGGAGGTCCTGCCCCAGAGGGGCCTCCACATTCCAGCAGGGAAGAGACTGAGTGACTCCAGTACACAGAGGGCAGTAAGCACTGTAAAAAGGCTATAGGGAAGAAAGTGCTATGTGATTTGATTATATGGCCAGGTTTCCTCAGCAGTGCAAAGGATGTGAGGTTTAGTGTTGGGAGCTATAATTATACCCTAGCTGAAAAATATAACAATTCCCTTCTACATGTTACCACTGGAGTAGAGCTGCCTGGGAGCTCGGAGGGTGTGAGAAGAAAGACAGAACTTCCTTTTGTTTCAGATCAGCCTACTGGGTCCCAAGCATTCACTCTCGGAGCTTGTGGGACACTTACTTTCTTCAAGGTGCTTTTTCGCCCTAATCTTTTTACCTGCTTCTATCAGTCATATTTATTTAGCACATACCATGTGCAAAGCCCTGTACTAAGCCCTTGGGGGACTATAATTCAATAGAGATGGTTGACTTGATCCTTGCCCTCAAGGAATATATATTCTAGTGTGGGGGACAATTTAAAATGATTTATAAATAGGGGACGCGAAAGAGTATAAGGATATGGATATAACTACGGTCGTGGGTGTGGGTGAGTACCAAAGTACTTCTATTCCTGTTCTAAGGGAGGCCTGAAGAAAGTCAGCTTCACTGTGGGACTTCATATGTGTCCTGGGTCATCATGGAAGGATCTGCCGATAGCTGAAGATCAGGTGGAGAACATGTTGATATATTCAAGGTCTTCAAGTCATGAAAATTAAGAGTCAGAAACAGAAGGTTCTGTTGAAGTTCTTCTGGGCAACTTAATTCCTTCTGAACTCAAAGGTGAGGGAGAAAAGCAGTCAATGCTGGAGAGGTAAGCAGCAGAGGTCTTGGGCGTCTGAAGTACAGGTTGGCCAGAACCTCATTGGCTCCTCTGTCTCCCTATTGTCTTTATTTGCCACCCAGATAGATCTCAAAAAAGGAGCAGATTTTTGTCTTTGACTTCTCAAAGCAAAATTGTTCCATAAGCAGGGCAGAGATTAGTTTAAAACCTTGCAGCCTCAAAGAAAACAATCTCAGAACCCTAGAGCTGGAAAAAGCCTCTAGGCAGGTGGCTTTGCTAAACCATTCCGAGTAGATGGGTCCATTCTATTTTAAGGCTCTCTAGGAATAGACATTCCACAACTTCCCTCAGAAATCTGTTCCAGAGTTTTTATCACATTGACAGTCAAGAAGTTCTTCCTTATTACCAACTGAAATCTCTTCAGTTTTAATTTAAATCAGTTGATTCTAGTTCCACTTCAGAGATCCATCTCAGGACTCACCTGAGCCAGAAAGAGAACCCTGGGGTTGGGCTCAGAATCACTCCTCTGGTCTCAGGAACCCAGGCTTCTGTGTTAGCCTGACCTAGATTGATACCTGGATGCTGGGTACTGCTGCAGGGGTCCTGCTCCCTGATCACCCCTCAATTGTAGGGACCCTTGACCATAGGGGATGACACTACCCTAGGTTCATATCCCTCTCAAGAAGATGAGAAGAGAAAGTTCTTTGAGTCATAATAATAATAATAATAATGATGGCATTTATTAAGTGCTTACTACGTGCAAAGCACTGTTCTAAGCACTGGGGAGGTTACAAGGTGATCAGGTTGTCCCACGGGGGGCTCACAGTCTTAATCCTCATTTTACAGATGTGGTAACTGAGGCACAGAGAAGTTGTGACTTGCCCAAAGTCACACAGCTATTGGCGGAGTTGGGATTTGAACCCATGACCTCTGACTCCAAAGCCTGTGTTCTTTCCACTGAGATGCAAGACCGGGACCACTAAGAAAATCAAATGGCTCTTTCAGTCGTCACTATTGTTTTTATAACTTAGGTCAAAGCTTATCATTCTTTAGGGGCAACACACACATGCACACACATGCCACTGGGGAGTCATGAGCAAGAGCCTGTGAAGTAAGATGAGTGTAGTTTGGGAGAAGAAAGCTCATTAGGGCCAGCCCCCTGCTCTCCAGCTACTTTTATTGCCCCTGTCTGGAAACACTCTGTTTGACTTTAAAGGCCACTCTTGGGCACTGGGTGGTCAGGGGCTGAGATGGATGTTCTGCTCAATACCCAAGCAGGATTGGTGTTAGAGTCAGCATAGCTGAGGTGGGAGAGGAAGCATCTGACCCTCAGGGAGTCCAGCCTCTCTTGAGTGCTTCTCCCTCAGGCTTCTTTAGAAAGGGAGAGAGGTTGTCCCAAACTGTTCTCTCAGGAAGCTTTGTGGCCCTGGATTGCCCAAGAAGCTAAGAAAATCATACCAGCATCAGGTGAAGTGAAAGGTAGAAGAGGCAACGAAGGCTCCAGGAATGCAGGTTCCAGATTGGGTCTCTCTTGTGATAAATTGGACTGGAAATCTTAAAGAACAGCAGAGACCCCTCTCTTGGGCTGGAAGCCTTATGTGATGTTCTTCCTGGAAGCAGGGGGTGGATTCTGATATTTGAAGTCTGAATACCCGTCAGGCGGCTGACAGTTTGGATTGCATATCCAACTGTGGGCAGAGAACTGTATTGGACCCCTTGAGGAGTGAGAGAGGATGGACGAGATATGGATTCTGCCCTGAGGCTGCCAAGAAACGAGTGGGAAAGCATTAGTGTGATAGAGGAGAGGTGGGGAGGTAATACCAATGTGCTCATTCACAGCAAAAATAATGAGGGTGAAGCAACAGCTCATACTTCAAGGTAGGGAATTACTTGGTTTGTTTTGATTTCAGGCTGTGGAGCTCAAGGAAGTGCACATCAGTCCTCAAATCTTGACAAAGTGGAGGCTTTCTCCCCATACCATTTCAGGAAATTCTGTGCCCCTTCTCACCTCAATCCTCATGAGCTCCTCATCGGCTCTGGAGCCATGAGCAAACTCGCGTGCAGGCCTCTTCTCTCTGCATTTGTGGAAGCGTTGGAGACAGGACAGGACTTGGTAGAAAGAACTCTTTTTTATGGCCCACACCACTTTGCTGTGCACACAGTGTTTCGTGAGCCCCAAAGCGGGCAGGACTGAAGCTATGGCTAGGATCAGAGGAAGGTGGAGTCCCTAGTACGGCTATTCTCCCCATCTCACAGGGTCTCTGATGAGCCCAAAGTGAGATAATTGAATTGAATACGCTTTAGAAAAAATGAAAGCACGATACAAATTCAAGGTGTCATTATCACTATTATTATCAAGCAGCCCTGCTACTGGGTGGCTTTGCCAAAAGGGAAAGCATTTCCTCGAAGTACACAGAGATTTTGTCAGTCTAAAATTCTCCCAGCTAGCCAGATGGGGTGGGAGACTGCTAGAGGAGGTCATGGAGGGGAGAAGGGAGATTACGAAGGGGCAGTTCTTCTCCTTTCAGTAGGATACAAAGTTGGTATCCTCTTCATAGTGAGGGAGAGGAGAATAGAATGAGTCATAGCTAAAGATGGCTCCATTCTTAGGACAATTGCGGCTGCCTCATTAAAAGGGCAAGTGGGAGACTGTTCCACCTTTGTGTGTGGGTGTTCCCAGATTAGCACCTGACTCACCATTTGACTTCAAGCCAGGCATGTCACCATCCGGTGCTTGAGTTTGCCCATGTAGGCAACCAGCCAGGCCAAAAGCCCCAATCCAGGGTGGAAGAAACATCAGGCAGTGGGTTGGAAATCTTTTCCAGCCTCTCTTTTCAATAACCTGTTACATTTTCACAAGTTTTTCCGCTCATAGTTGAAACTTTGGCAAAGAACAGGCACTTGTATTCTCTGAATCCAGCAGTGGGAAGGAGAAAGGGCTGGTGTTAAACCTAGTGTGGCCACTAATGGCACTCAAAAAATAGTGGACACCCTAAGGCTAATCTGGAACAAGAGTTAAATATTACATTGCACACTTCGCATATTATGCAATGTAGAGTGTCATAAGGACCTAGAAAAAAGTTATTTGTAGACTCCGACAAAATCTAGACAGCATTGCTGAGGAAACCCTAAATCCTTCCCTTTTTTCAGAGCCATAGCATTCAGATAGCGAATGCTATGGGATCCATAGGGTAGGGAATCACCCAGTAAGAAGAGCTATGATTGGATGAAAGCTACAGGCATTCCATGGTGGGGTGAGGGGAGCTGTCGGACAACCAGGTTAGCCTCCTTCCTCCCCTGTTGCTATCGCTATACCTGCTCCACCAGAAGCCCAGGGTGAGCAAAAACCCTGGATAACATTTGAAAAGTTGAGAAAGTGTGGCAGTTTAGAGTGATTTCCTCCCACTGGGGATTGTTTCATCCCAGGCGAGATGTATTGCTGCTCATTTTGTAGCTGTTGTTGAATTGTTTTGTTTTTTCTCCCAAATTTATCTTATGAGACTGCCTCTCCCCATAGCCTCCTGGTTAGTTCCTGATAGTCCAGGAACTCAATCTGGACCACTGACTTTTATCTTTCTCCAGAACAGTGTCCTGTACATTGTGAGTGCTCAATGGATATCATAAATTCTACTAGTACTTTTCAGAAGTTAGAGAGCTTAGACCCATAATTTGGGACTGTATACAAGTTAGCGCTTTGTCCAACAGTCTGGTTTGGGCCCGGGCTCGATGCCCCCGACAGGCCACATAGTCCTACATTTTTATTGCTGTGGCTAGGGCAGCAAGGGTGCTACTGTGAATTTGCATTGTTGTTTTAGTGGGCTGCAGGGACACTAGGACAACTGCATACGTCTAAAACATGTGGAAGAACCATCCTGATCTGTTAACAGAGCTGCCTCCGTGTCCCAATCGTTACCAGCTGAACTGATCTAGAAAGAGCTGGGATAAGGCTGGCCCAGGGGTGGGGAAAAGGATGGGCTGTGGTGAACTGGGTCAAGCATTTGCAGCCCCCACTGGTTTCTTATTTTGGGGACTGCAAGCTGGTGGTGTAAAGATGAAAGAGGCTGAGTCTTAGCCCCAAATATTAGTTTCCTGGGGTATAACACTCCCAAGTTCTTACTCTTTCTCTTTCCATTGGTCCTAGTCTGGTGGTCTTCCTTTCATCTTCTAGTTTGGAGGGCCATTCATTCCATTTTAGACCAGACAGTCCAGTTGTCAGCTCATCTGCCCCTTTCCAGTACTGATGCAACCCTGGATACCTTTATGTCTGGTATTTTTATTTTCAAGTCTCCTTGTGTCTTGGTTCCTACTACCAGATCCCATGCTTTGGGAGCTGCGCTGGTGTTCACACAGACCCAAGATGGGGGAACACAGTGGCTCTGGAATAATGAAGGGGATCGGGGTTTTACCTTCTAGACTGTGAGCCCACTGTTGGGTAGGGACCGTCTCTGTATGTTGCCAACTTGTACTTCCCAAGTGCTTAGTACAGTGCTCTGCACACAGTAAGCGCTCAATAAATATGATTGATTGATTGATTGATTGATTGGTGACATGCTCAGCAACTACTGGTTTGGCAAATTTCAGCCAAGAACCTTTTGTTATGTGACCTACGATGTATAAAATATGTAACAGTGTATATGTGTCGCGTCCAGTCGGCAAAGGGACATCCTGTATTCTTGAGTGCTGTCAGTGACCATACTATTACCGGCTTCTCCATCACCTACTATCAGTTCATCTCCAGTTCTCTACATTTATTCCCTCTGGAAGAAGGTGGTTTTCTGTGTATCCTCTCAGTATGTTTCCCTTACTCATCCTTCCCTCCCAAGGGCTGTTTGGGTGGGCATTTCCTACACAAACCTATTTTAGCCTTGAGAGGATCTAAATGTTCTCGTTACTGTTGAAGCATCTGCGTTTACTCTCCCCCTAATTTTTCCCCATTTACTAATTCAGGACAATCCGTAGCCTCCTCAAAGGCAGATTTTAGCAAAGTACCAATGATTCGGTATTTACCCCAATGCTTCTTGGAAGACCTGAGATTTCTATAAGCCCCTAGGTCTGCTTCCTTGCCTTTCCCAGGCAGGTTTAGGGTAAAGTAGGAAGGTTTTGACCACCTGTGATTAATAAATCAACACTAAAGCCCCAAGTCCTCTGGCAGCAGGAGAATATGTGGAAACTGTAGGACTCAGAACATTTCCTATTTCCCATCTGGTCAAATTGAAAAGGTCAGCAGAGGCAGGTGAGACTAAGCTCAGAAAACACACAAACCTGCCCTCAGAAAAATATGCACCTACTGGCACACAGAGACACCCATATACCCATAGACATACAAAACGTACAGGGAACCCCAGATTAAAAAAAATACACATATGGGGTTGCATGCACACAGTCACTGCACCTTCCAGCTATAGCCTCATCCCCATCTTCTCATTCCTTTCCAAACTTCTCGCATGGGTCCTGTACACCCATTGCCTCCGTTTCCTCTCTTCCAGTTCCCTTCTTGGCCCTCTACAATCTGATTTCTGCCGCCTTCATTCCACGGAGACTGTTTTTTCCCCAAGGTCACCAATGACCTCCTGCCTACCAGATCGAACGGACTCTACTCTCTCCTAATTCTCCTCAACCTAATGGCTGCTTTTAACATTGTGGACTACCCCCTTTCTCTAGAAATACTATCTAACCTTGCGCTTACTGACACAGTTCTTCCCTGGTTCTCCTCTATCCTCCATCGAAATAAACACTGAAAGTCCAGGCACCTTTCTTATCCCTGCTTGACAACTGAAACTGCCTCCTCACTGGTCTCCCTGCCTTCAGTCTCTCCCCTCTCCAGTCCTTCCTTCACTTGGTGCCCAGATCTTTTTTCTTAATCATCTACTGTTCACTTTTCCCACTCCTCAAAGAACTTCAGTAGTTGCCCATTCTTCTGTGCAACAAGTAGGAATTCTTAACTATTGACTTTAGAGCACTCAATCAGTCCTTTCCCTCCCAATTTTCCGCTCTTCTCCCAATACACTCATGTCTTTATTTTCCATGTCTTCTCCTACTACACCAAACTATTTGTTCCTCTCAAGCTAACCTGTACCTCGTTTTTGTCTCTCCTGCTGCCAAACCCTTGTTCTTACACCCTTCTTCTTGCTTGGTATTCCCAACTCCTTCCAATTCCACAGACTGCAGTTCTCCTCATTTTTAAAGCCCTTCTGTAATCACATCTCCTCCAGAATGGCTTCTCCAATTAATTTTTAATCTCCCTTGTTTGTATCCCTCTACTTCCTGTTCACCAATTCTGCCCTATTTAAGCACATAAATACTCATCATCTCCTGTAGTACTTTTGTACATGACTGACATCCTATTACTAAAGCACTAACTCATGTACTGATCTTCTTTTCCCTCCTCCTAGCTGTAATTTACTTTAGTGCTTGTGTCTCCCTCTAGATTGTAAACTACTTGAGGGCAGGGATTGTGTCTATTCATTCTGTTGTAGAATGAATAAAACTTTCCCATTTGCTTTCCCTCCTAACCTGGACTGCAAGCCCCGTGTGTGACAGGGACTTTGTCCAACCTGATTATAAGTGCTTAGTACAGTGTCTGGCATATAGTAAGCGCTTAGCAAGTACTGTTTAAAAAAATTCCTACTTCCACTGCAAAATAGGCTGGTATTGTAGTGTAAGGATTCCCTTGCAATGCCACTGCCTACCTTTGAGACTCCTAGAGCTGGAAGGAATTCGGGAGGTCAATCAATCAATAATTATTGCATATTTACTATGGAAGAGCACTGTACTAAACACTTGGGAGAACACAGTATGACAGAGTTGGTAGATATGTCCCTTGCCCACAATGAGTTTACAATCTAGAGACAGAAACATTAATTTAAATACATAAATTACAGATGTGTACATGAGTGCTGTGGGGATGAGAAAGGGGTACAAATCCAGGTGCAAGGGTGATGCAGAAGGGAGTGGGAGAAGAGGAAATGAAGGTTTATTTGGGGAAAGCTTCTTGGAGGAGATGTGCTTTTAATTAGGCTTTGAAGATGGGGAGAGTGATCTGTCGCTGAAGTTGCATGGTCTAATAGATGGATCATAGGATTGGGAGTCAGAAGGACCTGGTGTGCCACTTGTCTGCTGTGTGATCTTGGGCAAGTCAGTTACCTTTTCTGTGCCTCAATTACCTCATTTGTAAAATGGGGATTAAGACTGTGAGCCCCGTATAGGACAGGGATCATGTCCAATCCTATTCGCTTGTATCTACCCCAGTGCTTAGTAGAGTGCCTAGCATATAGTAAGTGCTTAATAAATACCACAATTTTTATTATTATCTGTCCATACCCCCTGTCTCCAAGCAGGCATAAATTGAGACCATCAATTTATTCTATTTTTACAGCTTTCCAGGGATGAAAGTGCTATTTTAAGTAGCATGTTTCAGTATTTAAACCCCTGGCAGGGAAGGAGTTCTTTTCTGCATCTGTCTGATTGCTTTATTGCTCTAGCATAAGCCTTCAGCCTGTTATTTCTGCTCTCTAGTCCCAGAGAATAACCAGTCAGCATCCCCCTCTCAAAACTCCTTCCTAGACTTGAACACTATAATTAAAAGTCACCTCATAGCCTTCTCTTTTCCAGGCTAAACAACACTAATATCTATAATCTTTCTTCATAGGGGCTCACTGAGGGCTGTATGCAGACATGACTGTCTTTAGCATGGCTTTCATCCGGTATCCTACCATCTCTAGTTGCTGTCATCAGAATTGGCTTCAGAGGATGTGCAAGGTAAGTCATTGTCTCAGGGAGCCAGAGGAAGGTGGGGAGATTTGGTAGGACCTTCCAAAGATGACGGTTTCAGTCAAGGAGCTGCTGCAGTGATGGTGACAGGGGTGGCCACGACATAGCACCAGATAAATTCTAGCCCACAAATTGTTGTGTGGAATGCTGTGGACATATGCAGCATGATATGATGGCATCACATGGGATGGGGAGAGAAGAAAAGAGGAAAGAGAACCCTTATTTGTCCCTTCCTAAGGATGGCAGAATGTCTACAGCTGGCCCTGACAACTGTAGTTATGGTTGCAACTGTAAAAGCAACAGAAGAGGTGGTATTGGCATGTCCTGTGTCATGAGTTTCTGTCCCCAGTGCACATACTTTCCCTTCTTGGCAAAGTCAAAAGTCATAACTGAGCAGCCCCAGGAACAGACAAGAAAGAGGGTAACATGTGCCCTTTCGCCCCTAAGGGTTGGAAATACCGTTGGTGCATTTAGAACCACACTTGCCTTATTCTGGACATATCTAGGCTCATTGGTGTTATTGGTGTTCATACCTTTCCCTCCCCTTTCAGTGACAGTGTCAGTATTACAGTGTTTTTTGAGAGCCTACTGGGTATAGAACACTGTAGTAGGTTTTTGGGGAATGTACCAAACAAGTTAAAGACACTCCCTGCTCTCAAGGAATTTATAATCTAGTAGGAGAGACAGTAGATATAAATGTAAAAATACATAATAGTTAAAGGAGTGGATGAGTGCATATAAATGCAATTCATAAGAAACCAAATCAATAATAAATCAGTAAAGAGATCGCTACATCAATCAATTAGTGGTATTTCTTGAGCATTTATTTTGTGCAAAACACTGTACTAAGCACTTGGTAGAGTAAAATCCAGTTGGTAGATCTGATCCCTGCCCTCAAGGTGCTTGCAGTCTCACAGGGGAGACAGTTAATCAATCAATCAGTGGGCCTGGGAAAATGCAATGCAGTTGGTAGACATGGTACCTAAAATCCAAGAGCATATAGTCTAATGGGACTGTAATACACAAGTCCAGTACAACCCCTGATATAATCTGATATCATCATCATCAATCATATTTATTGAGCGCTTACTGTGTGCAGAGCACTGTACTAAGCGCTTGGGAAGTACAAGTTGGCAACATATAGAGACAGTCCCTACCCAATAGTGGGCTCACAGTCTAAAAGGGGGAGACAGAGAGCAAAACCAAACATACCAAGAAAATAAAATAAATAGAATAGAATATGTCTAATACATAAATGCTAATGGAATGGCAGGACTGGAAGATTGGGTAATTAATTGGGAAGCAATTATGTTGCCAACTTGTACTTCCCAAGCACCTAGTACAGTGCTCTGCACATAGTAAACACTCAATAAATACAATTGAGTGAATGAGTGAATGAATGAATGAAGCACTGCATGGAGAAGGTGACAGAGAATTTTGAAGGAGAGGTTGGTCAATCAATCGTATTTATTGAGTGCTTACTTCCTGGAGAGCACTGTACTAAGCGTTTGGGAAAGTACAATATGAGAGTTGGTAGATATGTTCCTGGTCCACAAAGAGCTCATAGTCTAGAGGGGGAGACAGACATTAAAATAGATTACAGATATGTACATGGGGTGGAGGGTGGGGTGAATAAAGGGTACAAAGCTGGATCATCATTTAGCAAAAGAGATGAGCATATTCAAGGAAGAATGAATGAGCGATGAGTTGAGTGGAAGGAAGTTAGGAGACTTTCTTAGGAAGAGTGAAGAACATGAGAGAAAGAGGCAGAAAGGGACTAGCCGATGAAGAACCTTGAAGCCAGTCGTCAGTTTTCATTTATTGGAGAGTTGCTGAACCTTTCCTAAAAACAATGATGTTTAAAATGATACGTGGAGCTGTAAGACAGGTTGAAAAGTGGGGAGGCTGGAGGTAAGGCGAATAATGAGGAAACTGTAACAATAATACTTCCAAAAGGTAATGGGTGGAGCTGAAAGGGCAGCTCTATGAAATATTGAAGAGGAAGAATTGACAGGATTTAGAGGTAGACCAAATATAAAAGGTAAATGAAAGAAGAGTCAGAGTTGACACTAAGATTGTGAGCTTGTAGGACAGGGAGAAGGCTCATTCTGGTGGCAGCGTCAATAGTGTTGGAAAATTTGGGAAACAAGAAAAGATTTAGGAGGGAAGATGAAGAGGCTTATCTCCCGCTCCCCTCCATCCTTCGGTTTTCCCTTCCCCTCTGAGTCTGTGTCTTTCGCACCCACACAAACCACAGATTTCTATTTATAGATGCTAACTCCACTGGGATAAGACAGAATGTAATAATAATGGTGTGTTATTTTTAAGTGCTTGTTATGTGCCAAGCGCAGTTCTAAGTGTTGGGGTAGGTACAAGATAATCAGGTCAGACACAGTCCCTGTCCCTCATGGGGCTCACAGACTAAGTAGGAGGGAGAACAGGTATTGAATCCCCATTTAACAAATGAAGAACCTGAGGCACAGAGAAGCTAGGTAACTTGCCTAAGGTCACACAGCAGGCAAAGCTGAGATTAGAACATAGCCCTCGACCTGCCTCTAAGGGGTTCCCTTTGGGTAGCAGGGCTGGGCAAAGGGCTTACCCTAGGCCCAGAGCCTGAGTGAATGAGCTAAGAAGCAACGGAGAAGGAGATGGCACCAGGGTAAGGTCTTTCACGGAGCGCTTGTGTGCGGAGTATTGGACTAGGCTCTTGAGAGAGTTCAAGAGTAATGAAAGAGATATGATCCCTGTTTTCAAATGCCCTCCCACCTCTCTCTTCTTTCCCCTCTCTTTTTCTTTTCTCCGCCCTCCACCCCTTTCCTTTTTCTCCCCCACCTCCTCCCACTTTTTCCTTCTTTTTCCCTGTCTTTTTCCCTATCAACCCCTCAAAGACCCTACCCCCAGTGCTCTGCTCCCTCAATACTATATTCTAAGTGTGACCCCAGGATTGACATGAAAAGTGACATCTCTGAAAATGAAAAAAGGTTGTTTTTTTCCCTGGGTCCATTTTGGTGCACAAAGTTCATACATTGACATGTACTTCTTAAGGATGATGCTTAAGACATCCTTGAAGCAGTGTGGCTCAGTGGAAAGAGCATGGGCTTTGGAGTCAGAGGTCATGGGTTCAAATCCTGGCTCTGCCAATTGCCTGCTGTGTGACTTTGGGCAAGTCACTTCACTTCTCTGGGCCTCAGTTCCCTCATCTGTAAAATGGGGATGAAGACTGTGAGCCCCCCGTGGGACAACCTGATCACCTTGTAACCTCCCCAGCACTTAGAACAGTGCTTTGCACACAGTAAGTGCTTAATAAATGCTATCATTATTATTTATTCAGTAATATTTATTGAGCATCTACTGTGCGCAGAGCGCTGATCCCCAACACTGGGGAAGCGTATAAGGATGAAAACTAAGACCTGGTCCCTGGCCCATAAGTTATTCACAGTTTTAAAATGTGGTGTCAAGGAGGAATGGCAAAAGGCACACAAGAAAAGATTGAAGTGCTGAAGGGCGTAAAACAAAATAAGAAAACCAGGACAGCACTAAAAGCAGTAGGCATTGTGGTATATTTCAGTGAAAGGAGCAGTTTTCAGGTTTCTCAGCACTCTGACAGGCTGGTCAGAACCTTCTGCTCTTTATCAATTAATCAATCAATCTATCTATGGTATGTATTGAGCACTTACTGTGTGCAGAACACAGTACTAAGCGCTTGGGAAAGTAGAACAGAGTTGGTAGACTGAAGAGAAGCTTACAGTCTACGGGGGGAGGCAGGCATTAAAATAGATTAGGGATAGGGTTATTTATGTGTGGTATTTTTATTTTTAAACACTCAGCCACTGCATCATGCCCTGAATTCCCACAAATAAACTTTTCTTTGGGTGTGTCCTTATGACTCCTTAATGTATGAAATGAAATACAAGTTATGTTTTGCCTGTTTGCATTGCAGTTAACATGAAAATGTCTGCCTTATTAGTTTCCTAACAAAAAAGTATGAATTTCTCCAGGAATGAAGTACAAGCACTAGGTGTTCCTACAAGATAGACGAACAATGGTTTTTGTTTTTGATACTTTAATAATTATGACTACTATTGTCATTAATAATACTGCATTCCATACCAAGGACATGAACTTGTGCGAGCACCGATCTTTTTGACTTGCAGTGTATGCCTCGGTCCCCATGTCTGCTTCTTTCCCCCAGTGTTCGTTCATACTCCCCTGTATCTATCTCTAATTCCTTCTTAAGACCAAGCCAATTGCTCACTGGTATTTATGGAGGGAAATCATGTTTACAGTGAACGCCGTCTTGCTGGCTATAATGAGAGCCTTGGAGGTTTGGAGGTCTCCCTCCCCTATCTCCCTCTACCTTTATCCAGAAGCAGTTTCTCCTTCCCCACTCAGTGGAATTTCTCTCCCATTGTCTCAAGAGACTTTCCCGTCTCTGCTCACTGTGTCCTGGTTAGCGGGGCCTGTTTTCCATGCTGGGCCAGAATGCTGAATATAAAGGGCTCACGCTGTCACAAAGGAAGGGTTATGTGTATGTGTGTGTGTTTGTTTAAATTCAGTTTTGCAGAAGGGAAAAGTGTAATAACTACAACATTTATTGAGTGTTTACTATGGGGTCCAGCTCATAATCAAACACACAGTCTGACACAGGGCTCACAGACCTGGGAGAGCAAATATACCTCTTCCTTAGACTGTGAGCCCCGTATGGCACAAGGGACTGTGTCTGCTCTGGTTGCATTGTACCTACCTTAGTGCTTGGCATCTAGTAAGCACTTAATAGCACAATTGCTTTTATTATTATTCTGATTATTATCATGATCATCACCCCCCATTTTACGGAAGAGAGAGGCATGGAGAAGTTAAGTGACCTGCCCAATATCACACAGCAGATGAGTAGTGAAGCTAGGATTAGAACCCAGATCTTCTTACTTTCTGGTCTGTGCTCTATCCACCAGGCAATGCTGCTTCTCTTCTCTTCCCTGTCCTCCTCTTACCCTCTCTTCCATCTCTGGCCGTGTCCCCAAGCCCTCCTGATGTCACCAGGTTTCCAGGCTCCTGAGCCCAAAGCACCTTTAATTCCGACCCATCGAGATAAAACAGGAGCTGGTTACTTTGGAGAAAAAGGCCAATCATGGGCTAAACATTTCCACTCTCCCTAGGAGAAATCTCCCCAGCCAGTCACTCATTATGACATTGGGTCTGAAGGTTCACCTCAGTAAGGGACCAGAGCTAAACAGGAATAAGGAAACGGAATCCGCAAGCCGCAGGAGTTCGGCCCAGCCTCTAGTCCTTCTTATTTTCCTCAGCAGGACTGCATCCCCTCCTTGACCCACCCTGTTCTCTCTGCAGAGCTCCCTCCCCGGTCACCCTGATTCCCAGTAGAACTGCCTCTTCCTGCTTCTGCTTGCCAATCCCTGTTACTAGGCAACACTTGGCCCCAGTCCCACACATGCCTGTCCCTGCCTGTAGAGTTTCTGACCGTATGTTCTTAAGGCACCGGAGAGGGAGGACATTGTTTCACTGTAGTCCTCTCCATAGACTTCCCTTCTCCACCAAACCAGCAATGCTTTCTAGAGGCAGGAATCAAGCAGCTGACAGGATGGAGGAGAGGCGGTCACAGCTGCTTTCATCTTACTTCAAGGAGCCCTCTCTTTGAGGGAAGGAAGACAGAAAGCAACCAACCCAACCAAGGCTATCCTCCTTAGGCCCTGAAAGTAGAAGTGCAATGTAATTGGAAGTAATTGGCTGCTGGGGCTTAACCCCTATTTAGCAACTGCCACAGGAACACCACCTTGGTCTGCAATAGTCTAAAGGGCGATTTATTTCTATTTGTCAGAGGAATAACTGGGTTGTCCTGAGAATGACCTCTGGGTGCTGAGCTTTTGCTCAGAAACTCAGTTAATATTTTTCTTGACAGGAGTTTCCTACCGTACAGGTGTTTTCTCCAGAGTCTCCCACCCCTCCAGATTTCAGGCCACACTCAACATATCTGCTTCCTCTGCCCCTGTTAGACCTCAACTTTAAGCCCTCACCAACACTTACCCAGGCAGTTGCAATCTTCAATCTGAATCCATCACTCTGTTTATTTTTGAGACAGGAACAAAAATTAATGCCTCATAGTGCACTACATGCAGCAGTCAGACGACAGTCATATGAGAGTCCTCTAGGTATGGAGTCCTGAATTAGGAGCTTGGGAAGGGAAGGAGACATTACAATCCCTGCCCTCAAAGAGTTAAAGTCTAATAAGGCAAAGGCAGACACAAACATAATACACACAAAATAAAAATGGTTTAACATCAAATCGCAGAAACATTTAAATATTTTACATCAAACTTATAGAAATGTAAAGAGGGAATTGTGACTGGAATCATGCAGTGTTTATCTGGAAACCATGGTTTCTGATAGGCCAGAATGAACATGTCTTAGGACGTGTTACAATATGAATTAAAGCAGGTGAGCCCCACTGTCCTGACCCATTTAAGTCTTTAGAATGTTCTGACCTCTCATTTTTCTTCCTTGCCTCAACTTCCCCTTGTGTTTTACCTGGAAAGAGACTGTTCTCACTCCCTACCCTCATCTGCCATAGTAGTGGAGCTCAGGTGTTACTAGAGTGGCAAATCATCTGGTTTGATATCAGACTTTTGGTTTTCAGCTGGCCTGTCCCCATCCAGTATGGATTTGGCACCCAGTGTCTTTATGTCCAGTATTTATATTTTCAGAGCCAAGGTTCCTTCCACTGTGGCTACTGACACCAAATTCCACAGTTCAGAAGTGGCAGCCACGTTTAGAGGAACACATTGGGAGGGGAACACAATGGCTCTGGAGATACTGGGGAGGGTCCAGGTATTCCAATTAAATTCTCCAGGTTTAGGGCATTTGGGACAGATTTGCACTAACATCTGGATTCCAGCTGAAGCCATCCCATTAAGCTGTGTTTTTTTGAGGTCTGTTTTTTTTCTGAGTTCTGCCACTGGCCACTCTAGGTGATACAGTGTTCACGAACCCTAGGAAAGTGGGCTGCAGGAGAAGAGAACAATCCTTGGGGAGCCAACGAACCCACTACTTGCTGTTTTCCTCGCAGTGATTTAGACCCCCACCCAGTGTGGTTCTTCCTGAACTCCTTTGATTTGAGTCAGAGCCGGTCTAGCTCAACAATCCTCTAGTGGCCTGCTCCCATGAGCAACAAGGCCATGGACTATGGACCAGGTCCTGGAAATCGCAGATCCAGGTGGGAATCATTTGGTAGTTGTTGCCTCTCTCCCCTGACTCCCTTCCACATGCACTTATTAGGTGATTTGTGTCGCGATCCTTCTAGCCACTGGATCATTCTGGGACCTTCCAGGACATCTGAATCTGGGCTGCCCAGGTCCATGCAGATCTCTCCAGAAGTCCCTGAGTCAAGCAATCCAGAATCCTGAGTTCTGCTGTCCTTGGCTCCCTTTATGGCTGTTTATTGCTAGCTCCTGGCTAGGCACTGAGCAAAATGAACCTAGGAAGGATCTCAAGGTCACCTGGTCCAACCCTCTGCTACAGTACAAGAGCAATTCGCACCATCTTATCATCCTTATCAACACATATTTATTTAGCACCCATGGGTCCTTGTCAACACTAACCTTCTAAACTTGGACCCAGACTCTGGGATTTTGTCTCAGGAATGGCTGTATGCCAGTGGCCTCGTTATTCCATCTATTGTGGGCCAACTGGTTGTTTTTTAAGGGCCAGAGGAGTCAAGACACTACCCTAAGGACAGTCTGTGATGCTACGTCACCTGGGTTCCCCTGGAACTTGACAATGCCAGGTCTCAAGATGTCGTGGCCATCCGGAGAGATCTATGATCGTGCCCGTTTTACAGGTTGGATCCCCAAGGTCGGTTTGCTGGTCGGCTTATGGAGGGAAAACGATTTGTCCAGAGTCCCCTACTTCTGTAGAGGGCAAAGCTGTGGACTCAATCATCAATGCTGCCAGCTGATCACAGTGGCAGGGGAGAAAACTGTGATTTTTAAAAACCAGTTGGAATCACCAACTAAAAACATAAAATGGCCAAAGGGAAGCCTCCCCAGATTAACCCCCAACTGTGTCCACTCCCTCCAATACATTTCAGAGCACTTATGCCTGCATATTTCAGTCGTTTGGGGCCCTATGTAGCTAAAATTTTTATGTTCCTAATATTTGTGTTTGTCAGTTTCTTTTCCCCCCACCCCGAGTATTTGATCCTGTTCTTCCTCTCTCAGTAAATTGCAAGCTCCTGGAGAACTGGGTTCATGACTTCTTTTTCCTCTGAAACTCCTCATGACCAGTATGTTTCTTTGCCCGTTGTGGTTGCTTAATCAGTGCTGTTGCTTGACAGCCCGTGATACACGGCCGCACACATCAGCCAAGTGCTGGTTGAGAGCTTTGAAAATGTGGACTGAGATTAATTGTGGGGTCTCAATTGAAAGCATTTTTAAAGTGTCAGCAGTGCTAGAGATGGAGGGCTTAGTCTGAGAGTTGTGGGTTAAAGCGGAAAGGAAATTGGGTAAACTTGCATGAGTGGAAAACCTGGAAATCCACCCTCGTTCTAGCCTTGGCTCAGTTCTGGCTGTAGCCCTTGTCATTTGAATATTTAACTAGGCTAAACCGGAGTGGGCCTGGGCCCACTTCAGAGGTGAGGTACTAACAGTGCTTGGCTCATAGTAAGTGCTTAACAAATACCATCATTATTATTTGTGCAGATTCTCCCAGAGCTGTTGGGTGTTATAGCAGAACTGATCAAGAAACAATCACTCTTTTTTATGCATGGTGCACAATAGCCCTTCTGGTCCTGAAACTTTTTGAAACAGGGCTTGGGGGTGGGCTGTAACGGCCTGAGAAGTCAAGGTCACCAAAATCTGGTCCCACTCCACTGGGTTCAGTTGGTGCTAGCCTAGCCTGGATCTAGAGGTTTGGGAACTGCAGAACTCACGAATCAAGTTCAGATAATACAGAGGTCTAATTAGGAGCTAAGAGCTGGGGCTTGGAGGGCTAAATGCCGGATGGCGGAGCTAAGTGGAGCAATTGAGGGGATTTAATGCTTGGGGATGCTCCAGACTGTAGACTGCATGTGGGCAGGGATTGTGTCCACCAACTCTAAAGTATCTATTGTACTTTCCCAAGCACTTAGGACAGTGCTCTGCACACCGTAAGTGCTCAATAATAATCACTGAGTGATTGAGAATGAATGCCAAGCTCTGGCTTGGGGGTCCCATGGAAAAGTCCTGGTGACTGTTTCTCGGTGTCACCTCCTGACTGTTTGGTAGAACCACATCCATCCCCAAAAGTGAAAATCCAATAACACAGTGCCAAGCGCTTAGTACAGTGCTCTGCACATAGTAAGCGCTCAATAAATGATTGAATGAATGAATGAATAATGCCAGACTGCAGGGTGTGCTAGGCTATTTCCCAGTGACTACAAATCCACTCTTTCCACCCTTAGAATTGAACCCATTCCCTCCCATGGACATATCTCCTCCATGATTTTGTCAGAGACTCTGTCTTTGACCCTCTGGGCTAACTCCAGAGATTCTCCCTGGGACTGACGTGTCCCCCACATGCCTAGGATTGGCCTAGGTGGAACTGTGCTCCCTCCTAATTACTCACTACTGCTCTAGGAAGATGTGATCCCAGTGGCCCCAAGTTTTGGGGTTTTTTTATGGTATTTGTTAAGCCCTTACTTTGTGTCAAACACTGTTTTAAGCACTCGGGTAGATAGAAGTTAACTAAATCAGACGCAGTCCCTATCCCACATGGGGCTCACAGTCTGATATTTGTGATGATATTGAGTTATAAATCCAGGATAATGAGCATAGTGAGCCCTGAGACAACATTAAGGAAGACTCAGTCCTTCCATTACACATTTTTACTGGATATTTTGGATAGAAAGTTGTTTGGGAGTCAGAGGATGTGGGTACTCGTCCTGGTTCTGCCCATTGTCTGCTGTGAGACCTTGGGCTGGTCACTTCACTTCTTTGGGCCTCAGTTGCCTCTTCTGTAAAATGGGGATTGAGATTGTGAGTCCCATGTGGGACATGGACTGTGTCCAACCTGGTTATCTCATATCTACCCTAGTATTTAGCAGTGTCTGGTACATGCTAAATGCTTAACAAATACCATTAAAAAACAAAACAAAACAAAAAAGAGCTGAGTGAGGAGCAGTATTTGGGGGTGGCTTGGGTGCTTATTGAGTGCCCCTGGATATGTTAACCTCTCTTTACTTGAACCTGCCTCCTCCCCCAGGTGATTTGGTTAGAAATTCATTTCTGAAAAAGCAATGCTAATAATGGAACTGCTAAAGTAGACCCTGAAATGATCAGATTTCCAAGTCGCGTCTAAATTTCTGTGAGGGAGTTCTGCCCATAGAATCACGGTGCTGAAGGGGGCTTTAGACACGCTATGACTGGGGGAAGTGGAAATCAGTTACCTCAGTGAGGCCAGGGATCACTGTGAGCCCCCCGTGGGACAACCTGATCACCTTGTAACTTCCTCAGCGCTCGGAACAGTGCTTTGCACATAGTAAGCGCTTAATAAATGCCGTTATTATTATTATTATTATTATCATGTCTAGACTGTGAGCCCGCTGTTGGGTAGGGACCATCTCTATATGTTGCCAACTTGTACTTCCCAAGAGCTTAGTACAGTGCTCTGCACACAGTAAGCGCTCAATAAATACGATTGAATGAACGAATGAATGAATTAGGAAACCTTCTTCCTATAACATACATCCATCTTGATAGAATACGGTGCAGGGTTGGAAAAACCGATAGCACACGTAGACATGGTGTTGGTCAAAGCATGTGCGCTGTATGTGAGTTTTCCTTAAAGAACATCCATGTCATAGGAGAATTGAGTGTATCCGAATTTCTTAGAGAGAGTTATCTTCCCCGCTCACTCAAACTGCTCCCTGTGAACTTTGCCTTCAGCCCAACATATCGTCTGATAAAGACAGAATTACTTTCCTCTAATGCGACTCCAGTTTCTTATTGCTGACCTGGCTAAAACAAAGATCAAATGGTATGTAATGGAAAAGAAGTGTAGAGGCTTATGGTATGGAGATAATCAGTTTTTAAGCCATTATAAAGATTAATAATTAATCCTCCGCTGCCCTTCAAAGGTGAACTATGATTCTGTTTTACAAATCATAATAAATACACACATCCCACACCAGGGGCCGAGAGTAAAAAAAAAAAAAAATAGACAAAGAAAATGTTCAAAAAGGTTTCCTCCCTGCCTTATCAGCCATGATCTGAGTTCAGTGTCTGTGTTATAACTGCACACAAGTCGGCCTCCAGGAATTATTTCTGGCTTCATTGTAAACCCGATGTTGTCTCCTCTTCAAGGCAAGGGGAACCAGGCCGGTCTGTTCCGGCAATTATGTTGACAGTCAGAAAACCCTGGGGTGAGGTTTCGTTTTCCAGTTCCAAATGTAATTGATTCCATGATTCCAGAGGGAAGAAACCGGAAGACATAAACTGCTGCTGTCTTAATGGGTTTTTTCCGTAGGTGAGATAGGTGGTGAAGGCACCCAGTTACTGCCTGCCTGGAAATGGAACTCACACTTCAACCTCTCCTCTGTCCAGAGCTCAGAAATAAGACTCCTAAGCGTCTGAGCCTGGCAGCCAGCAGCTGAGCCTGCGAGGTCAGCAGGGTTGGGTGCTGCCAGTGATATTTGGCTCTGCTTTGGGCCCCAACTGTGCGGAGGTGGTGGGGATAGGGAGGTAAAGGAGATTAGGAGGGCTGGAAGCAAAAGAAAATGCTGGAATCTAAGTTTTGGCATCAGCATATCATTTTTAAAACATGTTTTTTTTTCGGCCTCCACAGGTAGCGCATAAGTACTTGACAACCAGTTCATGCTTCCTCACCCACCCACTAATCCACCCACCCACATAGAGAGGCAGCTTTATGAGTCCTCATTTTACCCAGAGCACTCTCTCCCTGCCCCACATTTTTCGAGCCGCAGTCTCAGGACCAAGCCCGCTGCAGTTGGGGAGGACCAGGGGTCTGTCGTGATGATGGCCTCAAGCCAGACTCCAAAAGTGGCTTTGGGGAATGTGAAGGAGGTTCCTGCTGTAGAGCAGGACTGCTGCAGTCAAAGATGTGACCATCTCAGTTCAAGGGGGAGCTCACACTGAAATAGGGTTTTGCCACTGAATTGTCTGTAGGCCATCAGTATCTACCGTCAGAATTCAGTGAGCACCCTCCTAGGTGATAAGGGGATTTCGGAGAGAAGAGACCGTATCTGCCATCAAAAAGCCGAAAATGGTGGAAGGCCCGACAAAGTCCCAGCCAGTAGGTTGCTATGAGGATAGTTATAAAGACCCAACAGAAGCATAGAGTGTATGCATAAAATGAAAGAGGCCATATTTGGGGGAACTCAGAGTGGGGCAAAAGATAGGACCTCCATAGGTGAGGCCAACAAGGAAGCAAGTCTAGGTGAGCAGGGCCAGAAAGACAGGTGAGGAAGATGAGTGAAAAATAGGAAAGGAAAGAATAGAGAGAGAAAAAGGGAAAAAAGGACAGAGAGGGAGTGAAAGAATTGGTTGGAGAATAGCGACCACACACACACACACACACACACACACACACACACACCCCACCCCCCCACCCCCCCAAAAAAAACCCCGAATTCAACACACACACTCATCATCATCATCATCATCAATCGTATTTATTGAGCGCTTACTATGTGCAGAGCACTGGACTAAGCGCTTGGGAAGTACAAATTGGCAACACATAGAGACAGTCCCTACCCAACAGTGGGCTCACAGTCTAAAAGGGGGAGACAGAGAACAAAACCAAACATACTAACAAAATAAAATAAATAGGATAGATATGTACAAGTAAAATAAATAAATAAATAGAGTAATAAATATGTACAAACATATATACATATATACAGGTGCTGTGGGGAAGGGAAGGAGGTAAGATGGGGGGATGGAGAGGGGGATGAGGGGGAGAGGAAGGAAGGGGCTCAGTCTGGGAAGGCCCACTCTGTTCTGTTGTCAAGTCGATGGTCACAGTCACTATATCGTGGCTGTAGCTGTTTCTGTCATGTCCAGGTCTGTGCCACTGGGTGTTTCCTATGCGGTCCCATTGACACAATTTCTGCTGCACAGGAAACATCCAGGAAAAGATGTGGAAATGGTTGACAGAGCTATGGAAGTGAAAAGCGAGGAGGATCAATCAGTCGATTTTATTTATTGAGCACTTACTGTGTGTAGACACTGTACTAGGCGCTTGGGAGGGTACAATATAAAAGGATGGGTGTAGAAAATCCCTGCCCAGAAGGAAGTTGGGTAGACTCCACTCCACTTATCTACTCTCCTCCTGTCCTTATAGCACTGCCACCACAGTCGTTGTGTCCCCAGAGGAAAGTGAGACTGCTATTATTCAGGTGGTGGGATGGGACCCCCAAATTCATTGTAATGGGGACTAGCTGGTCACTTTATACAAATAACAGAGAAAACTGAAACAGTAATATTTTGTATAGAGATAGGCATAAAGGGTTCTGGTTATTGGAGTGAGCAGAGGGGTTGGACTTGCATGTAGTTTCCTTGGGACAACTTTGAGGAGCAGTTGAGTTTTTCAGTGCTTAGTACAGTGCTTGGCACATAGTAAGCGCTTAACAAATGCCATTATTTCTATTAAAAAGGACTTTGGAGATGTAAGAGTGCTCCTAGTCAGCATATTGAGTATTGTCTTGGAAGCTGTTGATGATGGCATTTTGTTAAGCACTTACTGAGTGCAAAAAACTGTTCTTAGCGCTGGGGAGGATACAAGGTGATCAGATTGTCCTACGTGGGACTCACAGTCTTCATCCCCATTTTAAAGTTGAGGTAACGGAGGCACAGATAAGTGACACAGTCACTTAAGTGCCCAAAGTCACACAGTTGACAATTGGCAGAGCCGGGATTTGAACCCACATCCTCTGTCTCTATTTATTTTACTTGTACCTACCTATTCTATTTATTTTATTTTGTTAATATGTTTGGTTTTGTTCTCTGTCTCCCCCTTTTAGACTGTGAGCCCACTGTTGGGTAGGGACTGTCTCTAGATGTTGCCAACTTGGACTTCCCAAGCGCTTAGTACAGTTCTCTGCACACAGTAAGCGCTCAATAAATGCGATTGATTGATTGATTGATTGTCTCTATATGTTGCCAACTTGTACTTCCCAAGCGCTTAGTACAGTGCTCTGCACACAGTAAGCGCTCAATAAATACGATTGATTGATTGATTGATTGATTGACCCTCAATCCAGTGCTCTTTCCATTGAGCCATGCTACTTCTCTGTTTTTGCACTGTTCACGTCCCTGAGTCTCTCCATTCTGCTTTCTTTCTAGGGACCTCAAAAATTTTCATTCATTTTAATTCCAATCCAAAACACCTCTGGATAGGGGCATTTTGTTGTGTTGATTTTACTAATAAGTAAACAACATCTGTAAGTGACCAACTCAAGCATTCTCAACAAACTAGCGGCAGTTGGGAACAGAGTAAGGCCTCCTGTACCGTCCGTAACCTCTGTCTTCACTTTTCATTGGCCCATTCTTTCCACACTCCAGTCCACTCCAACTCCACCCCACGACAGTCAGGTTCACCATACTTGTGAAAGAAAACTTGGGAAAGGGAGGAATGTTCTCTTGCCTATGCCCAGCAGAGAATATTTCCAAATTGATGTAAAAGACACATGTTGTATACAGAGCCAGCTGGAGCTTGGTGTGGCACCTGAGGTGGCAATATTGCAAAGGCAGTGTCATGGTACAGTGGTTCATTGTGTAAGTGAGCCGACTGGCGACATTTAGGTTGCCAGAGGCAGGGGAGCCCAGCTCCCCAATCTGCACTGCTGCTACCACCCCGAAAGACACTCCAGCCAAGGTTGGGGGTTCCTTCTAGGAGGCAGCTCGGTTTTGGGGAAGGGAGAGGTGGTAGCTAAGATGGAAACACTGGTCTAAATCCATTGAGACCTGTAGTGCAGCACTGGCATGGAGCTTCCATCCCAGAGCAGTGCCACTTCCTGGTTTGGAGTGGCAGCAGTGGTACCTCGGAACAGAAGAAATTAACAATTGTGGTATTTAAGTATTTACTATGTGCAAGCACTGGGGTAGATACAAGATAAAGAGATTGGACATAATCCCTGTCCCATTTGGGGCTCACAGTCTAAGTGGGAGAGAGAGAACAGGTGTTGAATCCCTATTTTACAGGTAAGGGATTTAAGTACAAAGAAATTAAGTGATTTATCCAAGATCACACAGGAGGCAAATGACGGAGCCGGAATTAAGCCCAAAGAAGTTGCCAAAGATCCCACAGCAGGCAAACGACAGAACTGGGTTTAGAACTCAGGTCTCCTGAATCCCGGTCCTGCGGTCTTTCCACTAGGGCATGCTGCTTCTAATGTCATGGTTTGCCCCTGACTACTTAGTTTTGATTGCTGACGTTCCCTGGCCTCAGGGCTGTACGGACTTCTAGGAAGCCCCTCTCACGACCGTAGTGATCTGTTGGAGAAAGCATTGCTGGTCTCCCCAGGCATTCACCCTGCCTTAATGACCCCCGAAGTATTATTATAGGGAGTATGGTTTTATTATAGGGAGCCTAGAACAAGAGAAAATAAGTTTAGGACAACTAGAGATTTAGGTAATTTATAAAGACTAGTTTCCCAATAGTGAGGTCCCCATTAAAGGAGGTTGTAAACTCTTCATTCCTGATGCTGTGAGGGACAGGGCAGACACCTATCTGCTCACTATAGGTTTTCCTCCTTGTTCAGGAAGCATGCAATAGAACAATAAGCAGAGTTCCCTGCCCACAAGAAGCTAGAGACAAGGGAATGAACTAGTCCACCCCTGGAGGTTCCTTCTAGCCCTAAAACCCTCTTGTTTCATTCCCTGCCCATAGGAAGCTAGACAAGGGAATGAACTAGTCCACCCCTGGAGGTTCCTTCTAGCCCTAAAACCCTCTTGTTTCACTAATGCCTGGTAAGTGCTTAGTGCACTGTTCTGCACACAGAAAATGCTCACTAAACACCATTGATAGGTTAAAGAAGGCTTGAATGCTGCAGATTGCTGGGACTCTCTGCTCGGGCAGAACAATAGCACCATCTCCAGGTTAATACGACCAGAAGCAGTTATAAATCGTTACCGTGAGGACAAACTGGGTGTATAATAATGTTGGTATTTGTTAAGCGCTTACTCTGTGCAAAGCACTGTTCTAAGCACTGGGGGGAATACAAGGAGATGAGGTTGTCCCACGTGGGGCTCACAGTCTTAATCCCCATTTTACAGATGAGGGAACTGAGGCCCAGAGAAGTGAAGTGACTCGCCCAAGGTCACGCAGCAGACATGTGGGGGAGGCGGGATTCGAACCCATGACCTCTGACTCCCAAGCCCGCACTCTTTCCACTGAGCCAGGCCTCACCAGTTGGCACTACAAAATGACTTTTAGACTGTGAGCTCACTTTTGGGTAGGGACTGTCTCTATATGTTGCCAACTTGTACTTCCCTTGTACTTGTACTTGTACTATGGTTGTACATATTTATTACTCTATTTATTTATTTTATTTGTACATATCTATTCTATTTATTTTATTTTGTTAGTATGTTTGGTTTTGTTCTCTGTCTCTCCCTTTTAGACTGTGAGCCCACTGTTGGGTAGGGACTGTCTCTATATGTTGCCAATTTGTACTTCCCAAGCGCTTAGTACAGTGCTCTGCACATAGTAAGCGCTCAATAAATACGATTGATTGATTGATTGATTGATTCCCAAGCGCTTAGTACAGTGCTCTGCACACAGTAAGCACTCAATAAATACGATTGATGATGATGATGATGATGACTGCTCCCCAAGTCAGCAGCTCTAGCTTTTGTTGTAACACACAAAGGCAATAATGAAGCCCTGCCGCGTGGACTTAGTAGTAGTAATAGTTTTAATTGAGCACCCACCGAATGCAGTATACTGTATTCAGTCTTTTTACTTAAAATGTCTTAATTCTGATTCTGTTCCATTGGTTTTGCCTGACTTTGCCGATGCCAAATATTCGAGACAAAAGCTCTATCCTTCGGTCTCCCATCCCATTTTGGGAGGCACTTTTCTTCTCTCTTCTTAGAATGCCAATTTAGTTGCTGGTCCAAATTACATGTGGGGTCTATTCTTCTGTAGGAAAATTAATTCAGTTAGAATATCTACCTGGCTGTGAAGTTATTACAACAATGTCCACAACTTATCTACCCTGAACCTCCCAGACCCTCCACAACTTCCACCACCAGAAACCCAGAGCCACAACTGATCATCCCTTCCGGACATCAGAGTCATTCTCTGTGCCTCAGTTACTTTATCTGTAGAATGGGGATTAATACTGCAAGCTCCATGTGGGTCATGGACCATCTCCAACTTGATTAGCTTGTAGCTATATAGTGCTTAGTACAGTGCCTGGCACATAGTTAGTGCCTAACAAATACCATTTAAAAAAAACCCCAACAACTGTCCCACTGCCCAGGAGGCAGTCTATTAAGACAAAGTTCAGAATTATCACAGACTGATTTTAATCCATCAATTTCTGGATTAAGTAAATCTGAGGGGCCCATCAAGTTTCCTTGGTGACATGAAGGAAACATGGAGTTAAGGGGAGCTGGTGGTTAGGGGAGAATCAAACCAGCATGGCTCAGTGGAAAGAACACGGGCTTTGATGTCAGAGGCCATGGGTTCAAATCCCGGCTCCGCCAATTGTCAGCTGTGTGACTTTGGGCAAGTCACTTAACTTCTCTGGGCCTCAGTTGCCTCATCTGTAAAATGGGGATTAAGATTGTGAGCCCTCTGTGGGACAACCTGCTCACTTGTAACTTCCCCAGCACTTAGAACAGTGCTCTGCACATAGTAAGTGCTTAATAAATGCCATTATTATTATTATTATTATTATCAGGGGTTTTAGAACATTTCCCCCTCAAAGTATCATAGCATCTTAGAGCCGGGACCCCAAAAGATCACCTTGCCCTTCCCATAGGACTGTACTTGGTGGGCAGCGGCTGCTGGCCCTTCTTCCTCTTATTTATAGCGCTTTATGATGCCTTCCAGAAACTCAGTACGAAGACTCTTCCATGAGTGGAGACTGAAAAATGCCTGCTCATTTACATGGGGTCCAGATGTTTTTGAGGCAGAGATAATTCAACAGAGCCATCTGGCCCTTCTGTTTTTTCAATCGATAATCAATGGCATTTACCGACTGCTTTCTAAGTGCACAGCACTGTACTGGGCACTTGGGAAAGTATACTATAACATAGTTGATAGACACGATCCCTGCAAAATCCGTGTTTGCAAAAGGATGTGCAATATCCAAGGTGCCTACCTATCTACCTTCTAGCTGAATGCACTAGTATTTGTAAATCTTTTTGAGAACTTTAGGTGATAAATATTCTTTGCATCTACTTTTTGGCCTCAAAGTTTTTCTGGCTAGTCTTGATTTGAACAAGCAACTCATATGACAGTTGATTTACTAATATATGAAATTAAATTTGTCCCAGGATTTGTACGTACTTTAATGTGGCTGCTTGAGGTTTATACAGTTAAGTCTGTGGGTTCTGTATAATTCATTCAGTCAGCCATATTTATTGAGTGCTTACAGTGCGCAGAGCACTGTAATAATAATAATAATGGCATTTATTAAGCACTTACTATGTGCCAAGCACTGTTCTAAGCGGTGGGTACTAAGCACTTGGGAAGTACAAGTCAGCAACATATAGAGATGGTCCCTATTGTGGGGTTGTCTGCATCAATTTTGAGATAGTTCCCACCAGAGAGGACTTTACCTTGTTTCTAGTTTACTTTGTCTAGCACCAATATAGAACCACTTACAGGTGTATACTCAATACTTTTCAATGAGGTGAAGAATTACCCTGATTGAGCAGGTACCATCTCTTCATCTGACAACCTCACTCATCTCATCCCTGAAGAAGGATAAAACTTATAGGAGGAATTAGGAGTTTGGGTCCTAGTCTTGGCTTCTTCTTGACTTTCACTCCATCTTAGGTGTTGAACTTATTTATTCAATCATTTATTTAGCGCTTATTGTGTGCAGAACACTGTACTAAGCACTTGGGAAAGTACAATACAACAATAAAGAGTGACATTCCCTGCCCACATTGAGCTCAGTTAGGCCACAGCCTCTCTGCCCCTGACCCACTGATGATGTAAGAACTTGATTTTCTAGCAAACCTCTAGTCTAAGTCATTGGTATTTTCTGTAAAAGGAAGCAGAGGATTTCTCCGATCTGTTGTGGGATTTGCAGGTCCCTGAACACTGGTGTCAGATTAATGGATCCATTAAACTTTGCACCATTTAATCTATTATTTAGGCACTGGACACACCATAATGATTTCATGTCACAGTGATAAATGTTCCGAGCTAACTTGGACAGAATTATCAATTGTCTTTCATGGAACTGTATTACCAATTACACAATAAAATGGTCTAAAGACATTGCTTTCTTCCTTACCCTCTCATGCATTTAACCCTTAAAAGCTCATCATTCCTTATGAGCAGTACATACCCACCGCCAGGAAAGGAATGTTTGAAAGAGTCTGTCTCCTCCTGGTTTGATGAGTTATCTTGGAACATAAGAAAATTATTTTATTCTCCAATTTGCAATATTTCCTTTGAGTCTGGGTTCTCATATAACAAGGGGACTGTTTGCAGTAAATAAGATTCTGTCCAAGATACAGGTCCAAGCTAGTGCAGTATGGTCTAGTGGAAAGAGCATGGGCTTGAAAGTCACAGGACCTGGGTTCTTATCGTGCTTCTGCCAGTTGCTTGCTGTGTGACCTTGGGCAAGTCACTTTACTTCTCTGTGCTTCAGTTCCCTCAAATGTAAGATGGGGAATAAATACCTGTTCTCCCTCCTACTTAGACTGTGAGCCCCATCAGGGACAGGGACTTGTATCCAACCTAATTAACTTGTTCTTACCCCGTGCTTAGAACAGTGTTTGACACATAGTAAACACCTAAATACCATAAAGAAAATGAACATGATCCTACTCTCATTTGCTCAGTCACTATGTAGTGTAGTGTTGTGCAGCTTTCTGACAAGAACAATCCTGCTAAAGTAACAGTTAATGAGAGAGACTACCTTGAAACACAGAAAAACAAACACTTTATTTAGGGACGATGAAGATGACTGAAGTTCTGCTCTTTGCTATTAAAGATCATACAAAGCAATGAAAGAGGTAGGAGTATTACCATTTTAAAGACATTGAGTATATAAAACAACCTGTAGCTGAGCTGGGCACAAAGTATTTCAACTTTTTAAAATATATGGGAAGTTACTATACATAGGCCAGTGGACACATTGAGCTTTAAAACCAAATATGAAAAGATCACACTCTAAATTGCTTGCTCTTGAGGCTTTTAGATTTAAGAAATCCAGATCACGCTATAGCAGCTAAGGTCACACCTGAATCAACTTTGAGAATACAAATGACCTCTACTTGACATAGTAAAATGTTTTAAAGTTCTCACCAGCTCACAATAACATCTCACAGTTTCTTCATGTTAATTTGAAAAATTATCCACCCCCTCACACAAATCTATGAAACTTTACAGAATCAAGCTGCATCTAAAACTCTTATTTTGACTGTAAATATTTTTCCATTTTTATTATACACGGAACTAGACATAAGTATGCATAGCTGTCAGAAAGAAGAAAATTCAGTAACTGTCATAATTATTACTGAAGAATAAAAAGGAAGTCCAGGAAAAACTAACTCTTATTTTAAAACAAAAGCATGGCTCATAGAACCAAGTATATTTAAAGCTACAAATAGAACAGAAACTAGATATAAATCTTCAGACAAAAGTATTATTAAATACTATATACAAACACTAAACTAAACCTTGTTAACTAACGCATGCCAAGAATTTGCAGGCTTTTCAGTTGGTAATTTTTTTCCAGTTCTGACAGAGCTTGTGCACGTAGATTGGCAGCATAGAGTCGTTTCTTTAGGTCCTTGCACTTTGCTTTGGAACCAGGATGATTTTCGACGTTATCACTCCTCGTATTCTCTTTACTTTCCCCTCCAAAGTGAACTTTCTTCTTTGTTACAGTAGAAGGAAGGTCGAGAGGTTCATCTTAAGAACGAAAGAAAATAGCTTTTGAGATAATTGAGCAGGACAAAGGTCAACATATCACAACTGTTTATTCTTTTAACTTACTCAAAGCAAAAATCAGTTTGTGTTCCCAACCCTTAAAACTGGGAAGCAACACTGCCATATTACAAAACCTACACAGAATGGAACCACATGCACCTACATGGTCTACTGTTTTCAGCAATGAGATGAAATCTGTAGGCACCAAATTTTTTTTTCTTAAGAATTATACATGTTGACCTCAAGAATTATACAAGTCCTGGAAGACAATACTAAATGTATTTAGCTTCTGGCTTTGGTGGGAAGGTTTGGTGAGTAGGCCAATCTATATGTAACCATTTCTCAAGAGGCTTGACAAGCACACCGATGTACTTAGAACACGGTGCAAAAGCTGCCATTTTCACAGACTTTGTCTTCTGAGGCACAAAATAGATTGAGAATTGTCAAATTTCATATATTTCAAGATTTTACTGTAAGAGTAAAAATGCACAGATACCTGGGCAATTAGATAATTTAATCGACTACATTATACTTCAGCAGCCCCTATTTCCACTGCATCTCTGTAGCAGCAGCAGTTTTAGCCACAGCAGGTATTTTCATGAATCTTCTCAAAATCTAATCCAGATAAGAAATAGTACTAGCAGCAGCCTTGCAATAGCAGTACAGATTTTCAACATAATACAGTCAGCTTTCTAGAAGGTGGGTTTTTCCTTATATGATTTGGATAGAAAGTTACTGTATTGAAAAACTGGAGAAGCTTCTTTCCACAATGTGTATCTGTTTGGATAGACCACCATCCACATGTCAGTATGAGTAGTACAAAAAAAAATTTTGTGCATGCATTTGGTGGTCAAGACACGAGTACAAGAACATGACTCTTCCATAACCGAAGGCTGAGGATACAACTATGGTACTACAGAAAAGGGACTATTTTAAGCCATTTCAAAGAAAGTCTCCCCTTGCTCCACAAATTTAATTAATGTAAAACTGAATAACCATCATTTTAGCCATGTGGAAGGATAGTACCATTGAAGAGACAACCTGAAGATAAGTCAGGGGGCAACATTCTTAAAAATAGAAGCAGACTCCTTTTGGTCATGAAGCCATGATGATTTTTGGAGATAATTTCTCAGTTACACACAAACACACACACTCTCTCTCTCCCCCTGATGCTGCATAGGTAATGTCCCAAACTAAGTATTAATGCCTGAGAAGTTGAACATTCAAGACATCTATCTCTAGTCCAGAGAAGACAATTATTCCAGTTTAAGGGCCTCTACCACATCGGCAGGGATGGGCCAGAACTATATACATCTGCTGATGTGTGTGGGGAGGAAGAGAGGGGTCTAAGGTATAAAACTGCAGCCATTTATTTCAGTGGCATCTCCTTGCTGACACCCAGTGAGCTGTGGATTTAGTCAGTAACTATCTCCCCTCCCCCCTGTTCTTAGGATCTCAGTTGGGTTGGGCCTTGCTATATGCACCCACAGCTGGCTTTGATTGTATTTTCCTCACCCTTGCACAAGTTTCTCCTCCAATCATGCCACACAAACTTTGATTTGGCCATATGAACTAAGACAGAACAGGCATGGGGCATTTTGAGCTTTTCCTCTCTCCCTAATCCTGTTGTTCAGTCACATGGCTGCAGCAGGTGATCTCAAGGCAAAACCCAAGCCCGAAGCAGACTGGTGACAAGCTACAGGGAGAACTGGGAAACTAGTGTTCCTGAAAAAGCCAGTGGGCATTAATAGCTGGGGCCGGGCCTGAGCAGAAGGTACCCACGTGGAAGTAGTTCCATGGACCTGTTGTCTCGTCCACCCAAGCAAGCTCAATGGAGACAAAAATTCTGGTTAGTGAAATGAGTCACTTTTTCCAAATTCCAGTCCCTTTGTTAAGGAAACAGTTGTAAGCCTTTATTTAAAAAAATAATTCTCCATAAGATTAATCTCAGGTACCATGAACAAGCTCCTTTCACACATACACACACACACACACACACACACACACACACACACACACACACTTTTAAAACAACATCCAACTCTTTTCATCCCTAAAGAGTAATTGGTTCTGTTGCATCAAACCTGTTGATAGACATAGTAGATTTATGAAATAACAAAATCTGGCTTTGCCAGATCAAGCCTTTGACCTGTAAAGGTGTTCAGAAAAATCATGTATTTCACTTTTTGCTGAAAGAGCCAACAGAATACAGACAAACAAGGCGTTCATTATTGTGTGAGCTGGTTGAAAGCTGCTTCTTCTATGCAGTTTTCTCTCAGTCTCTGCTTCTGTTGTTCATTTCATATCCCTGTTCTTGGACTGCAGAGCACTTCAGGAGTAGTGATAGAGCAAAGTACAAAGTGAGCAAAGCCTTAGCTACCCATTGCCCACTTAAAAAGCATCATAGGGGCCCTTGAGTGCTTCTACCCTATATAGCAGAGTGGAATAGATACCATCTGCCTATAGTTCTTGATTTCTGTCTGCAATTTTGGCTTTAGTTTCAAACTAAAACCCAAGAACAAGGTCAAGGTACAAACACTTTGACCCAGGAAAAGGGCAGTGGGGTGGGGGCGGGAGGGGGATTTGTCCAATTGTATGGACTTTGTTTAGAATATTGAAGTATATGTTACTCTTTGATAACTCATGGTTGCTACAAACTAGGGTAATTTGGTCCTGTTTATATCTTTGTTGCACCTAACAGATTCTGGGAAGGCTCTAGTAGCTAGAGAGGTATGGAAGAAGTATAACCTTGTTGTACTTGACAAATTAAGAGCAATGAGCAGGATACAGAGAAAGAACTCTAAGTGGACTGGAAAAAAATATAAAGCTGACTGCACTCTTCGCAAGGTTTAAGTTTTGCTCCATGTACCTGATACCTAATCTCTGAACTGTAACCAGAAATCAGATTAGAAAAATGTAATAATGCATGTCTATTCAGTGTATGAAGCTAGCCTGCTCCATTTTATACAAATTGATTACTAAGTCAAATGGAAGCAGCTTATAGGGTAGGAAAGGCAATGGTAAGAAATGAAAATTTAAAAAAAATCACATTTTATTGGTAATACCTATGTGAATAAATAAATATGGACAGATAAACAATTGCTTCACAACCTCTTCCTTAGTACAGTTCATTTTTGAAGTGGAGATCTTGAATCTCAGGAGCAGAAATTGTGTTAAAGCATGTGAAAAAGTATGCCCAGCCCCTCATGTTGTTTGAGCTGGAATAACAGGTCAAAAGCTATTCTGTTAGGCACAAGGCCAATCCTGTTCTGCCCAGGCCTGCCAGGAGTTTGGTTAGGAATGGTTCAGCCTGGGATTCTTTGGCCCAGGACTGGTTATTCATAGTCTCCAACAGTGACCTGAACTCTTGCCAGTCTTAGGGGGCTGTGGAAAGGAAGAAGGTGTTTCTGCTTGGGAAGATCTGGGCCCCTGAGCAATATTGGTATAAAGGGATTCTGTGATAGAATTCAGGCCCCATTAATCCTGTTCAAAACCATCCATCTGCATCTCTGGACCCCACTGACTGAAAGAATGTAGGGCTTGCTACATTTATCTCACTGCTGATTAGCAGCAAGGTGTGCCTAATAATTCCATGAACTAGGAGTAGAATAGATTTGGGCCATCATAAAGTAGTGGAGATAAGAGGCTGAAAGTTAGCATAATATAGCCAGGCAATAAAGAGTCAAAAGGGGTGAAAATGCCAACCTGAGCACACAGTGAGGAAATAAGGTAAAGGAAGATTAGAACATGAACAGTGATATTCATGGGTGTCAGAAGCACCTTTAAGTATGAAAAGTGCTATTATTCCCCAAGTTTCCAGGTTTGGGTAGCTTCAAGTCACCAGTCGCTTCTAACATCAGGAGGGTTGCAGGGGTCCTCCACTAAGTCATAATTTTGGTAAGTGCCCAAACTGGACCTGGGCAGAGGTCCTAGTGCATCTTAATATAGGTTGGGCATGCTGATTCACTTCCCCTGAAGGTTACCCACACTCTTAGAACAGAGGCCACATCAGATCTTGAGCAATAAGTGATCAGACTCTTGGGCCAGATTTCAAACCAAACTCGAGCGACCACGGAGCAAAAAAGAACTAGTTTAGCCTTAAGACCATGGCTGTAGAGGATTGGTTAAAAAAAAAAAATATATATATATATATAAAACTTTACTTTCTACTTGCCTTACATTTTCAAAATAAATTTAAAGTCTGCTGAGCCCCAACAACAGCAGCAAGTTTTGCACTCATAGAATCCACGATTTAAGTAAGTGTTTGGGGGGGAAGAAGTTAATAGAGTTTAGAGAAATTGTTCAAGTTGGGACTTTGTACAATGACTGGGTTATCAAAAGCACTTCCATGATGGTGCCATTTGGTGTTCATTGGCTTGAGTGGTTTCATTTTGGAGGTCATACCTGGGCTATTTGCCAATTCCAGGATCCTCTGTTCCTTTAATAAGTTGTAGTTCTTCATCAAGTTTTCAGCCCTACTGAGTTTATCTTCCACGAGTCTCTCACGAACACAAAGCTCCCGTTCCCGCTCTGAAAAAAAAAACAAAAAACACAAACCTTTAAGTTATCAAATGACTGGATCTAAGGGAAGAAGAGAAATGCAATGCCGTCTTGTTAAGAAATAATGTGGGAAGTGCTTCAATTACTGCCAGAATTAGCATGTCACACTGAGCTACACTGAGGGGACAGTCTGACATTAGCATATAGAAAAGTTTCCATTATTGACAGTTTTCAAGATTGGGTTTAACATCCACAATATACACTTGTGGAAACCTCCCCATGAATATATAGTGGCTTAAGACAGTTTAGTAAGGGGGAAAAGTGACTTCAGCCATTCAGTAGTCATAACAGACAGTGGCATTGAGAAATCCTTCATGGTTTGGGGCAGTGTGGCCAAGCAGAGAGAGCATGGGCCAGAGGCCCGAGGACCTGGGTTCTAATCCTAACTCCGCCATATGCCTGCTGTGTGATCTTGGGTATTTCATTTCACTGTGCCTGTTTCCTCATCTGTAAAATGGGGATTCAATACTTGTTTTCCCTCCTACTTAGATTGTGAACCTTGTATGGGACAGGGACTGCCTGACCTGATTATCTTGTATCTTTCCCAGTGCTTAGAACAGTGCTTGATGCATAGTAAGTGCATAAATAAATACCTATTATTATTATTGTTAGGGGCAATTTGGCATAAGTAGTAAGACCTCTTTCTTCATTAAGTAGTTATTGTTGCAAAACAATAGGTACTGTGATCTACTAGACAAGAACACATGTACTCTACCGATGAGTTTCCTTTAGGAAACTCTTGTATAAAATGTTGGTATATATAAAAAGAGAACTCTAAGACACCCCCATTTCAGAACAAGTGATTGTATTTAAGAGCTTATTTAACCCAAAACAAGAAAAATAAATTGTTAAAATTTAGTCATAATGCAATTTCTAGTTTGACTCATAATTCTTGGAAGTCAAAAGTTGTCAGTTTGAGACAAGAGAGTTTTCAGATGCGTCTGGAATCAAAATTACTTGATTCATTGTCAGGGCCCTCTGAGGCATTAGCAACCTCTTATGAACAACCCTATTGAATGCAGTGACAATATAGTATCTAAGATATGAGTACACAACTCCAGGCTTCTTTATCTGAATTTCTGGGGCATCCCAGCAAAATATTTGAAGTGGAACTTCAAGAGAGCCCCATTCAGAAACTGTACTTTCTATTCCAATTTCCCATTTCTCAACCACATGGCCAACATTAGCAGTACCAGCACTTAATCTGATTTAAGACAGAGTAGCTGATGTGTTTGGATCTTTCTACTTTGCATTTGGTTTAGGAGTATGTTCTTCGAAGAGCTGCATCTTTAATCACTTAAGTGGAAACCAAAATATTTGTAGCGCTTCCTAAAAATCCAAATGATTTCTTACGTTCTAGACGTTCTTCCCTTGCTTTTATGGCTTTTTCTTTCTCTTGCAATCGCATTTCCTTCAGTTTTTGTTCAGCTAGTAGGGAGCCTGAATTCTGCAGTCTTTCTGGCTCTCCCGATCGACGCCCTTTTTTCTCAGGATTTTTTCTTTGTTCTTCTCCCACAAAATCGGCTATCAACGGGCTTTCTAGAATTTCCTCAACAGATGGTCGAAAGTAATCCTTGAAAAGTATACGAGGAAGGTTAGAAAAAAACCTCAAGTACTGAAATAAACAGTGGTCACCTGCACTATAAGACCAGTTTTATCGAGTGAAAGCAAGATTTATTAGGAAAGATAAACAATGACTTTTTAGGCAGAGCTAGAATTTTTTTTAAAAAAAGGTAGAAACAACGTATATGATACTAAATATGCTTCACCAAATTCAAATTGTCTCCTCTTCCTCATGAAAACCTATCCCCACACTTCCCAATCCAAAACACCTCCTTCCTACCAGGGGTCAATCTCCATAGTGTTCACTATACCTTTCAGGAATTGGAGTGGGATTGACTAGAAATATGTCTTTATGTTTTATTTACATTGCAATGCAACTGGACATATTTGCAGTATTTCATGTCATCTGGTTTTTTAAATTGGAGTTACCAAATTTTAGGCTACATCAAGCATGGTGGGAAGTAGTAGAGAATCCTAATGTCCTAGTGAAGCAGCATGGCTTAGTGGAAAGAGCGCGGGCTTGGGAGTAAGAAGGACCTGGGTTCTAATCCCCACTCAGCCACGTAGCTGCTGTGTGACTTTGGGCAAGTTATTTAATGTTTCGGTTCCTCAGTTCCCTTACCTGTAAAAAATGGGGATTAAGAGTGTGATCCCATTATGGGACAGAGAATGTGTCCAAACTGATTAACTTGTGTGCTTGGTACATAGTAAGCACTTTACAGGTACCATAATTATTATTATTGTTTAGTGTTGTCCTTCAAGATAAAGTAGAAAAGGGAATTGACTATGCATTATCTTTAGGATCAGTCAGTGGTATTTGTGTGTTTACTGTGTCCAGAGCACTGTACTAAGCACTTGGGAGACTATGATAGAGTTAGTAGACAAGATCCCTGTATCAAGAATGTTACAATCTAGCAGGGGAGACACTAAAATAAATTACAGGTCGGAGGAAGCAACAGGGTAAAAGGATATGCCCTCTCTACTCTTACCCCAGGATTATATCTGCCTCATAATGTCACCAGAGATGGCACAGGGAGAGGTGGGCAAGAGAAAAGACATTTCTTCTATTTCATCTTCCTTCTACCACAGTTCTGAATTATGCCTCCAGGCCAGGCAAGACATAAGGGAAGAAAATATACAATCTGAATCCTTGCTCCATCCCTTTTGGCTTCCCTCTTCCCAACCACCAAGAAAGATGGATAAGACTTGGTCCTGAGGCCCTGTACAGAGAAGTATATTACAGGGTCAGCACTAAGGGAAAAGCAAAACCCAAAACATACCCACACACAATCTTTACCTTTAAGTTTAGCATCTTGGTAAGAACATCACTCAATTGATCTGAGTAGCGATGTGGAATTCGCCTGAATTTGCCTTCCCTGATCTTTTCAGCAAGTTCCTTTTGGTTAAAAGCGGTAAATGGAGGCCTGCGGAAAAAAGACTATTATATAAACCTTTTACCCAAACCTACCTGAAAGTGAATGGCCACATCCAATTAAGAATTGTTTTTCCTAATAAGGAGGGAAGAAGTTCCTTGGGGAGGTCAAAAGCTAAGGCAAAAAATAAAGATCTCCTTTAGCTCCCCAAGCCACTTCTGGATCTTCAATGGCTACTCCCCTTTTGTATTTTTTTTTTTTTTAAATCCAACAACCTTCCACCATTTCCCAAGGCAACAATGACACATCTGAGAAAATTATCACTGTCCAGTGCTCCAGATCATATTTTCTTTTAAGCTTGCCCATCAGATTTTCGTAGCCAGCACAATCTTTCAGATATTGGGGCCATTTAAGATAGCTATACCTTCTCTGCCAAGTTACTATTCTCACCACCTTGCTAGAGAAGGCGTTCTTAAGCTCCAAATAGTAACCACCCCAGATAACTATTTTGTCTGCAGTTCTCCATACTTACATTAATGCACACAATTCATACAATAGGCAGCCTAGTGACCAGATGTCAGATTTCTCATTGTAGGACATGCGATTCATTTGTTCCTAAAGATGTTAAAGAAAAAAAAAAATTAACCTCTGAATGAAGGGCAGTACAAATGACCCCTCAGGGCTTAAATGATAAACATGGGCAACAAAGATAAGTTTTCAAATACATGGGCTTTCAGCTAAGAACAGAATCAGTTCAGAAAAGAACTGGTGTCTCAATACAGGCGAATGTCATTTAAAAAATAAATAAATAATCTCCCCCCTGCTCCTAAAATATAGCTTTCTACACCTGCTCCAACATGTTTGGGGCAGCACAATGTTTTTTTTTTTTAAAGAACACATCAGTATGAAAGGTTCTAAACAAAATGAGGGCATTCTAACAGAGTAAAAATTACAAGAACACAAAAAAAACCCCAAATACTCTTATTATAGTATTTGTTAAGTGCTTAGTGAGGTAGATACAAGTTAATCAGGCAGGACACAGTCCCTGTCCCATATGAAGCTCACAGTCTAAGTAGGAGGGAGAACAGGTATTGAGTTTGATAAGAAGCAACATTCACTATAAAAAAATTCTAAGTTTAAATTCTTCTAACACACAATTCCTAAGAGTCACCCAGCACCCTATTTTTAGTTACCAGGAGAAGCAAAAGAGATTCAGTTAAAAGGTCAGGAGGGAAATAAGCAAGGGGAAATTGAGCAAGTTTTACATTTTGAGAGAACCAAATTCCTATACGCATTTCAAAAATCCTCTGCTTAAATCTGATCCTCTGGGGAGAACTGACACCTTGGGAGTATTGTTTAATTTGTAGTTTGTAATTAAATCCATACCAGAGGCCAAATTTCTGAACTATCAGTTAAAAAAAAAAAATATGGACAAATTTTGACGCTTAAAAAAGTAAGGCAGAAGTGGCCAAAACATTTTCTGCTATAGAGAAATGCTAGATAGGTATGGTTGCTCATTAACCAATGCACCCTTGCTAGACAACTCAGCTCGAAGCTCAGTATTTTTTTTATTTCACCTGTGTCTGGGGGATTTCCATTCAACTTAACAAAATCTGGTTAACAATGCTCACAGAACCACAGGTTTCTTCCCTGCCCATCTTTCTACTCAAAATTTGCACTTCACGCTGTTTAGTACCATGCTCTGCAAATAGTAAGTGCTTAATAAATACCATTGACAATGATGTTGATGCCAAATTATGACCTTATGCCTTTTCAAAATTTAGTGATGGTATTTGTTAAGCACTTACTATGTGCAAAGCACTGTTCTAAGCACTGGACTGTTCTAATTTAGTAATAAACCCATCTCTCCATGAAATCATCCTACATTAATCCTACTTGGCTCTGGGCACATCCTTTGCAATTAAGCACACATTTCTATAACTATAGATAGGATTTGCTTCCCCTAGTAATTATCTCATTCTTACTCTGTAATCTGTACAGCACCTAGTAGTTCTGTGACCAGAATCAAATCAATGGTATTTGAATGCTTACTGTATGCAGAACACAGTACTAAGCACTTGGGAAAGTACAGTGCGATAGAGTTGGCAGGCACTTTCCCTGCTCACAAGGTACTGCGCAGATTCTCATTTATTAAAACTAGTTCAATCGAAACGAGTCCGTCAGTCTAACATCTTCCCTGAGTTTGAGTGTCTGGAATGCAGATAATTCCAGTGACACCCATTTGCTGAAATACTTACCGGCGACATGTAATATGGAGTACCAACAAATGTTTTGGCAAAACTCGTGTCATGATTTAATATCCTAGCGAGCCCAAAATCACCAAGTTTGACATTCTGCTTGCCATCTAGGAAAACATTTGCTGGTTTGAGGTCCCGGTGCAACACGGTGTGACCACTATCACTCCGCCGATGACATTCCTTTAGGGCCAGCGTCAGCTGAGTCATCACTCGAAGAACAAAATTTTCTTCTAAGTAGTATCTGTGGCAGATAAATGACTGAAGTCAGAGGTCTAACATTAGGCTTTTGAATCAAGTTACAAATAATAAATTTGGTAGTGTTCACTCAAGTGTTGCTAAGGCAAGAGTTTACAAGAATATCAATGGAAGCTCTTTTCATAATTTATTTTTTAAAAACCACCCAACATAGGTTTTGGCATTTTGGCTACTCTATAACGTCCAGTCCCTAAGGAAGTCTACACTAGACCCACCTTTCTCCCCTTTTCAAAAAAGGATAAAAAGAAAAAAAAAAAAACCCTGGAAGTTATTTGAATTGATGATGACATCTTTCTTTGTACTATGTACAAACATTATGAGGCTATTAATATAACATTTTCCTTTGATAGGTAGAGGAGCAATGAATGTGTTGGATGATTAATATAAGTTCACTAGTTTACAACAAGTAGCCAAAAAGCTATTTAATACTGATCTGTACTTTAAACTCATTCTGTGTGAGGTTAAAAATATTCCCTTTACTAAAGGGAATTATGTATTACTTTATAAAGGTAATGTAATATAAATATAATATAATATAATATAATGTATTACTTTATAAAGGTATAAAAGCAAAGTATTCCCTTTACTAAATTCTTGACTAAGGCCACACACACACAAAAAAGTCAATGGCAGAAATGTAACTATGTCTATTTTTATGGTCCATTCAATAGACCATTCTGCATACCTTTCTTTGGTACATCGTGTGATTAAGCTAGCTAAATCACCTCCTTCACAGTACTCCATCACGATATACAGTGTCGTGTTAGTTCTGTCAATGATTCGATCATGATACCGGACGATGTTTGGATGTTTTAGTTCACGGAGCAAATTCACTTCAGAAACAAGCATTTGCTTCTCAGCTTCGGTCATAGACCCATAGTCGAGTTCTTTCCAAACAAATACCTGAAAAAAAAAAAAAAAAGCCCCAAAACAGTTTTCGGGATGAGGGTTATATCAAGTCTGTGCTGTCCTGACCATCAACTTCAAGGCCTTACACCAACCCTCTTATATTTCTGTTCTCTTCACTCACTCTGCCCCTATTCAGTCATTGCTTCTCCCACACTCACCCTATCACTTCATCTCTCTTCTCCCACATTCCAATTCAGTGCTTATTCTTACTCTTCCCGTCCCAGATGCGACTTTATCCTTCTCACTAATTTTTGTTCCTGGGTCTTCTTTGAGGGTAGGGACCGTGTGTTTTGTTGTAGGTAACCTCTGCGGACCTCACCCAAGGATTTAGTGTAATTCATTCAATCGTATTTATTAAGCGCTTACTGTGTGCAGAGCACTGTACTAAGCGCTTGGGAAGTACAAGTTGGCAACACATAGAGACGGTCCCTACCCAACAGCAGGCTCACAGTCTAGAAGGGGGAGACAGAGAACAAAATAAAATCAAGAGAATAAACATGTACAAATAGAGTAATAAATACATACAAATATATATACATGTGCTGTGGGGAGGAGGGGGAGAGGAAGGAGGGGTCTCAGTCTAGGAAGGCCTCCTGGAGGAGGTGAGCTCTCAGTAGGGCCTTGAGGGGAGGAAGAGAGCTAGCTTGGCCCTTTTAGACTGAGTCCTCTGTTGGGTAGGGACTGTCTCTATATGTTGCCAACTTGTACTTCCCAAGCGCTTAGTACAGTGCTCTGCACACAGTAAGCGCTCAATAAATACGATTGATGATGATGATGATGATGTGCGGAGGGAGGGCATTCCAGGCCCGGGGGTCGACGACGGGACAGGTGAGAACGAGGCACGGGGAGGACATTAGCGACAGAGGGTTTGGGCTGGGCTGTATAATGCTTGGCACATAGTTGGTGCTCAGTTAGCACGACTGAGGAAAAAACTGATAACGTGCTCCCGTTGCTCATCCGGCCGACGTACTCTTTAAGATGGTACAGGGCCACAAGAATGTGAAGGTGGCGGCGGTTGGGAAGGAGGTGCGTTCGTTCGAGCTAGGCCTCACCTCCCCGTGCACAGTCATTCAGTCGTGCTTACTGTGCGCTGAGCACTGGACTAAGCGCTTACGGGAGTCAGTGGGTGGACAAAGCGCTTAGTACAGTGCTCTGCACACAGTAAGCGCTCAATAAATACGATTGATGATGATGATGACCAAGTGTGATGACGGCCCCAGCCCCGGAACGGGCGGGCATCCGCCTTCCCACCTAGTGGCCCCCCGGGGCCCCGACCCAACCGTCGCCATCTGTAAAATGGGCATGAAGACTGTGAGCCCCCCGTGGGGCAACCTGATCACCTTGTAACCTCCCCAGCGCTTAGAACAGTGCTTTGCACATAGTAAGCGCTTAATAAATGTCATTATCATTATTATTATTATTGGCTCAGTGAAAAGAACCCGGGCTTTGGAGTCAGAGGTCATGGGTTCAAATCCCGGCTCCACCAATTGCCAGCTGTGTGACTTTGGGCAACTCCCTTAACCTCTCTGTGCCTCAGTTACCTCACCTGTAAAATGGGGATGAAGACTGTGAGCCCCCCGTGGGACAACCTGATCACCCTGTAACCTCCCCAGTGCTTAGCACATAGTAAGAGCTTAATAAATCAATCAATCAATCGTATTTATTGAGCGCTTACTTTGTGCAGAGCACTGTACTAAGCGCTTGGGAAGTACAAGCTGGCAACATAGAGAGACAGTCCCTACCCAACAGTGGGCCCACAGTCTAGAAGGGGGAGACAGAGAACAAAACCAAACATACTAACAAAATAAAATAAATAGAATAGATAGGTACAAGTAAAATAAATAAATAGAGTAATAAATATGTACAAACATATATACAGGTGCTGTGGGGAAGGGAAGGAGGTAAGGCAGGGGAGATGGAGAGGGGGAGGAGGGGGAGTGGAGGGAGTGGAGGGATCCTGCTCGGCCCCAATAATAACCATAATTCATTCATTCAATCGTATTTATTGAGCGCTTCCTGTGTGCAGAGCACTGTACTAAGCGCTTGGGAAGTCCAAACTGGCAACATATACAGTCAGTCAATCAATCGTATTTATTGAGCGCTTACTGTGTGCAGAGCACTGCACTAAGCGCTGGGGAAGTCCAAGTTGGCAACATCTAGAGACAGTCCCTACCCAACAGCGGGCTCACAGTCTAGAAGGGGGGAGACAGACAACAAAACCAAACATATTAACCAAATAAAATACATAGAATAGACACGTACAAGTAAAATAGGGTAATAAATATGTACGAACATATATACAGGTGCTGTGGGGAGGGGAAGGAGAGGAAGGAAGGGGCTCAGTCTGGGATGCCATAAATCATCATCATCATGATCAATCGTATTTATTGAGCGCTTACTGTGTGCAGAGCACTGTACTAAGCGCTTGGGAGGTCCAAATTGGCAACATCTAGAGACAGTCCCTCCCCCACAGTGGGCTCACAGTCTAAAAGACTTTTAGTGTAAAAGTCTAAAAATAAACGCCATTACTGAGCGCCGGGCTCACCTTGGCGTCGCTCCTCCGGCGGATCTTCTGGCAGCGGCCGTAGGAGCCGACGCCGATGGTCAGCAGCACCTCATAGTCGTCCACCCGCGAAGGCATGGCCGCCGAGCCCGCCATCCGCCAGCCTCTTTTAACCGTCGCGGGGCAGCCCGGCCTGCCAATTGGTCGGTTCCCAGCCGTCTCCTTCCTCGCGATTGGTCGAGAGCGGAACAACAACGCCGGCGTCCCCGCCTCGTTGCCCGGCAACCCCGCCGGGTTGCCCGGCAACCCGGCGGGTTGCCCGGCAACGCGGAGGGGGGCCCCCAAGGGGAGGGCGGGGCTGAGGCTGGAACGGGAAGCGCGCATGCGCGCGCGCGGTTCCCGCCCTCGGCCCTCTGCACACCGCCCCCACGGGCTTTGCACACCGCCCTCTCGGCGCGGGCCGGCCTCTGGGCGGGGCACGAGGGCCGCCTCAGGCTGCTCTGTGAGGACCACGATGATCCACATCGTGTTTGCAAAAATATCTCCATTTTTCGCCCACATTTATGGCCCGGATTTGCCTCCCTCGCTCTTGAACTCCAGCCTTCCTTTGGGGGCAGGCTGCGGAACCCGGGACGCACCCTTTATTCGGATGCCCGACTAAGTAAGTACCTATTTCGGCCGGTCTGCAGGAGACAGAAGTGGCAGAGACGCTTACTGGGTCCTAAGCACAGGGGTAGATCAATCAATCAATCAGTCAATCATATTTATTGAGCGCTTACTATGTGCAGAGCACTGGACTAAGCGCTTGGGAAGTACAAATTGGCAACATATAGAGGCAGTCCCTACCCAACATTGGGCTCACAGTCTAATCAATCAATCAGTCCCTCTGCCCATCCGCCAAGCTGGCTCTCTTCCTCCCTTCAGGGCCCTGCTGAGAGCTCACCTCCTCCAGGAGGCCTTCCCAGACTGAGCCCCTTCCTTCCTCTCCCCCTCGTCCCCCTCTCCATCCCCCCCATCTTCCCTCCTTCCCTTCCCCACAGCACCTGTATATATGTTTGAACATATTTATTACTCTATTTTACTTGTACATATCTATTCTATTTATTTTATTTTGTTAGTGTGTTTGGTTTTGTTCTCCGTCTCCCCCTTTTAGACTGTGAGCCCACTGTTGGGTAGGGACTGTCTCTATGTGTTGCCAACTTGGACTTCCCAAGCGCTTAGTACAGTGCTCTGCATCACCATCATCATCGTCAATCGTATTTATTGAGCGCTTACAATGTGCTCTGCACATTGTGCTCATCATCAATAAATACGATTGATGATGATGAATCAATCAATCGTATTTATTGAGCGCTTTCTGTGTGCAGAGCACTGTACCAAGCGCCTGGGAAGTACAAGTTGGCAGCAGATAGAGACAGTCCCTACTCAATAATAATAATAATGATGGCATTTGTTAAGCGCTTACTATGTGCAAAGCACTGTTCTAAGCGCTGGGGAGGTTACAGGGTGATGAGGTTGTCCCACGGGGGGCTCACAGTCTTAATCCTCATTTTCCAGATGAGGTAACTGAGGCCCAGAGAATCAATCAGTCGTATTTATTGAGCGCTTACTATGTGCAGACCACTGGACTAAACGCTTGGGAAGTCCAAGTTGGCAGCATATAGAGACAGTCCCTACCCAACAGTGGGCTCACAGTCTAAAAGGGGGAGACGGAGAACAAAACCAAACATACTAACAAAATAAAATAAATAGAATAGATATGTACAAGTAAAATAAATAAATACAGTAATAAATATGTGCAAACTATGTGCCATGTTACTATGTGCAAATCACTGTTCTAAGCGCTGGGGAGGTTACACACAGTCTAGAAGGGGGAGACAGAGAACAAAACCAAACATACTAACAAAATAAAATGAATAGATATGTACAAGAAAATAAATAAACCATTTTCTTTTCCCCCTTTTGCCTTGCAAGATAATCAGATCGGACACGGTCCCTAATCCACCTAGCACTCACTCATGGTCTCACGGAGGAGGAAGACCTGGTATTATTATTATCGTATCGAGCGTTTACTGTGTGCAAAGCACTGTACTAAGCGCTTGGGAGAGTACACTATAATATCAGACACATTCTGATACATGTGGTGTCAGAATATCTCCCCAACTTTATCTCCCCAACTACTACCCCATCCACTTTGTGCCAACTCCAGATTCAGAGCCTCAAGTACCTCTTTATGTGTGAACAAGAGCCTCATGTAGAACAAGGATGGAGTCTTATCCGATTACGTTGTACTAAGCGCTTGGGAGAGTACAATATAATATCAGACACATTCTGATACATGTGGTATCAGAATATCTCCCCAACTTTATCTCCCCAACTACTACCCCATCCACTTTGCGCCAACTCCAGATTCAGAGCCTCAAGTACCTCTTTATTTGTGAACAAGAGCCTCATGTAGAACAAGGATGGAGTCTTATCTGATTACATTGGAACTACCTCAGAATTTAGCACAGTACTTGGCACACAGTACATACTCAAATACCATTATGTAATTATAATAATAATAATCCTTCTCAGATTGTTCCCCGTACTTAACCTTGGCAGTTAAAAGATGCCGCTGGTTGCTTTGTTGACACAATCATTAAAATTCATTAAAACCAAGCCCCCTTGTTGGGTAGGGACCATCTCTATGTTGCCAACTTGTACTTCCCAGGCACTTAAGCGCTCAGTAAATACGATTGATTGATTGATTGATACCCTGCCCACAGTGAGCTCACGGTCATTTTGCAGATGAGGAAACTGGGGCGCAGAGCAGTTAACTGACTTGCCCAAGGTCACGCAGCAGACAGGTGGCCGAGGCAGGTTTAGAACCCAGGTCCTCAGACTCCCAGGTTTGTGCTCTTTCCATTAGGCGACACCACTTCCCTGTTCACACCCACTTGTGTGCTAGTCCAGAAACCCGTGCAGTTAAGTTTTTGGAGGCTTCAATAGTGACAATTAAGTTTTCATGTGGAAATAATGACGTACAAAATGACCCTGGGTTTCCAAGGCCATCACGATCATTCACTGGTATTTACTGAATGCTTACTCAGTGCTGAGCACTATATTACTTGGAAAAGTACATTATCACTCAATTGGTGGTATTTCTTGAGCACTTACTATGTGCAGAATACTGTACTAAACACTTGGGCGAGTACGGTACTAGAGTTATTAGATACGATCCCTGCCTTCAAGAAGCTTAAAACCCTGCTCTGTGGTAGAATTTGAACAACAAAATGTGGGGTGTGAAAGGAGAGGGGTTGTTTCAACTGTCTTGACAAGGGGGCTTGGTTTTAATGAATTTTAATGATTGTGTCAACAAGGCAACCAGCGGCATCTTTTAACTACCAATGTTGAGTACGGGGAACAATCTGAGAAGGATTATTAGTATTATAATTACATAATGGTATTTGAGTATGTACTGTGTGCCAAGTATTGTGCGAAATTCTGAGGTAGTTACAATGTAATCAGATAAGACTCCATCCTTGTTCTACATGAGGCTCTTGTTCACAAATAAAGAGGTACTTGAGGCTCTGAATCTGGAGTTGGCACAAAGTGGATGGGGTAGTAGTTGGGAAGATAAAGCAAGGAAAATGGTGAAATTAATCAGGGAAGGGAAAATCTCTAAGGTGTGGTTACGCTAAACCTAGTGATTAAATTCTCAGCCAGAAATTTGAAAAACCAAATCCTGTTTCCTTCTCCAACTTGCTGTGTGATTTGGGGGCTTTTTTGCATTCTGCTCCTGAATTGCTTCTACAAAATGGTCCGGTTCTGTTTTATCAGCCCAACAGTTTGGAAGCTTAAAAATCCCAATTTGATTTAAAAAAAAACATTTCCCCTTAGAATGGTAGCAGGCATTCACGGGGTTCTAAAGCATGAGTTGCCCTAGTGATTAATGAATGGAAAGTCTTCAGGCCTGAATGTCGGTTTATGATTTCCATTTCCTTTGGTTTTTTGTTACTGTGTTTGTGGGACTTGAACAATCCACTAGATGGCTGACCGTACCCATTTTTGAGGACGTTTTAGAAATGTGGTTCTTTATCCGTTTCTTTCTCTTTTGGGGGGAGTAGGAATGACAAACCAAATATCAAACAAAGAAAAGAAAACAGTTCTCTGCAAAATGGAGAACGCCTGGATCATAATAATAGTAATTATGATATTTGTTAAGCACTTACTATGTGCCAGGTACTTAGCGCTGGGGTGGATACAAGCAAATCGGGCTGGACGCAGTGCCTGTCCCAAGTGTGGCTCATTATAGATGAGGTAACTGAGGCACAGAGAAGTGAAGTGACTTGCCTAAGCCCACACAACAGACAAGTGGCGGAGACAGGATTAAAACCCATGACCTTCTGACACCCATGCCCCTTCCTTCCTCTCCCCCTCGTCCCCCTCTCCATCCCCCCATCTTACCTCCTTCCCTTCCCCACAGCACCTGTATATATGTATATATCGTTGTACATATTTATTACTCTATTTATTTATTTATTTTACTTGTACATATCTATCCTATTTATTTTATTTTGTTAGTATGTTTGGTTTTGTTCTCTGTCTCCCCCTTTTAGACTGTGAGCCCACTGTTGGGTAGGGACTGTCTCTATATGTTGCCAATTTGTACTTCCCAAGTGCTTAGTACAGTGCTCTGCACACAGGAAGCGCTCAATAAATACGATTGATGATGATGATGAAGCCCATGCTCTATCCACTACACCACGCTGCTACCCAAGGGCCCCATTTCAGGCTCCACGAGAAGCCTGAAACTCTGCTCCTTCAATGCAAGTACTCCATTATCTCTATTGGCTATTTGCTGTATTTGTCTTTGTCCTTGTCTTTTTTATGTTCTTGTGTTTTTATTGTTTTATTTTTCCTCATATGTCTGTAACCAGTCCCCTCTCCCACACTCCGATTGGGAATCTCTTGGAGAACAGGAATTAGGTTGAATTCTCACCTTTGAAATTTTCTCAGTGCCTAGAACTGGGGGGCAGCATCTCCCTCCCTACCCACCCTCACCACTGGGCAAACCCATCCGTAGAAGCAGAGGAAATTGATCCAGTATGAGGAAAGCTGGAACAGTTGGGCTTGGGATGGCCTTGCTGGGACCCATGAGAGTCTGAAAACTATTCTTATCTGCCGGAATATGTTGTAGCTTTACAGTTTTGCTGTTTTTATTCAATTATTTCCTTCTCTTTGAATCTGTTGTCAACCCGCTCCTGCCATTTTAGATGTGAGCCATTTGTGGATCAGGGACTGTGGCTATAGTAGTAATATCCTTCTACTTTTCCCCAGCATTAGTTGCACAAATAAGGCATAACAATAATTGTTTAAGTGTATTTTTGAAGTGCTTACTGTGTGCCAATCACCGTTCTAAGTACTCGGGTGGATACAAGCTAATCAGATCGGACACAGTCCATGCCTCACATGAGGCTCAGAGTCTTAATTCCCATTTCCCAGATGAGGTCACTGCAGCACAGAAAAGTTAAGTGACTTACCCAGGGTCACACAGCAGACAAGTGGCGGAACCAGAATTGGAATCCAGGTCCTTCTGACTCCCGAGCCCGTGCTCTATCCCCTAGGCCATGCTACTTCTTGTTTGGTGTTTGCCAAGTCAGTTAAATTAATCTTATGTATTAAGATCAGTACCACTCTAATTAGTGGGTACAGGTAATAATGTAGAAAAGTTTTCTTCTCCCTCTACAGGTACCACTCCCTTTAACTCTCAGGCCTGTTTTTTCTCCAGGAATTCATTTTGTCCGCTTTGCCTCAGCGATTTTCTTTCACTGTAGTGTATCTTGTCCAGCAGAGGTGTCTCTTTCCTTCCTCATTCTGAAGGGGCCCTGCGGAAAGTAAACCCAGACAGAACCCTCCTCCTGTCTAGTGTCTATTTCATCTCTCACCTACTTGGCCTGGGAGGCCTTGGACACTGAAATAAGGTTGAACTCTGTTCAAAAGAATTCCACACCCTCAGGGCAGTCTAGCCTTCTTCAGGTTTATTAGAGCCATTTGGGAATGTAGTTATTGGAACCGCACCAAATCCTAACATTACATGTCCTATTTCCAAGTGGTAATACTTTGTATTTGTGTGGCATTATTCAACTAAAAAATTCAGAGGACTAAGGAGCTCATGAGTCCTCAAAGCATTCCTTCTCCTAACTTCACAGGCTGGCGGTCCAAGGCCTGGAGTCGGTTTGAGGTGTTGGCCTGAGGCTGAAGACAAATCCTGGGGAATGGCACCCCTGTTTATGTCCCTTGGAGGCAAATAGTTGGCTCTGGAGCAAAGGGATTGGGTTAGGAATCCCTCTGAGGAGCTACTCTGCTGTCTACAGATTTCGCCAAATGTTCTGTTTCAAATCACTGCTACGTGTGAAACCTGCATAATTTACGTATAGTGTACATCTGGCAAGAGTGTACAGTATTTGCTGTCCATGGCCACCTTAGCCAAATGTTACTTGATTTGGGAACTTAACTCCTTAACTCTAGAGCTGGAGCTAAATAAAAAAAAAAATGCCAGCATTAATCCATGCTCTTTGGAAGTGAGTTGATTGATTGATCTCTTCCCAACAGTCTTCATTGCCTTGGTGTTTTACTTGGGCAACTCTCCCAATTTTAATGAACAGCTTGGCATTAATAACAAGCCAGTCCTTGGAAAATTTTCACACTTGCTAATGAAACACTCTTTGGCTCCATAAACAGTACAGCCAAGGAAGGGAATTAAAAGACCCATAAATACATTTTCAGATCCACCTTTTAGTAGATGTCTCCTTGCAGTTTCTGATAGTCTCTTGGCCACTCTAATGGCCCATAATTCTGCATTCTAAATTAACTCATGTGAAACCAAGAGAGTAGTGGACTCTGCTTTGGAGGACGTGGGGAGAGGAGAACTGTGTACGTTGTAGAAGAAATCATTTCTAACAAAGACAGCTCCATTTTGTTTCTGGGCCAGCTACACTCAGGGTCCAGGTGAAGGAATATTCCAGGACACATTTCAAGGTTTTAACTCAGGTTGACTTTGACTTTGAATGTCTATCTTTCAATTCTATGCTTGATAAAGTGAGGGTCTTCTTTAGACTATTGATAAGAAGGGCAAGGTGGTGTGAAAATTTCACCCTTCCTCCGTTGGCTAGGTCAGCTGCATTAAGTTCTTTCATTATTAGTCTCTAAAAGGTTCATCTTCATCATCAGTGATATCTGTTGAGCACTTACTATGTGCAGAACACTGTACTAAGTGCTTGGGAGAGTACAGGACAACAGAATTGATAGACAATATCCCCCCTTATTTCTAGCTTACAGACTAGAGGAACCTGATTAAAGATGAACAACAGTATTGGTCTGATGCCATGGAAATTATATATAAATCCTCTAGTGTGAGCTCATTGTAGGTAGGGAAATGTCTTGCAATGTTGTTGTACTCTTCCAAGTGCATAATACGGTGCTGTGCACACAGTAAGCACTCAATATATGCGATTGATTGATAGATTTGGGAATGACTTAGTTTCCCATAGCCAGCAGCATTTCAGTCCCTCCTAGATTCTCACAGAAAAAGAAACAAACATGCATAAACGTCTCCAATTTCTTGCATCTTACACTAAGGAGAACAGAGACAATACCTCCCCTCCTTGTATTTTCCCAACCAAACATGACTGTCCCACCCACTATTCAGCCTGCTAGGGTTCTCAGTGATATCAAATTAATTCTGCTTTTAGTCTGCAAAGCCACAAGAGTCAACTTTCTAAATGGCTGCCTTGGTGGCTCCTATGCCTATCACACACACTCCATGTAATCTCCATCTCTCTCCATAGTTCCTTGCCAGCACCACTCAATCCTGTAGATCCAGTTCAATCCATAGTCATTGAGAAGCCACAGGATGCAGGAGGGTTGGACTTCGTGACAGCAGTGAAAGTGCCACTGAAATGCAGGAGGTTCACATGCCCATTTTTTGTGGCAGTGCTGCTTTCTGCATTGGTGGAGTGAGAGAGGATAAATTTCTCAGAAAGTCATGAAATGAATCTGTGTTTGGTACACATTACAGGAGCAAGCAGATGGTGCATAAGGTTGTGTATAAGAACCATCCTACTATGGTCCAGGTATTCAGCATCATCGGTGGTATTTATTGAGCACTTGCTATGTGGAGAGCACTGTACTAAGCACTTGGGAGAGTACAGTGCAACGGAGATGGCGGATACGTTCCATGCCCACAATGAGGTTATAGTCTAGAGGACTTGCAGAACCACTTTTGAAGCTAGATCATTCAAGAGTGAAGAGATTCCAGGGATCGGTATTTCTCTTTGAAAAAGATGGCAGAGCCTGCATTTTAGCAACTTGGAGACATTTAGCCTCTCCTCTCCCCCCCACCACCAAAAATCCATCCCTCACCACTGGTGGCTGGAGAAGGGAAGTTCCATGAGTTGATTTCCTCAGGAATATCCATGTCCCTCCACTTAGAACCTGGACAAGAAACAAGATGAAACATTCCCTTGGAGGTAAAGCCCTCAGAGATTAAAAAAAAAAAAAAAATCAGTTATAGGGTCACTCAGAGGCAGAGACAGCAACATCCTTGAAGCAGGAGAAGGGAAAAGTGTTAAAAATGCCCTTAAAAAGAGAGAGATATTTAGGATTTTCCTAGGTGGGGCCCATTATGTCCTCTCTCTGGATGGATGTCAAAATGGAAGGCAGAGGGAAGACTGCAAAGACCAGTAAGGTGTGATGGTAGGCTAACCTAGCCTCACTGTGAGTCGTGTTATTTCCTTGGCACTTTCTCCACTGGGCATTTTATGCTTCCACTTGCACCCTGTGTCACTGGATTGATATATGTGCTATTAGGTGCACTTTTGTGTTCTGGAGCCCATAACATTTGGGTGGATAGGTGGAACATGAGGAGGGAATTGCGTGGCTAGAGAGATAAGGGACTGATTCACAGTGCCTGTGACATTATAGCTACAATGAAGCAATAGATATGTATAAGTAATGAATTAGTCTTGTGATAGCTCTTTGCTTGGGGCAAGAAAACCAAACCCCAATCTGTCAGATTCCCAAATTGGAATAGAGCAAAAACTTGGAGGAGAAATCCTGGAAGGGAGCTAAGAATTTGCTTTTTTGTCTCTCCTGAATTGATTAATTGAGGCTAACCAAGCAACTGAGCCTGAGTGATTGGGTGACTATTTAGGGCCTCCCAGCTGGGCAAGAGATAGAAAGCTGCCTTGATTCCTGAAAAGGTTCAGCTCTCTGCAAATGTGCAGTGAGAGAGCAGGTGTCTCTGGTTGTTTGAGGGTATGGGCTAGAGTTGTAGTCCAAGGGAGGTAAAGCAGCTCACTGAATATTCTCTCCACAGCCTTGACTACAGCTATTGAAAGGGAGTATATCCATTCATTCATTTGGTTGTATTTATTGAGCACTTACTGTGTACAGAGCACTGTACTAAGTGCTTAGCAATGACCAAGGTGATAAAACACCAGCAGAGGCTTGGGGGAGTTCTACTTTTGGAGAACTCAGTAAGGAAGGAAGAGGCAAACTATCTGTTTGGAGGCAGGAGCTTTGAACCAAATGATCTCTTAAAGTTTTAGCTCTAGGATTCTGTTTGTGAACTCTCTAATGGCCTTCAAGTCTATAATTGTACTAATTAAAAAAGCAAATGGTTAATAGCTCCCTACCTTACCTCTGAGGCACTGCAGCCTGAGAAGTTTGTTGGACACAAGGAAATAGCTCCTCTCAGGACTGACACAGAGGGGAATTGCAGAATCTCTTTCCCTAAAGATTTGCAAGAATGGGCTAAAATACCATCTCTCTGGATATAATTTTGTTGGAAGGCAGGAGGTTGAACAAGTCACCGTTTTCTCACCCAGCCTCCTCTGAACTGTCACTCCAGCTCCGGAAAGCTGATTCAGCAATGAAGCAATACCACTTTTCAGTAACTCCATGGTATAAAGCAACAATTTTCATTTCAGCATGTTCTTAATAATCCAGAATAATGGAGAGGAGCCATTTTGCAGATAAACTGGAAATCGTGATTAATCAGTTATAAAGCTCACTCCAGAGATAGAAACAACCCCAAGTCCGGGAGATCTGCAGTCAAGGGTGAGCTCCAAAGCCTTAAAACTGACTCCTTTCCTCATTGGAGTAAGTAAGGTCTGTGTGCACATGTACATTAGTAGTGTTTGAGAGCCTGATAGAGGGGAGGGGAGTGATGATGGAGTTTTGGCATCAGCTGCTGTCACCTGGAAGCATTTTTGAGAGGGGAGTGAGGTGCCAAAACAATTTTCAGTGAGCATAATTCATGCAAAGAGAGCCAGGCATCTTGAAGTGCCAGAATAAGGGTGTACATTTTCTGAGTGGCAAGCTTCCCTTACTGCGAAGATAGAGTGTGCCCTACAGAGAGTGGATTTCCTGTGCAAACCTATGTGTTGTGTTGACACTGGGGAGGAATGAATGGAAACAACCACAGCAAGTGGGGGTGAAAGGAAATGTTGAGAGGAGCCAACTGAACTCTGGTGACTTAACCTCTGAAACAGAGGAGTGACATTGGCAAAGGTTCCCTAAAACACAACCTGGAGATGAAGCATGTTTGAGTATTTACAAATTATTTACAAAGACTTACAAGTCTTTTTGCCATCACATTTTTAGAAGTAAGCACTGAGGTAGATACAAAATAATCCGATCCCTATTCCACAAGAGTCTCACAGTCTGAGAGGAAGGAGAACAGCTGTTTTAATCCTCATTTTACAGATGAGGAAACTGAGGTACAGAGAGTTTAAGTGATTTGCCCCAGGTCTCACTTCAGTTAGAGGATAGGACTAGGATTAGAATCTGGGTTTCTGTTCACTAGCCCCACTGCTTCCCAGTGTACTGCGTTCAGTATACTGTATTTTTAATTTTGATTGAAGGGAAAAAAACCAAGACTTTCTAGAGGCACATGAGAACATATGTGCTAGTAAGGCTGGCATATTTTTTTTTCCTCCAAAAAAACACTTAATAAAATCCATGGTATCTCACTTGTACTTGAAACAAGGTAATGAGGTCCCATGAGATCTGGTTACTCTAGGGGACAGACTGCTAGGGACAGGTCCTCTACAAAAATGTATTTATGTGAGAGGCAGTCTACTTCCCAGAAAAGTAGTAAGCAACTAAATCTGGGGGCTATCTGATGATTTTGGTTCCTTTTCCATCTTTGTCACATATTTGCCATTTGACCCCGGCGAAAGCCAAAGAATCTCTGTGAGTGACAATTCCCCCAATCAGTGAAACAGGCTCACTTCCTTGCGAGCAGTTCTGAGCCCTCCAGATGAAGGAACAGGCTGCTCTCACACCATTATCATAGCCAGGTGGTTTCAGCTCCTTGCCCCACTGGCCTTTAAGTTGAAAGCTTCTGTCAGTCGAGCTCATTAAAAAGCAAGAGGGAGGCAAGAGTCAGAATTGGAAGGATCCTAGTAGGGAGAAGGCAGTGGAACCTGACAGACCCGAGAGGGCCAGAGGGTTGGGGGAGGAAGCAGCGGTTCCAATGGCCCCAATTTACAGCACAGGCATCATGTGATTGTATGTAGCCAGTGGTGGTTTAATTCAACTACAACGAAAAAAGCCCTTCTGAAAACACATCTCCAGAAGGCCTTCCCTGATAAATTTCCTATTTCCTTAATTTATACCCTTCTTAACTACCACTTTCATTCATTCTTTCAATCGTATTTATTGAGCGCTTACTGTGTGCAGAGCACTGTACTAAGCGCTTGGGAAGTACAAGTTGGCAACATAACACTGACAGGTCCACTCAATCTAAGCCCACTCAACTTCCCATACCACTTATCTACATACCTTACCCCATTACTTAAATATTAATTGTCATATCCCTCCTTTTATCTCCCCAGCCAGAGGGAAAATTACTTGAGGGTAGAGGTTGTCTATTAATGTTGCTGCATTTTCCCAAGCACTAGTAGAGTGCATGGCACAAGAACTTTTAATTAATACTCTTGATTGAATAAAGGATGAAAACTCAACACTCCTGAGTCCCATAGAAGGGACCACACTACAAAGGGGAAGGAGGTAGGAATTTTCTGAGGCACAGAACTCACTCAACCCAGCTAAGAGAAGCAAACAGGGGGCCTATGAGTCAGGTTTGCCCCTCTCTTCTAATTCTCGGTAATTTCTAGGTTGGGTTGCACCATCTACTTCTCAGGTGACTTCAGTTCATACTAGTCTTTATCATTTTCAGCTGAAAACGCCAAACTTTTCCTGCTAAGCCCTCCCTGAGCCTTAATCACTGGGATCCAGGCCCCGACATTGACTGGGGAGTTCCCTCCTGGCCTAGCCCCCTCTTCTCTAGTCAGAACACCTGGGCCACTTGAGATTTTCAAGGAATTCCAAGCATAGGCAGTTTCAGAGCACTGTAGATGACCTGCCACGGTTTAATCCTGCCACAATAGAAGCCATTACCTCCTGTCCAAGCCAATGTGAACATGGACAACAATTTAATCATATAATCCATCTAACAGAGCAGTGGGATTTGTTATTTTTTCATCAGAACCCAGTTGGAAGGACCTGGGTTCTAATCCTGATCATGCCACTTGTCTGCTGTGTGACCTTGGGCAAGTCCCTTAACTTCTCGGTGCCTCAGTTACCTCATCTGGAAATTGGGAATTAATACTGTTAACCCCATGTGGGACATGGACTATGTTCCACTTGATTAGCTTATATCTACCCCAACACTTAGTATAGTGTCTAGCACGTAATACTATTTCAAAAAAAAGGTACAGTCTTTTCTTTTGATGTTGAATGCCTGAGTGCTGTGTGTTTTTTTCATTCCATGTTTGGGATAGAATTCTGTTGGCTGAGGGAATGTCCTTCCTCAGTGTGTGGTATCGGGCAAGGTGTGTGTGTTATAACATGAGAGTCCTTGAATATGAGGTTTTTCAGGAAGCCTAATCCCCACCTTATATAAAAGCAGTGACTCTGTCATATAAGTAGGTTTAAACTACTAATCCCAGTGCTATATTCATTCTCCGGTAAAATTCAAGGGGCTCCTTCAGCTCTTTAGCAGATGATGGAAAGATCCCAAGTGATTGTTTTGGATAGTCAGATTCAGCCCCTAGATTTTACATATCAGTAGCTTTAGCCTCCAGTCATATCAGTGTAATTGCTTGCTCAATCATTCTGGGGGCATCATAGCATTCCTGCCCATCTTGCAATGAGTGTGAGCCATTGTCTGGAGGGGCAAAATTCCAGCTCCCTCCACCCCCCTCATGCCCCAAGCAGTCTTAACTTTTGCTTAGCAGTAGGGGGGCAGGGCTCACCAAGTGTGTTGTTTTATTCAGGAAGTAAGCTGTCTAGACTGTAAACTGGTCTCTAGATTGTAAACTCCCTATGGGCAGGGAATGTGTTTGTTTATAATAATAATGGCATTTGTTAAGCGCTTACTATATGCGAAGCACTGTTCTAAGCGCTGGGGAGGATATAAGGTCATCAGGTCCCATGTGGGGCTCATAGTGTCAATCCCCATTTTACAGATGAGGTAACTGAGGCCCAGAGAAGTGAAGTGACTTTCCCAAGGTCACACAGCTGACAAGCGCCAGAGTCAGGATTGGAACCCATGACCACTGACTCCCAAGCCCGTGCTCTTTCCACTGAGCCACGCAGTTTCTCTTGTAGCTATAGGTTATAGTTATATAAACTACATAAACTATAAAAATATAGCTATAGTTATATTGTACTCTCCCAAATGCTTAGTACAGTGCTTTGTACACAGTAAGTGTTCAATAAATATGAATGAATGAATGGACAGTCTAGTCACGGAATAACTGGAACTAATGTGCAGTCAGTTGTCTGATGGTAGTGAAGGAAATATAGTGGAAGGGACGGGGTAGAATGGAAGTGATTTCACTATGGAAGCAATTTTGCAGCAGTCCAGTTTCCAGGGTAACCCATTTCCCTCACTGTGTGATAGGAGCCCACTTCACAAAGGAGAGCACCAAAGAAATATCTGGTAATTTCATATTCGGTTAAGATAAACAATGCAAGCAAAGGCTGATTACTCACCACGGAGCTTAAGCCGCCATTTGGACAACGTTTTCTGACATTTTGTTTGCTCTCTTGGAAGCCATCTAATAGCCTAGTTTCTCTCAAAGCAGCATTTTCCTCTAGCTACCCTGGATTTGATGGGCAAAAACTCGGGTATTAACATTTGACAGTGTAGGGGATGATAGTATTGAAAAGCATTCCTGTTGTCCGTCTCTCTGCTGCACTGCCCTCCCTCATCCCTGAGTTACCCAAATTCTGGAAGGATGAAGTGCGGAGTCATCAGGAGGTTAACCCCACAGACACCCTTCCTCCCACCCTAAAGGTTGAAATTGTGTGTGAGCCTGAACTCCCACTGCCGTACATTTAACCATGCTTACCCTACGTTTTCCCCCTCTGGTCCAATCTCCACTGGGACTTGGGCTGGTTGTATTACCTACAAGACATAGGCTGGGTATGCCTAGGTTACTTATTTAAATGAGGATTATTCTCAGCAGGTGTTTCTGTTTAACTAAAGTCCATCAGGGCAAGGATCCCATCTTTTGCTCCACCGCATGTTCCCAAGTAGCCATTATCCAGTTCAGGGCTTTGTACACATTAGGCAGTGAAATGCTGCTGATGCATCTTTTTCTCTATCTTGGTCTTGCTCCTGTAATTAGATTGCATGCTCCATGAAAGCAGAACTGGGCCAGGAGTCAAGGGACCCGAATTCTAATCCTGACTCCGCCACTAGCCTTAAGTTCTCTGGGCCTAAGTTTCGGCTGTAAAATGCGGGTTTCGTTCCTGTTTTGTCTGCCTCTTAGACTGTGTCTGCCTTGATGATTATTTACCCCAGTGCTTAGTACAATGCTTGGCATGTAGTAATGCTTGGCTTAACAAACTCCAGTATTATTATTATCCTTGAACATTGGGACACACATGATGTCACGTTACACTGGGGATCCAGGATACTGTGATGGCATTATAAGCTCCTTTTTGCAGTAGTACTTAGCTTGCCCAAATCTAGAGTGTTTCTCTTGGAGCGGGGGGTCACTGACCCCGCACCCTCCCCCCCTCCCCCCCACTTGTTCCAGAGTTGTTTTTTATTAGAGCTTTGAATGAAGGAGAGGTTTGACTAAGAGGAGGGAGCAATCCAAGGGAAACGAAAGATATAAACAGAAATGGAGGTGGGAGTTTTGAGAGTTGGAGATGGGTAGCAGGTTTGGATTGGCACCCTTTAATGTATTTAACTCTCCAAAAATGGTTAAACTGAGAAACTGAAGTGAAAGTAGTAAAGCTCACAGATTGCTGACAAATTTGGGAAAGAGGATGGGAGGAGTGAAAAATGTTTCTGACCACTGTGGCTTCCTTTTTTCTTGGTGGCTACCATAGAGCCACTAATAGTCTTAAGCAAAGCCCAGATCACTGGGGAAGTGACCAGGGCACAGTTCAGTGGTCCCCACTGATACCCAGATGTCTCTGTAGCTGTAACCATACTGATAGTTTATCAGCTTCATTTGCAAAGGTCCGACCAGTTCCCCAGTTGCTCTTCTACCATGGAAGCTGCAACAAGATCTTTGAGCACATTTTGTAAGTGGAGGCAGCACTCCATCCTGTGGACCTACAATTGGAACTGGCCCTGAGGCCTATGTAAACTTCAGACTATGGAATCTCTTCTCTGGGGGACTTTAAATCTGGGAGAGATTCTCAACAGCCAGGACTGGGGAAGGTGGGGAGGTTTTATCTGGGAACAAAATAATCACTTCCCAAAGTCTCTTCCAGCTCTCTGATTTCAAGGACTTGGAAAGAGAAGTGCTGGGGCCTTTCAGGATGTTAACGTTTTTTCAGAGAGAGGCCCAGGGACTGATGGAAATCAGCGTCAACCTCTGCTAGAGACTACAGTGTCAAGGGATGTGGCTTGGAGGAATACTTGCAGGGAGGAGGGAGTTCGTAGGCCAGAACAAGGTTGAGGAAGACGACACACACACACCTCCCACCCCCTCAAAGCTCAGTTAGCTTTTGTGCCATGTCCTATTTTAATTCCTCAAATCCATGCAAAGAGTCTTTCCTTGACCTGGATACAGGGAGACGGGCTGAGCAGCACATCCCTGGCTGGCAAAAGGTGGGAGCAGTTTAGGGCACTAACACTCCTTTTCATCAGCAGAACCCAGTTCTGATGTAGCTCAGTTCTGATTCCCCAAAGCCTCCGAACTACCTCGATGAGGCACTGGGCAGTAAGCATATGGATATCTGTGGGAGCAGGTCAAGAGTTGGCCTGATGAGGGACAGCTCATAGAAATGATCCAAATCCATGTGAGATAATAATAATAATATAGTTTTAAGTGCTTACTATAGGCCAAGCACTGTAGTAAGCTCTGGGGTAGATACAAAATAATAAGGTCAGGCACAGGCCCTGTACCACATGGAGCTGACAGTCTAAGTAAGAGGAATAGCAAGTATTGAACCCCCAATTTACAGATGAGGAATCTGAGGCCCAGAGAAATGAAGTGACTTGCCCAAGGTCTCACAGCAGACCAGTGGCAGAGCTGGGATTAGAACCCAGGTCCTCTGATTCCCAGGCCCATGCTCTTTCTGCTAGACTGTGCTGCTAATTTCTCTCTTTAACTCCCTGTGGACACTTGTACACTTGAACACTACTGTTCAAGGAAGCAGCGTGGCTCAGTGGAAAGAGGCCGGGCTTTGGAATCAGAGTTCATGGGTTCGAATCCTGCCTCCGCCAATTGTCAGCTGTGTGACTTCGGGCAAGTCACTTAACTTCTCTGTGCCTCAGTTACCTCATCTGTAAAATGGGGATTAACACTATGAGCCCCCAGTGGGGCAACCTGATCACCTTGTTACCTCCCCAGCGCTTAGAACAGTGCTTTGCGCATAGTAAGCGCTTAATAAAATGCCATCATTATTATTACTGTATTTTCATGAACACAGAGGACACGAGGTTGTCAATATTAGTCATACCCATGGGTACAACCTCATTGGCAGCAAGCAATCAATCAGTTTTATTTATTGAGCATTTACTATGTGCAGAGCACTGTACTAAGCCCTTGGGAGAGTATAATACAACAGAATTAGCGGACACTTTCCCTGCCCATAATGAGCTTACAGTCTAGAGGGGGGAGACGGATATTAATATGCATAGATAAGTAATTTATCAGGTACATTTTAAAGATACGTACATAAATGCTGTGGTGTTGGGGGTAAGGAGAATATCAAGTGCCCAAAGGTCACAGATTAAAGTGTATAGATAGGCACAGAAGGGAGAGTGAGCCAGGGAAAAGAGGGCTTAATCGGGGAAGGCCTCTTGGAGGATATATGACCTTAGTAATGCTTTGAAGGTGGAGAGAGTGGTGGTCTGGCATATATGAAGGGGTAGGGAGTTCCCGGCTAGAGGGAAGGACGTGGGAAAGGAGTCAACAGCGAGATAGATGAAATTGGGGCACAGAGAGTAAGCTGGAGTTTGCAGTTTGGAATTGTAATAGCAGATTAGTGAGGTAAGGTAGGATGGGGCAAGCTGATTGAGTGCTTCAAAGTTAATAGTAAGGAGTTTCTGTTTGATGTGAAGGTGGATGGGCAGCCATTGGAGGTTCTTGAGGAGTGAGGAGACATGGACTGGATGCTTTTGTTGATAAATGATCCATGCAGCAAAATGAAATATGGATTGGAGTGGGGAGAGACAGGAGGCAGGGAGGTCAGTGAGGAGGCAGATGCAATAGTCAAGGTAGGATAGGATAAGTGTTTGGATTAGCATGCTAGCTGTTTAGATGGAGAGGAAAAGGCGGATTTTAGCAGTGTTGTGAAGGTAGAACCGACAGGATTTGGTAACAGATTGAATGTGTGGGTGGAATGAGAGATGAGTCGAGGATAATGCCAAGGTTATGGGCTTGTGAGATAGGGAGACAAGTGGTGTTGTATACAGTGATGAGAAAGACATGGGAGGACAGTGTTTGGGTGGGAAGATAAGAAGTTCAGTTATGGACATGTTGGATTTGAGGTGTTGTTGGGACATCTAAGTAAATATATGTTGAAGGCAGGAGGAAATGTGAGATTGCAGGGACTTGGAGCTGAAAAACATGTACTACTACTACTACTACAACAGTTCTAAATAGACACTCAGGGTCTCTGCACTGACAAAACTCATAATCTGATAGAAGTGGAAAGACTGTTTAGTTATAGTATTTATTAAGGACTTACTATTTGCCAATTATAGTGCTAAGCACAGGATAGGTGAAACATAATCATAGCAGACACAGTCTCTGTCCCACAGATTCACGGAGGCAATCTAAGTTGAATCAAAACATACAGATTCAGTAACAAGAGGCACGCATGTGGCTGCCACTTGGAGCCCTACTTCAAGAAGATCTTCCCCAGTGATCCCAGAGATAAATTCCAACATGTATTCATGACTGCAAACTGATTGAAAGAAAAACCTGCTTGTCTACAGTTTCCTGGCCTGCCTTTGTGGAGAACACCTGAGGTTTCTTGAATAATTTACACTGGTACCTTTCTTCTGACAGGATCATATGACCCTTGACAAAGTAGTTGAATTTCACCCTAGTTATATAAGCACCTGGGACACAATAATTATGATAACAACAGTAGCATTGATTCTTTTGGAGGACTGGCCAGTGAGTCAGGAGGCTTGGCAGCCCTGGCCCTGCACTGGCTTGCTGGGTGTCCTTAGTAAAATTGCTGAGGTTCTGCAGGCTTCAGCTTCTCCGCCTTCATAGTGTGCACACTATTGTCTGTACACCCCGCACCCTCCGCTCCTCTGCCGCTAATCTCCCACCGTGCCTCGTTCTCGCCTGTACCGCCATCGACCCCCGGCCCACGTCATTCCCCGGGCCTGGAATGCCCTCCCTCTGCACATCCGGCAAGCTAGCTCTCTTCCTCCCTTCAAGGCCCTACTGAGAGCTCACCTCCTCCAGGAGGCCTTCCCACACTGAGCCTCTTCTTTTCTCTCCCCCTCGTCCCCCTCTCCCTCCCCGCCCATCTTACCTCCTTCCCTTCCCCACAGCACCTGTATATATGTATATATGTTTGTACATATTTATTACTCTTTATTTTATTTGTACCTATCTATTCTATTTATTTTATGTTGTTAGTATGTTTGGTTTTGTTCTCTGTCTCCCCCTTTTAGACTGTGAGCCCACTGTTGGGTAGGGACTGTCTCTATATGTTGCCAACTTGGACTTCCCAAGCGCTTAGTGCAGTGCTCTGCACACAGTAAGTGCTCAATAAATACGATTGATTGATTGATTGATTGGATCATCACTGCTTCATGGAGGGGTAGGGGGATATTTGAGGTAATAGGTGTGAAAGTCTTTGATTTTTCTCAGGAAAAAAAAGGAAGTTTCATATATACAAGGTGGCAGTATTTTGACCCCCCCTCCAAAATTTTGTCCAAGTCTGGCCCCTTCCTCTCCATGGCCATTTCAGTAGCCTTGATTCAAGAACTGGTCACCTCACACCTGGATAGTTGTAGAGGAGCAGCCTCTTTGGCTTTCCTGTCTCCAACTATGCCCACTGGAATCATATTTCTCAAGCCGTGCTTCAAGCATGCACCTCTTCTTTGATGCTCTCTGCAATCACTTCTTTGCCCCTGGGTCTTAAGGCCTCATCCTATCCAAGTAAACTGGATAGGATGCACCCTATCTACATCTACTCTTCACTTACCTCTCACCATTCCCTGCCTGTGCTTCTCCATCTTTAGTACTAAACCTGTATCCTAGAATCCCCCTGCCCCACTCTCTGAATCTCTGCATACCTTGAGCCTCGCTGCTGTGATTCGCAGTTTGACCTTAGAAACACACCTGAAATTTCACCTCCTCTATAAATCCTCATGATTTCCCACACCACGTACAACAAGGGTTTGAACTGAAACTTGATGCCATGTTGGTACCATGTTCTATCTCAGCCTTCCAAAGTACCTACTTATTTTCTGAATTTGGTTTTCTTCCACTTTGCCTATTCTTCTGTCATTGGAGAAAGTGTTGCCTATGTAGCAGAATTCAGTGACCATATCCAGATGTTTTGTCTCTGCAGATCCTTAACTCTTTGTAGGGGTTGCCAGGTACAGGCTGCTACAAGATCTCAGCTACTGACCAATTGTCAGCCCATAACTTTGTGCTGATTATGAAAAGTGGCTCATCTGCGTGTCTTTTCAATACTGGCTCTACCAACTCTACTTGAGTGCCTTCGGGGTGCAGCGTACTGTATTAGGTACCTGTTTTCTCGTGTGTGTGCTTGTAGGGCAGAGTCAGAGTCATCATTGGCCGTCGTTGGGACTTTAGGTGATGCACTCAGCCTGTTGAGTTAGAACATTATCCCCGATTATTGGACCTGTATTCTGATCCAAGCATCCTGATTCCTGGTGGTATCCAGTGAAGAATAGGTTGAACAAGACTGGATCTAGTACCCAGGTGGTGATGAAGACAGGGCCCCTCCAGTTCTGATGCTGCTAGCCATGCCATCCTGGAATAATCTTTTACTTTTCAGGGTACCTTTTCAGGCTTATGTAATAGTTGCCAGAGCCCATGTTTGTTTTTGTGAGGTCTTGGAACACTATGAATTGGCTTTAATTTTTTCCCCGTAATTCTCCTGAAATGGATGTGGCACAAAGATCATGTCTGCTGTTTCCCACTGTGCTTTGAATCCCCACAGTGATTCTGGGAGCATATGATTAATAACAGCCTTCAGGAACCAGTCCAGAAGGACTCTGGTTAGGATTTTTCCAGTAACGGGGGTATTTCCACAGTCAGCTCCTTGTTTTCTTTTTGAAAGTGGTGATAATGGTGGCGTCTTTGAAAATGAATGTGATATTTCCTCAGTATTCTGCACGTGGAGGAAAAGCCTATGTGGGTAACCAAGCGAAACATTCTCTCTTGGCATGTTGAGCAGAGCTCTTGGGCCTGAAGGGACTTTGTCCATGGTATTAGGTGCAGTGGGAACTTCCTTAAATGTTGGAGCAGAAGTTGCATCTTTACATGTTGGCGTGTTAACTACTGTTTTTTAAGTCCTCGTCCTCATTGCGACATTGTGGCTGTTTGTGCCCACACCATGGGGGTGAGAGGCTCTTTCCCCTAGAGGTTGACATGACACTGAGGGCCATCAGCTTCATCTGCACAGCTTTTGAGGCAAGGCAAGTGGCCTGGCTAGCCCCACCCGCATACTTGGAACTGGAAATGGACAGGAGGGTGAGTATCAGTGGCTCTGGCTCCATTGTTTGTGGCATAGCTTGTGGCTCTGGGCCAGGAAGTGGCCTGGAGCCAGGGACCCCTTGAGGCCCCCCTCCTAGTCCCTGGAGGAGTCCTCGGACTGCCTGGGCAGACTGGGGGGTAGGTGGGCAGATGGCTCCTTCTCACAGTTCTCTGGGCCTGCTGCTGTGAGAAGCCTCTTTCTTGTCTGGCCCCGAGCTCTGTGGAAGCCAAGAGAGACTGCCGTCGGAGTGTCTGCGTGACAGTGAGGGTGACAACTCTTGCCTTCCTCCCTTCTTCACTCTCTCCCTTTCTTCCCCTCTCTGTTTTCCCCCTCTTTTTCCTCCCCTAAGTAGGCACTCCTGGCCACCTGTAAGATCCCCTGCTTATCTGAAATGGAAGTGGAGCCAGCTTTACCCTTCAGTGGGGCTGAGGCAGTGCACTTGAGCCGTCATTTGATAGGCTAGAGTTGGCCCTGCCTTGTGAAGGAGGCCAGGTTGAAAAGGGTGATTTCTTGCCCTACTCCTGAGTGAAGAAAACAGTGCTCTGATGGAGTGGCACAGGAAGGGGAGGCTTTGCTGAGACGGCTGCCTCACCCACATACTGTCTGACACAGGTCCTGGCCCTCCTTCCTCTATTCAAGAAAAAAAGAGCTGGAACTCAAGAATTATCTGGTCCAGTCCCCTATTTTCAGACAGGTAACTGCCTAAGTCACCCCAAACCGTCAGTAGTTTAGAAAGGCCTTCTTTCTGCCTAATCAAGTTGTCACTTCACTTTGGCTGCAGAAATGTCCTAAAGCTCACCTACAGTCTGAGAGTCACTTCTGAGGAAAACCATTTTGTCTTGGCAAAAATCCATGACCGCACTTTAGACCCTAGCCTAGGTGTTGTCCAAGGCACAGTGCTCCCCGGTGCCTCTCTTGTCCTCCCTTTCAGTGTGCCAAAGCATTTTCAAATTCGGTCTCTCATTTGGCCCCCTCCAACACCCCTGGGAAGTAGGAAAGGACAGATTTTACAGCTAGAAAAACTAAGCAGCAGCAGTGAGTGATTTGCCTAAGATCAAATAGTGAGCTGGTGGCAGAGCTGAGACTATAGCCCAGGCCTCCAGATGCCCAGCTCGCTGCTCCTTTCTCTGAGCCATATGCATGGCCTAGATAATAATAATGATAATAGTAATAATAATAATAATGGTATTTGTTAAGCACTTACTATGTGCCAAGCACCGTTCTAAATGCTGGGGTAGATACAAGGTAATCAGGTTGTCCCAGGTGGGGCTCACTGTCTTAGTCCCCATTTTCCAGATGAAGTAACTGAGGCACAGAGAAGTTGAGTGACTTACCCAAAGTCACATAGCTGATGTGGCGGAGCCAGGATTAGAACCCACGACTCCTGACTACCAAGCCCGTGCTCTTTCCATTAAGCCACAGTGCTTAGAGCACAGGCCTGGGAGTCAGAAGGACCTGGGATCTAATCCTGGCTCCACCACTTGTCTGCTGTGTGACCTTGGACAAGGTATTTCACTTCTCTGTGCCTCAGTTACCTCATCTGTAAAATGGGGATTGAGACTGTGAGCCCCATGTGGGACTGTGCCCAACCCAGTTGGCTTGTATCCACCCCAGTGTTTAGTATAGTGCCTGGCACATAGTAAGCACTTAACAAATACCATAGTTTTTATTATTATGTCCAATGGATTAAAGAGAGGACTACACCTCTTCAATCAATCAATCAATCGTATTTATTGAGTGCTTACTGTGTGCAGAGCACTGTACTAAGCGCTTGGGAAGTACAAGTTGGCAACACATAGAGATGGTCCCTACCCAACAGTGGGCTCACAGTCTAGAAGGGGGAGACAGAGAACAAAACAAAACATATTAACAAAATAAAATAAATAGAATAGATATGTACAAGTAAAATAAATAGAGTAATAAATACGTACAAACATATATACATATATACAGGTGCTGTGGGGAAGGGAAGGAGGTAAGGCGGGGGGGATGGAGAGGGGGAGGAGGGGGAGAGGAAGGAAGGGACTCAGTCTGGGAATTCAATCAATGGTATTTATGGAGCGCTTACTATGTGCAAAGCACTGTACTAAATGCTAGGGAGATTATAGTACAACAGAGTTAACAGACCCGCTCCCTGCCGGCAACAAGCTTCCAGGCATGCCCAGTCATTGAGCTTATGAAGACTGAAGACACTGCCCATGCTTTAAATAGCCACTTCAAGTGTTGTTGAGCCTTCTTCCCCCATGCCACTCTCTTCTCGTTTTTCACATCGTTTCTTTTTGCAAACCCTTCCAAAGCCATCTTTCACCTTTCTCTATCTCTCCCTTTCATTTTCCTTTCTTTGTCTCCCCCTTTGAGCACTTTTCAAAGAGCTCTGTCCTTCCCACAGTTGTCTCAACTTGGCATCTCTTCCCCCTGTTGCCACCTCCCTCTCCCAGTCACTGTAACCCTAGTTAGCACTAGATTTAATCTCTCTGACCTATCCCTCACTTTCAAGTCACAATCTCCTTGGCCCTCATAGACCTGCTGCCAGCTCACTGGGAAGGGCCAAATATATTATTCACTGGCCAAATGCTGACTCATGCAGTAGTGGTAACGGCAAAATCTACTGATGCCCAAGGAATGAATCCTGCCCTGTCCACTGCTACCTGAGCCAGTGTTCTCTGGTCCATGACTGCAAGCGCTCAATAAATACGATTGATTGATTGACATGTCTCCCATAAGGACTGTCACACTCCTCAGGGCCTCCCATTCAGGTTTGCTTTTGGCCTTCCTCACTTCCCCTGCAGGCCCTGAGCCTAGGCCTTTCTGGTCCCAGGGCATCATGCCTGTTGGGAGGATGTTTTTGTTCTGGTAGATTTCCATTCCACAGGGGAACAGGGTACTAACTTTGTAGCGATAATGAAAGGGCAAGTCAGGACCCATTCTGGACACAGTTTTTTGGAGGGTTTGGGCTGGAGATCTCAGATGGAGACCAATGAGCAGTCGGTGTTTGGGGCCTTGAGGCTTCAAAAAGACTATTTTTGCCCCAAACGACCATAAGACGTATGCTTGGGTTCTTTTTTGAGGGACTTTCTCCAGGTTTAAGGTCCTCTTGAAAGAGAGAAAGGGCTTTGGTTTAGATTTCTCCTGAGGTCTTTTTCTGCTGCAAGCTCGACCAAACTTGTTAGTATGACCTGTCCATAATCTGGGTGCCTGCAGGTCAGTCCAGAGTGAGGGGTAGGCCCAGGAAAGCAGTTGGGGAGCCCTCCAGTTGCCCGTGTAGCCCAGACAATCACCCATCTGTGACTTCCACCCTCAGGAAGGAAGTCAAGGGGACACTTTAGTTCAAGGGGTCCTGAACGGTCACACGTGCTGCCCCAACTCGGGAGAGTTCCAGATACCAGTTCACCAAACAAATTTCACCCTAATAGAAAGGCCCAGGTGGGACAACCTCTCCCAGAAATACAACTGCTTCTAGTGGGGCTGCTGGCAGCTTTGGGCAAAGCTGGAGGATTTCCCGGAAGATCCACCTCCCCCCCACCATCGCTCCATATTTATAACAAACTTATAACCTTTTCTGTCATTTTTTAATATTGTCTTCACTACCTTATTATGAGGCTATTTTATTTTACATTAATTGGCAGTCTGCTGCTAAAGATACGTTGTTTCATTATTTAAAACTGTTACTGTTTCTCACATTGGTCTTTGTATTAAGGAATAAAATAATGTCCACCTCTGTAGAGGACCCTTACCCACCAATCTGATATGGTCATTTGGCCAGGGAGATTGATGAGTGTGTAAAGGATGTAAAAATGTATGAACAGCGCTGGAGATAGTCTTACGGATAAGTGGCGGTCCAAGGCAAGGGATAAAATTGGGAGTTGCTGAAAGGCAGAGCTGGCTGGAAAGTCAAGCTGAGAGAGCGGGCAGCCGTGAGCAGCCTCCATTTCATTGGGAAGGGCTCCTGGCTCAGGTTGTGGCAGCATGGATTGGGAGTGGCAGGAACCCTAGAAACCTGGATCTGGAAGGGACCTTAGAGGTCCTGTGGCCTCATCCTTAACTCCCAGGTTGAGAATGACCAAGTCATTTGAGGTGATGAATATCTGTTTTGTCACTTTCTTCCTTTGATGCTAGCATAGTGCTTGGCCCCGAATGAGTGTTCAGTAAACTTGGAGGATGACCAGGGTAATTCAGACAATGAACAAGTACATCATTTAAGTGAAACATTTCTCGTTGGAATTAGCCAGTTAGTTGATGACTTTGAGCCGTCCACCGGAGAAAGCCCTGCAAAAGGCAAAAGAGTAAGTGCATTTAGAGGTGAGGAAAATGATCTCAACTTCTGGCAACTGTTAGGAGTCTGGGAAGGGACTCTGGGGGAATTGTGGAATTTCCTTTCCTGGAGATCAACTAGGGACAGATAGCAAGACAATTATAGGGTGGGTTTCATTCATTCAATCGTTGGTGCTATCCTGAATGGAAGCAAGGGGAAGGACTCGATGACCTCAGGAAGTCCCCTTCAGTTCAAGCAGTTTCTGTTGCCTCATCCACACAGTCTCCTGTAGCCTCCACATTGTCTTTTTGCTCACATCTCTGCTGTCTTCAGGCATTTACTGTTCCCTGGTTCCTCTCTTCCGTTCAGTGCATTTTAGATTGGTTTTCCCCAAATAGGGGGGTGGATTTGCCTGCATTTTTTCCTCTTAATCTTCTTTTTTCATCCACACTATTGCCTCTAGTTTCCTTTGGTCTGTTTGATTTTGATCCTCAAACCTGCTAATGTGTTGACAGCTGCCAGTTAGGGACACCCACACTTCATTGCTGTGTTATTTCCTTCCTCATTCAGACCAGAGCAGGTCTAACACCCCTTCAGTGCCCCAGTGGAATACATTGCCATTTATCACTTGTCCAACTTTCTCTTACATTTTCTTGTAGTTGCCAACTTGTACTTCCCAAGCGCTTAGTACAGTGCTCTGCACACAGTAAGTGCTCAATAAATACGATTGATTGATTAATTGTAGTAGTAATAACAGCAGCAGTAGCAGCAGCATTTATCTAGCATCCACTGTGTGCAATGCACTGTACTAAAGTGCTTGGGATGTTCCAAGCAAAGTGAATTATGCCCTTCCCACTAGAAGCTTATGCTCTAATAGGGAAGAGAGATATAAAAATAATCAGTCAATGGTATTTATTGATGGCTATGTGCAGAGCACTGTTTGAAGCACTTGCGAGAGTATAGTACAACAGAGTTGGTAGTAACTATTCCTTATTACTAATCCGAGACTTCCTGCCTTTATGAACTTCAATCATATTCCCTCTCAGTGTTCACCTTTCCGGAATAAGTAATCCTGCTCTTTTATCTTAACATAAAAGCTTTTCCATTACCTTGGTCATTTTGACTGCTCTTCTCTATTCCTTCTGCAGCTCAGTTATAACCATTTTGGTTGCCTTTCTCTGATATTTCCTAGACCCTTTTCTTTCTGTCCCCCCACCTTATCACCTTCACATACGGTCCATCCCTGGCTAGGGACCTCCTTCCCTCCACCCACTCCCCTCTTCAGAGTCTTACGTAAAGCTGCACTTACCTGCTTTTCGGTACACCAACTGGAACATATCACTTCCCTCTTGGATCTCCAACAGTCCCCCATCCCTCGTAAAACTGAAATTTTTGATCAGTGACTTCAGAGCTTCCCTTTTTCTTCCCTTCACTCCAAGAAAACATCTTACCCAACCTGGGTTCTAAGTTCTCCTTCTTCCAACCCATTACTCACTCTCTTCCCCTAACAATTTTGGCAAACTGTATCTGTACCTTAAGAGCCTTCTAGAAAACCCCCAACCTGCAACCTCCCAGGTCATATCCTCAATTCAGGGCTCTTTGGTACTTTATTTTTTAATCAATCAGTGGTATTTATTGAGTGCTTACTGTGTGAAGAGCACTGTACTTAATCACTTGGGGAAGAACAATACAGTCGTTGGCTACAATCTCAGCTCACAAGGACCTCTACTATTTATTTATCCACTTATGTTCACTGTTTCTTTTTGTTCTCACACCTTCTATCACATTTTTGCCATTTTGCGTTTCCTAATCTTTCTCATTAGATCTTTAACTTCTTCTAGGGTAGGGCGTACAACATATACTTCGTATGCAGTGTCCCCAGGGAAAGCACAATTTCCCCAACCCAGTCAGTGTTCTCCAAGCTAGGGGCCCAGGTGTCTTTTGGGGCCTCACCATTCCCACTCCTTTTATCCTTGCCTTTGTAAGTCTCCTCTGTGTACCTCACTGAGATAGGAGAATTGAGTCAATGAGGATAGATGAGAGCAGACAAGGTAAAGAATGAACTCAAGGACCACAGTCCCAAATTTTACTGGGAAAATTGTCTGATAAGCAACATGTGAGACAGGGACTGTCTGGATCTGATTGTCTTGCATCCAGCACATGGAACCCAGTAAGCACTTAAACATGCCATAGTAAGTAAGAAGACTGTAGTCTAGGCAAGTCCTATGCAAATGCATAAGACTTCCTAAGTATTTCATCCCTCTGGATGTGGTCCTCAGTAGAGCAGTATGGGGGTTTTAATTGAATGGGTCTGTCAAGGCCTCTTTCAGTTCAGACTTTAATCAGCCAACTAACTGCACACTGGCTATTCCAAGGGGGTGGCACAGACGGACGGGGAGGAGGCCGGAAGGGGTGGCGAGAGGGGGAGTCGGGCGTCTTTTAAGTTTCTTTTAACTTGAGCTCCTGGAGAGTTGGAGACAGGATTTTTCAGGCCAGTGCTAGGTATTTTGGACCCTTATCAGCCTACATGGAAGGAATTTATTTTCCTACTATCAACTTCTCCTGCTCTAGAAGGAATGAGAGGCAGACTGCTCCTGTATTCAGGGTCATCTGAATTATACATAGACGCCCTCGGGCTATTAGAGTTTCAGAATACTAAAATAATTTTTCCATCTTTTGATAAGTAGTTTGTGAACTTCACCACGTATTACCTATTGGCTAAGAAGCAAAAATAGAACTATGTTAGGCTATGTAGTGCAAGATTCATTTACTCCCCTAGCTCTCTCCGTCATCTCCTCCTTCCTAATGCACTCTCAGAGTTTTGAATCTCCACTCTAGCTGCTGTTTTGGAAACCATTACTGGTGTACTGGCTCTGGCCTGAACCAAGAGTAGATCAAGTTCACTGCTGTAACTGACTAATTTTTTGTCAGGTGGAGGATATGGGCTTGGCTCTACTTTAGCACATTTGCCATCTGCAGAGGTCTGGAGATTAAAGCCCCATGGTCATCAGTGGTCTCTCACGCTGCATCTTTTCATGGAGAATGTCTTGATTTTTCAGATAAAACAGCACAGCAGGTTATTCATGAGGGGGACCAGGTTATCGCTTCTCTGCCAGCTTTAAGATTATGAAAACTGTCACTCCCATGTGCTTTCCCCCCTTTTCTTCTACCCCCTTAAAAATGACAGATCCAAGACCCTATGGAACTCTGTCCAGTTGTGGTCTTCACTGGACAGAGTGAGCTTGAGCCATTATTAGTTTAATGTGATCAGCTGCCAAGTAGAAATGGAATTTTGTAATTATTTTGAAATGGAAATTTGACTCAAAGCCCATTTCTGTTGAATGATGAATCACATGTACAGTCCAGCAGCTGTGCTCTTTTTCTTTAGCCTGTTCAGCTCACAGGATGGTGAGGCTTGAGGTAATCTGGTTTTACTTCTAGACTGTAAGACCCTGGTTGGCAGGGAATTTGTACCTACTTTTTTGTATTTTGCTTTCCCCTGCATTTAGTACAGTGCTCTGCACACAGTAAGTGCTCACTAAGAAGCAGCGTGGCTCAGTGGAAAGAGCCCGGGCTTTGGAGTCAGAGGTCGTGGGTTCAAATCCCGGCTCTGCCACTTGTCAGCTGTGTGACTTTGGGCAAGTCACTTAACTTCTCTGTGCCTCAGTGACCTCATCTGTAAAATGGGGATTAAGAATGTGAGCCCCACGTGGGACAACCTGATCACCTTGTAACCTCCCCAGTGCCTAGAATAGTGCTTTGCACCTAGTAAGCGCTTAATAAATGCCATCATTATATTACTGATTACCATTGATTGATTTGTTCATTAACAGCCCTAATGGGTAATTCAGGCCCTAGAGTGAATGTTTCTTACAGATGGATGACCCATTTGGGCCATGTGCAGGAAGCAAGCCAACCAGATAACTGCTCAACCTTCCCCTTTCCTGGTACTGAAATGACTTACTTAGGTAATGAGTTCTAACAGATTTGGCGTATTAAAATCCTGAAGACACCTCTGCCCAATAATATTTGTGTAGATGTTTTTGTATGCCGTTTTTCCTCCTACCTCAATTTATTTCAGTGGTTGCCTCCCCTGCTGTACAGTAGCCGCCTAAGGGCAGAATCATGTCTACTGCACCTACTGTACACTCCCAAGTGTTTAGTAAAGTGCTCTATCATAGCTGCTCAATAAATTGATTGATTGGTTTAGAGATTGTAGGATGCCTCAGGCATTTGGAATGAGGGAGAACTGCCAGTCCCAACGACAGTCACCAGCCTAGTCAGAGCTTGCGGTGAGCTAGAGGGGAATTCCTTGCCTTAAGTATCTCCCAAGAGGAAGAGAATGAGCACAGGAACTTTGTGTATTTCTTTTCTGGATTTAAACTAGAGAGGTGGTTTCATAGGCGACAGGTTCTGGTTAAGATCCCCGCCATACACTGACACATACTGTTTGTGCTAGAAAGTAGATGCAGCAGGACTCTAGGGCAGATTTTCTGTATTACTTGCTGCTTCAGTGGCATTAGTGGTGACTATTTCTCCCTGTTTGGACTTTTACAGTGACTATATGAAGCTGAAGGTATGTGTGGAGCCTTGGAATCCGAATGAGAGAAGAAAAAAGTACTTGAAAAGTGAAAACAAGAAAATTATCCAAGTCCTGAGAGGTAAAAATTTATTGATTTATATCAGATCAGCATGTTATGATATGGTCACGCCTACTCATACAGCTGACATAGCCAAAAGAGGGGGGTTTTTTCTTTGTTAAAAATACATTATTTTTCCAGCAGGAAGAAACATTTTAAAAACAAACATTTTCTTATTAAGGGGGAATTTAAAAAGAATGGCTTTTTTCAATTCTTGAGCACAGGGCTGGTTAGCAATGGATCTTTAAATGCTCTAGAATTCATTTTCAGGCTGCCTTCTCCCCCCCCCCCCCCCCCCCCCCCCATTTTGTTCTTGACAGAAACTAGAGAAAATCATAATCCTGCCTCATATAACCTAAATCCGGGCAGAAAACAAAGAGGTAGACTGAATTATGACTATCGTACTTGTTTGGTAGAACGAGTCAGATTTCAGTACACTTAGTTTTGGATTAGTTTGCACTTGCATTTTAATAAAGAAAAACAATAAAACAGCTCCTGAAATGAGATCTAGCTTGTGGTTACAAAAAGTATGTGGGGCTGTGTATGTGTATATTACACAAACACACACACTCCACCCTCCCCCACCAAGACTACATTTGAGAGGGGCTAATTAGACAGTAAAAAGTAAATTAAAATGAAAATGCTTTTCTTCAGGAAAGGCATGGCCTTTCCAATTTTTAAATTAGAAGCAGGATCTACTGGGGTAACTCCCTGCCTCCTGTCTGTCTGCACCTCTTCCTCCCTGACTTGGTAAAGTCTGGCTTAGGAAGGGAAGTAAGTCTTAGTACAGAGAATTAACTTTCTTGAGGGTGGTGAGTGGAGCGGCCATGAGAATTTTAAACACTGAAGGAAACTTAATTTCACAGTTTCTAGTTTGCTTGCAGTAGCTGTAGCTGTTGTTCTCTTCCAAACCTGCAACAAAATAGCCCCAAAGGACCTGATACTTTCCCACTCCTGAGAAGTGAGGTGGTTTTTTTTAAATCTTATCAACTTTTCATCCTTCCACATAACGTAGTTTTAAGTTTCATTTGTGAAAAGGCGTCTTTTGGTGTTATGTGCTGCAAATCTGAAAAGTTGTCCAGGTCACTACAACAATTTTAAAGCATCCTTGGAGGAAAACAGAATGCACATTTAATAAAACAGATCCACAAGTGACCAGCCCTTTACAAAAATCAGTTAGAGTCACAGCAGCCTTTACATTCATTCTTATCATACATAACAACATGCAGATACACAACAGAGAGAGGGAAAATTCAGATAGACTAAGTAAACAAAATGGCATCAGAAAAACTGAAATCTATTGTACAAAATAAACACAGCTTTGTAATAACTTGAAAGAAAGTGAATGCACTTTAATACAACAGCGGTTCAGTGTATAACTGCTTCATTACCCAATCATAAAATAGAAGTTACTGTAAAATGCAGACTCCTTACATGTAAAGAATTTGTGCATCAGTCATGTGTTCAACAGTTTTACACAATAAAAATAAAGCCATTCAAAATATATGTATGCATACTTTGCAACTAGAATACAAGTTTTTAAATTTTGCTCTTTAAACTTTTAAAAAAATATTAAATGTAAAAACTCACAAATATGCAGTTTTGCAAAAATTCCACATTGTATCTTCCATATGGCTGTGTCACCTAGCCCCAACAGTACAGCACCCTTAGTTTAGTCTCAGGGCCCAGCTCCTAATTGTTGGGGGTGAGTGTGTAACAGCCAAAGCAGAATCCATAACTAGTCAAAAAACAAACAAAAAAACCACCAACCCAAATAAAACAAACCCACCTCCCCCAAAAACCACAGCTCCCCACTCCAGCCTTTTTGTGATCTGGAAGTCCCCAATTTAGGTGGTTTTGGTCCCAAATATTTCATTTTTCCTATGCAAACCCAACCAAAATATTGGGCTTTTCCTTATTTTATGATAGTCCAGGTGACAGCCGTGAATGGTAATAAAAGGAACTGCTGTGTGAACCCCAATTTTTGAATATTCCCATAATGGTAATTCCACAGTCAAAATAATTAACAATGAAACGAAAAAGACAACTGATTTTCCTATTTAGAGTGCAAATAAAAATATCGTGAACTCAGCAAAAAAACTTTCCTACTACTGAAAAGCACTTACCTCGACTCTGCCTAAATTTTACATAAGTTTTCAGTGGAGAGACTGTCCCAGAAAGTCAGTAAGGAAAATCCACAATGAGTAGGTAGAATTAATACTCATGACAAGCAGAATTAAGTAATAATGGCATTTGTAAAGGTGAGCAATTACTAGAATGATGTACCATGTACATTTACTATTTGGTTGGTATAAGGTTTCAGTTGAGTAAAACGGTTTGTGAATGATTTTAATACAGTTAACTCTAGATGATCCAAAGCTGATTCTCCAGCTTGTGGCTTTTTCTCCACAGCTCCCTACTTTTTGGCCATTCACTGTTTGATTGCGGTGGGCAGGGGTTATTAAACCAACAGGGATGAAACTTAAGCAATCCATATCGTTCCTTGATAGCAGCTCTGGCAAAGTATTTGGTGGAAAAAAAGATTGAACTTACTGGTTCAAATAAGATTTTCAGGTTTCCTTGTGGATTTCAATGATCCATGCTCTCTAAATCCCCACCTACTATATCAGTGGATAATGGAGAGCTGACTATGTAGTAAAGACAGGCTTATGGAACTTTTATCCAATCACAGGACAGACATGAACACATTTACTTTTTTTTAATTAAAACATAACTTACACTATCTAGATGTCGAATGCTAACAGAAATTATGTTTACTCCTCCCACTATGTCATTACTTTTCTGCAAGTGTTCCCAGCCTCCACTGGCTCCTAGCTTCTTTCACAACTCTTGTGCATCCAGAGCACCTTCCAATTGAAGATTGCACTATCCTCAGGAGGCTAGCTCACTTTTGTATTTACTGAATTGATTTTTGACTGGTTTGACTTTCCCCAGAGCAGCAGTAGCCTTTTGACATTGTGGACTGTAATTCTGGCACTAAGCACAAGAAATCTCTGCTTGGCAGAGTGGGTACTTGGAGGAAGCTGTGTTAAACAAGGTAAATGAGAAACTCCAATCTTACCAAACTAGCAGCATATACATTGCCTAGGCTTTCCCAGGGCAGTGTTTCTACCCCTTTGGATTTCCTCACTTCGGCTGGCATATGAGTATCTATTCTGAGTCCTCAAAGTAGAAGTCTGTCACTCACCCAGGTGCCTACATAAAAATACGTTAATTCTCTCCATCTCCTAGTGTAGGCAGGAGAGCGCTCTCCACTGAACAACAATGGCGCTTCCAAACAAGACGACTCTGCAAAAACAGGAGTCCAGGTAGGGGAAATCATCAAAAAGGGGACATTGGATAGCTGTCTTTATATTGCTCATGCCACCACCTAATTAACCAGCAGAGCTGTTTGCACGTATTACTCCCTGGAAACAACACACTGTACTTGAGAAGCAGTGGATTCCAGGATGGAGTTTGTTAGATGTGCAGTCCCGTTAATTAACAGTACACATTTCCCTTTGTGGCCATCCTTTCCATTTCATGCGGAAGTCACCTGTTAGGACCTAGGAATTGATCAAAATCGTCCCAGTTACCCCACTAAGGAGGACCCAGACAGAGCCCCTCACATTGCACGTTGCTCCACGTGAAAGGATTAAGTCCGTTTTTGTAGGACCACATTTGGAATAGCTGACCCTGAGACAAACTGGCAATTTCTGTGGTACTTTAATATGGTTGGCTGGCTGTCACGAACAGGATCACCACACTTTGTCCTCTGCTCACTCCCCATCCTAAAGCCAAGAAATGTCTTTCTTATACTGTTGTTGGGTATGAGTCCGAGACATAAAACTGAATTAAAAATACATCTTGCATTGAACTAAACACAGCAACACTGTCTTCTGCATTTCACCAGTAGTGGTATTATAACAGTCAATGAGGTATTTCAGGTAATGCAACATTCTGCTAAAATTCATACTGTGTTACCTTAAAGGATGACCATGTGGGGGCAATTTTTGGTGTTCCTTATTTAGCTTTTCCCCACAAAATCAGGAGAAGATACACATCTTTCCAGTTTTTGGTTTATCTTTGATGGAAAACACAAACACTTTATTTTAGAGGCTGTTCAACGAATTGTTATTTGTGTGACAGAATATGAAAGTCTAAAAGGTTATTAGCACAAATTTCTTGATGGTAATTTTACAATCCCAAACGAACAAAAAAGTGATACTCAGCCAGAGTGCATGTTCTGTACTGATGCAGTGTTGCTTTTATCTCAAAGTAAGTCACACAAAGCACAATGCCTCTGCTTTCCAAAAAAAGCACTTTAAAAAAAAAAAGGCCTTCTGGGAATAAGAACCAGGCATCTCTTCTTCAAAAGTGTTTAGACAGAAAGATGTTGGAAAGCTTTTTTGGTGCCAGCCTTCCTCTTGGTTAACTTTCCTCTAGGACTGGCAGCTATTTGGGGGCTTAGTGATAGAATAAATGATGTGGCGTACACAGGTAGCCAGCCAGGCCTCTGTGCTTGCACCTTGCCTCAGAAAACAGAACAACTTCCTAACATTTTAGGCCAGTCCCTCACTCTACCTTCTGATAAGCAACTATTTTCCCCCTCCACAGAGGTTTGGCATTAATTAGTTTCAGCCATTCCCAAACTTATTTAAAACAAGCTCATCAAAATGGAAAAAAAAAAAAGCCTCCGAGCAGGGAGGGGTGTAGTAGTTGGGGTATCATGGTACGGAACAGCCTCAGCACTCTAATAAACCTTCTGCCAGCTACAGCCTCTCAAGAATCCCAATTACTGCAGATTAAGCTTAAATTAATTTCAAGCTCTGAACTTTTCCATCACTGTCCTTGCATCCCGAAAAGTGCAATTTGCAAAAGACAATTATCCAACTATGAAAAGCATTCTAAACAACGAGCAATCAAGTGACTAGACATTTTTCTACCCCCTCAGATAAGGGAAAGCACTAGCACATGTAAACATGATGTTGGATGATTAAAACCACAAAGGTTCAGACTGAGCTACTCGGTGTAGGATCGAACACATTCTAATACTGTAGTCCCTTAATGAGCAGTCTTTTGTCCTGCCTTCCCCTCGCCCTCTCCCTACTCCCAGAGAATGTCTGACACTGAAGCTCACTTGAGTCTTTAGGAATGGTGTTTTGTTCTAGCATCTGGTGATGGGGAAGCGTTGCTGAAGAAATATGGGTCAGCTGTTCCCAGCACTGTCAGTGGCACCACTACTTGAGTTGGAGGAAATGAGGGATTTCTAGAACACTGCTGTTGTACTGGCTACTGATGGGTGAGAGGAATTTCGGAGAACTTTCTGAGGTCTAACGACATTGTCAAGAATAACCACTGGCAACAGAGATGATCTCAGAGAGTCACCCAGAGTGATGTTTATGATGTCCTCTTCCACAAATGCTGAATTTGCTTAGGTGTATATGGTGGAATATACCCTTTTAAAACATGAAAAGTCCTTAAAATACATTAGCAGGTCATTATATTACTGATCCTCACTTTTAGTAGTTTTAAAATCTCAGAGAGAGATAAAAATCAATCTGTCCATCAATTTCCTTTACCTTTTGTATAGTCTCACTTGCACATGTAATATAATGCACACTTGCCAAAAGCCTGGATCCTCATGTGTCCTCAGGTCCCATTCAACTTCTAAAATAGGTAATGATAAAAATACTGAAGGATGTTGTACCACATATAGCCTGACAAAAATGCGAAGGACTGTATGAAAATTAACCACACACTGTTGAGGGACATCTCCCTAGAAATAGCTTGCTTCTGGCCCTCCAGGGGAGGAAAAGCGCCTAGAAGAAAAACATAGAAATGCATGTGTTAATAACCTCTCTGCAGTGCCAGTTAGGTTTCCCTGGAATTTAGGCCAGTGGCAGCAATGGCAAAAGAAGGGTTGTGAAATTATGGACTAATGAATACTGTCTTTTTTCCTTGGGAAAGAGTCCTGCTATTTTCAGGCCATTTCATCAAATCCTTTTTTTAAAAAATATATTGTCAATTTGTGTAGGCTCATCTATCCATTTTAACTGTAACCCCCAAATGAAAATGCTTTTACTTCAGACCTGTGCACATGAACAGAATCTGGCATTCTGTTCAGAGACAATAGAAAAACCTCACGATACATGCATCATTTGTCTAATCAACCATGCAATGTAGCAGTAGCTCATCAACCCACGGCTCAAAAGAAACCCTGCTTAGGACAAATAATTCCAAGACAATGAAAATATAGTCCATAATATTACTACTTTCTAAACCATTAAAATGCTCTAGGAATTAACTGAACATTTTCCACCTAACACCAAATTACTATGCCTGCAACTTCCTCTAAAGAAAAACTACCCTTTTGTTAGAAATAGGGCTGTGGGCTTGGGAAGGGCTGGGGAAGAGGGCATTATGGCTTGGTGGCTATTTCCAACACCCAAGAAATAGCTTACATGGCTCTGTGAATGCTGAAATCCAGAGGCTGTCCTGAAACATCCCCCAAACTTTCCCTCCAGTTCCGCATTGTGGGAAGAAAACGTGTCTACCAACTCTGTTGTACTCTCCCAAGCGCTCAGTACAGTGCTCTGCACGTAATAAGCACTCACTAAATACGACTGATTGCTTTGAGGCCCACCAAAGGGCTTTGGAGACATGAGTTTCCATGATCTTTTTCATGAGGACTTGGCATAGGAATATGGCAATTTCAACTTCTGGATTGAATTCCTGGGATATCCTTATTGACCATACCCCCACCTGCATGCCAACTGCTGCAAATGATCATGTCATAGGTTAGCAAGGGCAGGGACAGTGTCTAACTTGTATTGTGTGTTTCCCAAGCCCCTACTACATTGCTGTGCACATAGTGGACACTCAATATGTGCCGCTGTTACTGAGTCAGTAGCAAAAAGGGACATGGAATCTGGAAGTTTTGTCTTTCACAAATGACCATATAGCTTAGGGTGGAATCTCCATTTTCTCATCCCTTCCACATATTAAAAGTCAGGGTGGCCCCCACCTAGACTCCTGCAAGTCAAATGAATTTGGAGTAGAGCGGGGCAGACGGTGGTCTTCACCAGAGATTTGGGGGCCTGCGGGGACTGTCCAGCCTTGAAGTCCAGATTGCTAGAGACTCCCAACTGCTACCCGGAGGCTCCACCGTCCCTTTACCTAAGAACTGTGACGACATCTAGGAGGTGCAGACCTTAATTGTTACTTGAATTCTTCTCCAGGGCTTAGTACAGTGCTCTGTAGCCAGTAAGCACTTAATAAGGATCTGGGTGAGGGAGTGAAGATGCCATGGAGCCAGAATTACTTCTAGTGAAGGTCAGCCTTGCACAAGTCCCCTTGTGTGTTATATTAAATACATACTAGTGTATTTTTAACTATGAAAAATTGAGGTCATGAGAACCTAACCCCCCCAGTTCCAGTTGAGCCGATCGTTCAGAAAAAGCAATCTGATAATCAATGGCTTAATGTAGTGTTTTCTAAGAATACAATTACAGCATTATGGGAGGTTTCGCTAAAGCTGGATTTTGGCTTCAATCAATCAATCAATCGTATTTATTGAGCGCTTACTGTGTGCAGAGCACTGTACTAAGTGCTTGGGAAATGCAAGTTCTGCCTAATGATATTCTCATTAATAAAACTAGGGAGAGACAGTCTAGACAGCTGATGGGAATCAGAAGTGACTTGAAGGGTAGCAACAGTCATAAAACCAGTAGTATTTCCTAATTTTGTTAATGACTTGGCAAAATTAAGAATATGCTCAAATCTCTGGATTACTAAATTTGATGAGATTACTGACATTTTAGAGGGCAAGAACAAAAATGCAAACTAACCTCTGCAGATTATGGAAATGGTCTGTTAATTAACCAGGAATAATTTACAGACCCATGCCAAGTTGCTTTTGGCTTCCCTCTGGTTCACATTTTGAAACTGTACCATATACAACTAGATACGTGGTAGAACCCTGTTTCACAAGTCCCAGCATTATTTGTATCTCCCTGTCCATTTTGGTAGATTTGGTGAGCTGCTGTCTACACTGACGGACCGACTTCCCCCAGTTTTACGCTTGGACATGTAACATAAGGTAGGCTGGCTCCATTACGGGGTTATGGAAGAACCCGCAAGTTTTGTAATCTTTCCAAGAGATGAAAAAAGCATAGGTCTGAGAAAAAACATTACCTGTTTCATAGAAATGTGATAAGAGTTTCTCCTTTTCAATGAACCGTTGATACAGCCAATTAGCAAGGGCTTCACTCTCCAAAGGGATATCTTTAACAGGAAAAACCCTAACAGAGGAAAAGGAAAAAACATATTCAATCATCAAAATACATTTTTTAGAAAAACTCTCACTCCTCAAGGGGGCACAGACTCTTTAAGAAGAACCCAGCAAACCTACCTTTAAGTAAGTAGTCACAACTTAAATAGGTAGTTATTATGTCGGGGTTACATTCCTGTGAGCCCCAAGTTAAGGAAAACTCATACTTTAGAATCTGACCCCCATTGTCTGATACCACACAGGTGACATTTTAAAGAAAACGAATGAATTGCAGAACTCACACCTGACCTTCTATAGCAGTCAACAAAAGTAGCATATGGTATAAGCAGATATTCAGTATCTGAGTGCCTATTGTACTAAGTACTTGGGAGGGTACAATAGAGTTGGCAGGCATGAACACTGACCTTGAGGAGTTGATTTTTTTTTTAAATGATGCATCATACCAATTGAGGCATCTGGAATCACATCTAGAAGTAATCCACTTTCTAGATTAATTTTCCTTGATTCCAAGGAAATTTCACACTGGGTAAATTCAAGCTCATTAGACCTATTCTTGGTTTTGAGCCACAGTCTACACAATTCCATAACAAACTGCACCAGCTGCTGCTGTTTACTATGATCTCATCTATTAGACTGCTTAACTTCATTTCATCACAGAGTAAACAGCCCAACTTGTTCCACTTTTCAGTCTAAAGCTAGACAGCCTGATTTTTGTTTTGTTTTAAGCAACCTTAAAATCAGAGCCCTCCAAAAGTTTGAGGAGAAAGAGAAATGGCAAGAGGGAATTATTTTATGTAGCAGACAATCTTTGTGTATTGGAAGTTAAGTTTCCTGTCCATCTAACCAAATATAGCAATTTACTTATGTCCGGAAAATTGAGGCAAAATCTGGGCTTTCCAAGGGGGGCAAGTTCTGAAAGTAAATTACAAGGAAGATGAGGCCCAGTGAGGATATGCCAAAAGGGAAATTAGTCGTTACATGGAGTCATGAAACACTCCGACTTCCATTATCACTTGGTAGGAAAGCTTTCTCTGGAAACAAAACAAAATTAGAATTTTGCGTGGTGGACATTATTTGCCAAAATAAGCAAAGACTAGGATCCTAAGTATGAGATAAAAGACCATAAACAAACTGCTCACTAAGGCTGATTCAATACTGAGGCTGGTGAAAATGTAAAGTTCTTGAAAACGAGAACAAAATCTTCACCATCTTCTACAAGCCTTCAACAACATTAAATCCCACACAAAGAGACTGCAAAGTTTGAGACTGACAATCAGCCCTTGTCTTAATTTCAATACCAAAGAGATCAAATGCTCTTCACTAAACTTTATCAACTATAAAGAACCAAAATAAAGCCAATATTGACTACTAAGTCTAATACAGTGTTGCTAACAGTTGCTATTTTTTCTTGAACGCCCACTCTGTAGAATGTAAAACACACATACGACACAGGCCTCTTCCTCTTCGAGGACCTCACCCTCAGCCCCACAGCACTTAAGTACATATCTATAATTTGTTTTAATGTCTATCTCCTCTCTAGACGAAGCTCTTTTGTGGGCAGGGAACATGGCTCGCAAATCTGTTATACTGTACTCTCCCAAGCACTTAGAACAGGGTTCTGCTCACAGTAAGTGCTCAATAAATACGATTGATTGGTGGGGTGATTGATCATATTTCAGGGTCTTGCTCAGTGCTCCCTGACCCCCCAAAAAACGATAAATAATCAGGAGCTGAGGATAAGTGAACCCAAATGTAAGAACCTGCTCACAATGGTAGAGCAGATCTTCTCTGTAAGATTGACTATGCTAAACTGGCACGTCCTTAAAGGCAGGGAGGGTTTTGGACAGCATCTGACAGTGTGTAAAACAGACACTTTTACATTTATTTTCTTATTAGTACACCTCCGCTCCACTCATGCAAAAGATTACAAAGCGTATCTGACAGCAAGTGGTAAACTAGGAATGAAAAACAAAACAATTGACACCGATTTATCTGAATTCACTGACCCTGAAGTGTACTTGAAGCTATCTGACAAAGGTTAAAGAGCTAAAACAAGTTTTCTATTTACATCATCTTTTGGCATTTTTATATGTAGACCACAAATCTGGGCTTTTCCCTTCTTTAAGGATTCCTTATCCCCAGATTGTTAATGGTATTGACCATAGCTAGAAAGGAAATCAATACAACATATTTACAACTTTCAGAGAAATGAAGTACTGAAACAAACAAAAAAATCCTGAAGAGCAATTGCTTAAGAAAAGTAAACAGACAAGTTGCCCTCCAAATGCTGGAGAACACAGACTGGAGTTGAAGTGAATTGGATAACTTTTTGAATTCTGCCCTCCCTTCAATTAGGAGTATCCAAAATTCAATATCCAGTATGCTCCCAGAACTAAAAATGTAACCTGGAATTCAAACAAAACTGTGAGACATAAAATCTACCTTTACTTTTAATAAGCAGGAGGGTATGCCCTTTCCACTTAAGTGATTACTGGCCACTTGGTGTCAATTTTCAATTTCCCCATTTGATAGGAAAGGATTAGATTCTACCCAAGCAGGAGCAGAAGTGATATCCTGGATTATACACAGTTTAATATCCTTTCCACTCCATTTTGGGGCAAAATAATGCACACCAAAGGTGACGACTGATACCAACTGACAAATCATAAAGGAAGAGGAAGGGGAATTCCACAGGAGATGCACAAGGCACAAAGGAGGCAGCATTCCACAGGAAATCATTCAAATGAATTATTTTTACTCTTTAAAATGTCACTAAGTGATCTGTTACACCTTATTTTCTATTTAATCACACTGATTTTCAAGTTTAAAGTCTTTTTCTTTTCTTTAGAGAAGCAGCATGGCTCAGTGGAAAGAGTCATGGCTTTGGAGTCGGAGGTCATGGGTTCAAATCCCGGCTCCGCCACTTGTCAGCTGTGGGACTTTGGGCAAGTCACTTCACTTCTCTGTGCCTCAGTTCCCTCATCTGTAAAATGGGGATGAAGACTGTGAGCCCCCTGGGGAACAACCTGATCACCTTGTAACCTCCCTAGTGCTTAGAACAGTGCTTGGCACATAGTAAGTGCTTAATAAATGCCATAAAAAAAACAACTGGTTAAGCACTTACTATGTGCCAGGCACCTTTCTAAGCACTGGGAGACATACAAGATAAATCAGGTTGGACACAGTCTCTGTCCCACATGGGGTTCACAGGTAAGATTAATGCAGCAGGGTCTTAGGTATTCGTATACATATAAAGATGACCAAGAAAGCCTTGTTACACGAAGAAGGAATGCTGACATTTCTGAGTATTTTAAATTTCTGTATGTAGTACGGTCTGTCATGGCTTCCTCAGATCTAAAACCAACGTCTGTACTGGTATCTGGTTATCCTCTCTATTTTATTCAAAGGGCGTAGCTATTAAGAATTATTTAATAATTAATGACATATTAAGAATTAAAGTGACTGGGGACTGGAGGACCCAGGTCAAAGGCGAGTTGAGGCCAGTGTAAAGTGGACTGGGGAAAACAGTGCAAATCCAAAAGTTCAAGCAGAGCTGCACAGGCAGGAGAATAAGTTAGATGCCAAGGACTAGGGAACCAGACTGGGAACATTCACAGTCAGGTGCCCTCTGAAGTGAGCACAGGAACAAAAGAAATGCCTCTACGATGTCAGATCACGTTCTAGCCAATCTAGAATTTAGTCTCCAACAGTGGGACTCTATTGCCAGTGGAGTCCTTGGAGGAACAGTGTGGTCTTGACCTCTTTTGATGTCCCACCACATGGTCGACGAATTTAAGATTCCTACCTTTTTTCCTTTTATACCCCTAATTTTTCACCTAATACTCCATTAGGATGAGACCAAGGGACCCAAAATAGAAAAATGTGGGGACAAAGGACCAAGTCAGGTGAGAAAGGAGAAGAAGTTAGGTAGGAGACCCAGGGCAGGGAAGAGCAGGCAGAGTTGCAAATAGGGAATAAAAGAGTTGGGACTATACACTGAGCAAGAAGCTGGAGGTACTGAAGTAGGAGACTGGTAGGGGACAGGAGCAGGCAGAATGTTGGGCTAGGAGAAAGTTAGCGTTTAATTTGCTGAACATGTTTGTACAGACAATAAAGGTTTAATAAAGAATTTTCAAGGCAAATTGGGTGGCTGGGGAAGCAGAGAGTGGCAGGAAGGCAAAGAAGTGACAAGACAGAACAATAAGGAGCCTCCCTTCTTGCTGTCTTTCCTTAACCTCAGTCTTGTGGCCCCTTGTTTGATGCTCTTTAGCTCCTCTCTCCCCTGGATCCCCAACTTCCCACTTACTACCTAACCTGTCCACTCTTCTAGCCTTGTTTTTTTACACCTATAAATTGCGGCATATGGGGAAGAAATGAGTACAAAAGTTGAAATATTGTGAGGATTAACCAAAATACAAGAAAATTATTGGTAACCACTTGGCATAATCCTTACCTTCTGTCTCTCAACCCCCATAACATTGGTTTGCAAGTCTCCCCATTCCTCAAAGAACTTCAAAAGGTGTCCATTCCTCTCTGCACCAAGCAGAATCTCTTGACTACTGGCTTTAAGGCACTCAAATCAGCTCTTTTCTCCATACACATCCTCACTCCTCTTTCACTATACCACAGCTCACATGCTTTGCTCTTCTCAAGCCAACGTACAAATTGTACCTCAATCTTGTTACTTTTGCTGCCAGTCTCTTGCTCAGACACAGTCTCTGTCCCACATGGGGCTCACAGTCTAAGTAGGAGGGAGAACAAGAGAACTGAGGCACAGAGAAGTTAAGTGACTTGCCTATGGTCACACAGAGTGCATTTGGCAGAGCTGGAATTGGAACCCAGGTCCACTGACTCCCAGGCCATTGCTCTATTAATCTATTTCCCCACCCAATTTCCCTCCTTACCACCACTTCCCGTTATCTAAACATGTAGGTACTCTGCCCTCCCACCCCACCCCTAGCACTTATGTGCATATCTTTAAACTCTGTTGCTTCTCCCCTCCCTGTCATTTATTTTAGTGCCTGTCACTTCACACTAAATTATAAACTCATTGGAGGGATCCAGTCAAGTAACTGTCCCCCTCTTTTTTTTTTTCTTTCCCCATCAAAAAACTCTTAAGCAAGTAGCATTTCCACATGCTAAAATTGTACAATGTACTCTTTGCACACCAATAATTCTTTGGGTGGGGGGGCCTCCTGCACAAAATGGTTGCTGACACCTGTCCTAATTCACATTCTTCCTTTTTCACAAACTATCATTCTAACCATTCTTCACAAGAATCTCTCCTGCTTCTGACCCTTGCTCAGACCATCCATCTGGAATGTCTTCCCACTTTTGTTTTGCCAAATTAAGTTGTTCCTCCCTTAAAAGCCCTTCTGAAGAAGCTCCCTCCAAAACACCTTTCCTAACTTTCAGTTTCCACATTAGCACCATTTCTACGACCACTTAAGTGAGGTTATTAATATATGTGCTATTTTTTCACTTGTGCTTACTATTTCAATAATAATAATAAGTATAATGGTACTTGCTAAGTGCTTACTATGTGCTAAGAACTGTTCTAAGCACTGGGGTAGATACAAGGTAATCAGGTTGGACAGTCCCTGCCCCACATGGGGCTCACGCTTTTAATCCCCATTTTATAGATGAGGTAACAGGCCCAGAGAAGTGAAGTGACTTGCCCAAGGTCACACAGTAGACACATGGTGGAGCTGGGATTAGAACCCAGGTCCTTCTGAGTCCCAGGCCCAGGCTCTGACATTTTTACATTTTCCTAATTTTTCTGTCTTCTTGATTACAAGTTTCTTGAAGGCTGGGATTCATGCCTTTTACTTTTTCTGGAAATTCCCTAAGAGCTTAATATATTTCTCAGCACATAGTAAGTTCTCAATAAATTCTATATTTGACAGTGAAGATGATGTTAACCTTAGGTGGAGCATCTGTCCTGATGATCAAACACCCCACCTCACGCTGGTTTTTGTAGTTTTTTAAGCAAAGTATTTTCTGTTGGTTATTTAAAATAAAGCATGTTTTTACAGTTTTATATTCTCCTGAAAAAGAACTTTAAATGGGATTTCTATTAGATTAATATTTAAGTCTTACCTGTAATGTACATGTGTGACTGTTGGTCTTCTGTAGCCGAGAATCCAGGTTTGAATGTCTACTGGCTCAGCTTTGGGATAAGCTATGGTTGTATCTATCACCCACTGGAGGCCTTTTGTTTTGCCCTCTAAAATACAAAAAACAAAAAAGACTATTAAGTGACCTCACTACATACATCATAAACTAAACCCAAAGATTGGAACTGCTTGGACAATATTTAATATTAACAAATATACTTCATTTATGAAAGCCCAACAGATTTAACTGATGTTTCCCTATTAAGCTGAAATAAGTACGCGTCTGCTCATTCAATCTGTGAGGGCATGGCCACAATTTAGTTGAGAACATTTTCTTCAGTTACCATAATTTATTGAGTACTTAGGTATATGCAGCACTCTGTACTAGGTGCTCTGAGGAGTTACTAGTAAGTCATTTAAACCTTATCTAAATGTCTAGTTATTTGACATTCAGTTATCTCTTAAATGCTGGATAACCAAACAAAATAGAGTTCATACCTATCTCTAGTCAAACTCAGGGTGTTTTGGGGGGTTTTTTTGGCCTCGATTCTACTACCTTTGGCCCCAGTGAACACTGAAGACTGGCCAATAAACTCACACAGTATGCTATATGTACATGAAACAAAAAAAAAGCCAGGAAATTTGAGGGAAAGAGATTTTTACTAGGCATTTTGTGAGAGATCAGGAAAAAAATTCTCACACTTGAATGAAATACTGATACCGTAGGACAATTTGATTCTCAAAAAAAATCCCTATTTTGTTAAAAAAAAATGGTATTTATTACATGCTTACTATGTGCCAGGCACTGTACTAAATGCTGGGGTAGATCTTGGCTCTGCCACTTGTCATCTGTGTGACTTAGGGCAAGTCACTTAACTTCTCTGTGCCTCAGTTCCCTCATCTTTAAAATGGGGATTATGACTGTGAGCCCCCCGTGGGACAACCAGATCACTGTGTAACCTCCCCAGCACTTAGAACAGTGCTTTGCACATAGTAAGCGCTTAATGAATTCCATTTAAAAAAAAAGTTCTCAGCACTTAGAACCGTGCCTGGCACATAGTAAGCGCTTAACAAATACCATTATTATTATTATTATAATACAAGATAATCAAGTTGGACAGAGTCCCCATCCCACATGGGGCTCACAGTCAATCTGTGAAAAACTGCACGGCTTAGTGGATAGAGCATGGGCCTGGGAATCAAGAGGACCTGGGTTCTAATCCCAGCCCTGCCACTTGTCCACTGTGTGACCTTGGACAAGTCACTTTACATCTAACATCCCAGTTACCTCATCTACAAAATGGGGATTAAGAGCGTGAGCCCATGTGGGACAGGGACTGTCCCCAACCTGATTAACTTCTATCTGCCCCAGTGCTTAGAACAGTGCTTGGCACATAGTAAGTGCTTAACAAGTACCATTATTATTATTATTAACAATAATAACTAATAGTAATAATAATCCCCATTTTACAGATGAGAGAATTGAGGCACAGTGAAGTTAAGTGACTTGCTCAAGGTCACACAGCAGACAAGTGGTGGAGCAGGATTAGGACCCAGGTCCTTTGACTCGCAGGCCCATGCTCTTTCTGCTAGGCCACACTGCTTCCCACTGAAAAGAAACCCAAATCACAAAACTAAAATTTTAATTATACAACACCTTCCCTTTTGTCATCATTATCAACAGTATTTACTGAGCCATTACTAGGTGCAAAGCACTGAACTGAGCACTTAGAAGCAAACAGCAGAAGTAGAAGATAGAATTCTTGCCCTTTAAGGGCTTTAAAACTAATATCACCACAGACCATAAAACAAATAAATCGTATTTGAGTGCTTACTGTGTGCAGAGCACTTTACTAAGCCCTTGGTCTGAGTGTACAATATAAAACAGTTGGTAGACCATTCCCTCCTCACAATAAGCTTGCTAAATTTAAAATACTGAAAAACTCCCAGAGTATGAAGTTGAAGGTATAAACTAAAGCAAAGAATGGAATGTATGAAAAACATATTTAAGCTAAGACAAATATTTGGCATTTAATTTTTCTTGTGGTTCACCTGAAGAACGAGAACTAAATTCTTCAACTCAAGTAGGTCAGGAGGATCTTTAGATATTCCCACCTCCTATCCCACTTCCCATCCTATCCTATCTCCTATATCTGATAATACATCACAACTTGGCAAAGGAAGGTTAGAAAAATATCAGCAATCCCCTATAGTATTGCAGATCCCACTTGGAAGACCTTCCTCTGCAGTTTTGACTTGGCTGACATTGCCCCAGCCTATCTCTGGCAGTCAAGCTATTCTGAACTTTCATTTTCTATTTAAAAGACTCTTCCAATTTGTCTTTTTAATAGAAGATGATGAAGATGAAAGATCGAGGGAGCCTAGTGCCAAGTAGATTGTAGGAAACAGCAAACACAAACTCTTAAATGCAGTCTCAAGGGGCTATTTTCTTCCCTTCTGAGGTTTAGTCCTGGCTGCTCCTTACAACACACTTTCTGGCGGCCAAAGCACTCTGAGTTTTCATTTTCTACAGTAGTCCTCAGAGGAAATGCCGCTTTTCCAGTTTGTGCTGTTGAGTTTTCCCACTCTTCCTAGAAATGTGTCTCCAGTCAATGGAATGCTGACAACTGATTAACAAAACTGATCTAACAAACTAAACTAAAACTAAACACCAGGTTACCAGCAGGAATCATTTTTTTCCAGATGCCCAGAAGAAAACACTAAATGCCCATCAATAAGCAAAGAATTTCTAGAACCAAAAATTGTCGAACTAAATGCCAAGTTACCAGCAGGAATCATTTTTTCCAAATGTCCAGAAGAAAACACTAAATGCCCATCAATAAGCAAAGAGTTTCTAGAACCAAAAATTGTCTTAGGCTGTTTTCTTTCTTAAAGGCAAACAAATTGGGTCAAAGGTAGGCATACTAATTGAATTTTTAAAGATATATCTGTAACATAAAGTGATGCCAGGTTTCAAAGTACAGTTCCAAATCAGTGAACACCTAATCCTACTAAGTTTTCAGCCGAAGGTAAATGTTTGCCACATGGTAGGGGAACTGATTATATTGTACTCTCTAAACCTTCTGTAGTATTAGTCGTATAGTGAGTGATTAAAGAAGACGCCTAATAAATGTTTGTTGATGAGGATGAAAATGTTGGTTTATGAACCCAGTCCAACCTAGAAGGGGGTGGACGTGATGGCTTCTCACAACCCCTTCCAGTTTTATGATAAAATCCTACTTATTTTTGCTATTTAATTCTTATACACAATCAGGCAGGTTATATCCCTCTTCATTTACTCCTAACTATATGCAGCCTCCTGAGAGTACGAATGAGCATTCCATTATTGCTGCCTATTGAGTAGGTTTATGAGCGTACATGCCAGATAACTCCATCAATAAAATCCAATCACAGTACTTTAAAATACATATGCTAACCACAGTAAAGGTGACTGCTGTCATCCACAAAAATTATTTTGGAAATCTGAGCAGTATTTATGCATAAATACAAAGCGGTAACATTTAAGTGAATTTCATTTTTGTTCTGCCAACAACTGAAATTGCTTACCTAATTTTCAGTTTCTTAAACAATTTTCAAATTAAAGAAGCCTGCTGTAGGGGAAAAAGCATGAGTCTGGAAGTCAGTGGATGTGGGTTCTTATCTGCCCCTGCAACCTTGAGCAAGTCACTTAACTTCTCTATGCCTTAGTATCTTCAACTGTAAAATGGAGAGTCAATACCTGTTTTCCCTCTTAGAATGTGAGCCACATGAGGGACAGGAACTGTGTCCATCCTAATTAACTTGTACCTACCCCAGTGCTCAGAACAGTGTTTGACACATGGTAAGTGCTTAACATATACCATTAAAAAAAAATTAAAAATTTAATCTGTCTCTAAATGATGCCATTATAATTCTCTAGCTTTAACATTTTCTCTGATTTGGGGAATTTGAATGAATGGCGGAAATTTTCACTAAGAATAGCGTGACCCCAGATCTATTTTGAGGTCCGAAAGCTGAAGCTATGATTTCTAAGGACTCTGACTTCTGGCGATAGACTGTCACTCCACTCCTATGCCACTTCACCAAGAAGGACAAAGCAAACAGCAAAAATGCAATCAAGCCAGAGCTCATCGAGGGATTTTGAAGTTTGATGATGGGATCACTTTCCAGTCCTTGAGAGACTTCTTTCCAACTCTAGAGGAAATCATTACAGTACCTTGTAGCAGTCATCTAAGAGTGGCTATATGCAATTGATTCTGCTCCAAAGGCAAGCACATAAGGTACCATGTAAATTATCGTGAAACATTGTGAAGAAGGCCAAGGATGAGATTTTGGGAAACCCAGCGCTTAGAACAGTGCTTTGCACATAGTAAGCGCTTAACAAATGCCATTATTATTATTATTATTATTATTATTATTATTATTATTATTACACACAACCAGAGACTCTCATTCATAAAAATTGTTGGTAAAATTTGGTACGTAGGCAGCATGGTGCCCAATGATACACTGAAAACACTAACAAACTGATTAATGGTGGCCAACATGTTTTGGCAAGATGGTTTAGAACAGTGCTTGGCACATAGTATGTGCTTAAATACCACCATTATTATTATTAGCATTATTACTGCTGCCTACAAATCAATAATGGTGCCCTACTTAATAAACGACTAAGATTGGAGCAATTCATTTGGAAAAATTCATTGGTTACTCCTCACCATTTATACACACCAGATTTCTAAAACAGTTATGCCAAGTAAGAATAGTCATACTTCTTCAATTAATCGATTGATTTATAATTTTCCCTTTCTCCTCTTTCTCCCATTTCAGCAAAATATCTTCTATATTCCCTTCCCATGTTTTTATGTAGGTGGAGTGTTATCTAACTTTCTATTTGGCTCCATTATCAAAAGCTTGGAAAGTGATGGATAATACAGGACCTCCAACTGCTACATCTTTGCCTTGTGAGAAAGGCCAGTTGAGTGTTACCAGGAGATAAGACAGTGCTTAGTGGCTAAAGTATTGGAACGAGAATCAAAAGACTTATGTTTTCACAAAACAGTTCCACTGAGGCTTAACTTTAGGACCAGGACCATTACTACCATCAATACTACTTACTGAACGCCTACTCTGTGCAGAGCATTGTAATGAGCACTTGAATGAACAAATAGAGCTAATAAACTTGATTCCTGCCTTCAAGGAGCTTAAAATTTAGTGGGGGAGAGAGATACACTAAAATAAATTGTAGGGAGGGGGCACAATAAAGTATAATGAGATGTACACAAGTGTGTTGTGGAGGGGCAAGGAGGGAGACTTGCCCAAATGCTCGAGTGAAGTGTCGGCAGGAGGGAAACAAGTTGGGGAGATGAGAGGTTAATCAGGGAAGGCCTCCTGGAGAAGACGTAATTTTCAGAAGGGCCTTGGCAGTAGGGAGCGTAATGGTCTGCCGGTTGCAAAGAGGGTGGGATAGCATAAGCAAGAGCTCAGTGTAGAGGAAGTTGAGAACAAGGTACAGTGAACAGGTTGGCCTGAAAAGAGCCAAGTGTGCGAGATGGTGGGGGGAAAGTAGTGAAGAGAGGAGCAAAGATAAATAGGGCGAGAGAGATGAGTGAGTGTCCTAAAGCCAGTGTTCAGGAGTGTCTGCTTGATAATAATAATAATAATGTCAGTATTTGTTAAGCGCTTACTATGTGCAAAGCACTGTTCTAAGCGCTGGGGAGGCTACAAGGTGATCAGGTTGTCCCATGGGGGGCTCACAATTTTAATCCCCATTTGACAGATGAGGTAACTGAGGCACAGAGAAGTTAAAAGTGACTTGCCCAAAGTCACACAGCTGACAGTTGGCAGAGCTGGGATTTGAACCCATGACCTCTGCTCTTTCCACTGAGCCACAGTAGCTTGATGTGGAGAGGAGCGGGCAACCATTGGAGGATTCTGAGGAGTGGAGAGGTGTGCGCAAAGCACTTTTAGAAAAATGGACTGGGCAGCAGCGTGGAGCAGGGGCTGGAGTGGGGAGGGACCGAGAAGGGTTTGGAGAAGGGAGAGGCTGGAGGCACATAAGGAGGTTGATGCGGTAGTTGAATCAGGAGAGGCCAGGTGCTTGGTTCAACCATGGCTGAAGTTTGGATGGACAGTAAGGAGCAGGTTCTGGAGATGTGATGGAAAATGCTGGGTATTTTACACCGAGCACTTATCTAATCGTTCATTTGTATTTTTTGTGTTTTCTACCCTCCCTCAAGGACAGGTAGATCATGTCATCTTTTATAATTCCCCTCAGAACAGGGCTTTGCACAGATTGGATGCTGATGATTTAAAATGAACATTTCCATCTCCTGAGCAGTGATTTCTTTTATAAAAACCTCTTTAGTTCGAGCCCATCAAGAATAGAAAAAAATATACACGTGTGTGCGCACACACACACACACACACATATATATGTGTGTATATATATGTATATATACATATACATATATATATACACACACATACACATTTATATATATAAATAAACTACCATACCTGGCACCCTAGCATCTCCAGCTGCAGGGGTTCCATTTTCCTGTTGAGCAGTGAGCGTTTTCAGAATCATTTGTGTTGCTCCAAGCCTTGGCAGAGTGACATGTGTAAGGAATGGCAAATTATTTTTCTTGGCAAACGCCTGACTTGTTTCCCTCCTCTTTCTGAGAAAGCCACCTTCCGGAAACAGTACGATCCACTTTCGATCTCTGCTCCTGTAAAATTTTTCTAGGTGATTCTTGAGAAGAAGCAGCTGTTGATCACGGTGAGACTTACCCTGGAGTGGGTTGTACAAAAAACACATATATGCAAGCAGATTACTTAATGCACGTTGGTCTCTCAAATCCTTTCAAGCAATATCACTTCTATATATCCTTCCCCCAGGAAAACCTGCGAAGGAGATCCAGTTTATTAAATTGAAGGATTCACAAAATAAAAATCAAATATATATTTCAGATCATTTCAATTATAAACAAATACTTGATCAGACTTCTTGAAATATACCGCTTAACCAGAAATTGATTCCAGTGTGTAAACATGACCATTGAAGTAATTACATTTACATAAACTTTCAAATTAATTTTTATGATTTCAGTACTCATCAGATTAAAGATTTTCCCCCAAATTGCAAAACAGTGCCCATGACCGAGGGGTAAGGAGACAAACAGGCAGGGGTGTGTGCACATAAGCAAGAGCTAAACAGCAAGAGGTGAGCTTCATCCACATGATTGGCGATTACTGTTCTAATCCACTAATGGAGAGAAACTTCTCTATATTTTTTTCAAATGGCATAAACACTTCCAAAGTGATGTAGTCAGTGTACATATGTGAGAAAATATGTACACAGAGAATATATTTGCCTATTGTGTATTATGTAACTCTAGTTGGAAAAGCTGTAAATTTTAAAAATTTAACTGCTATTCACTTATTAATATTGACGACATTTACAGTATTTAAGATGCCAAGACAATTATTTTAACATTACCCCTCTGCTTTTAAGTCTTTAATCGTTCAATCAATGGTATTTATTGAGCAGTTACTGTGTGTAGCACACTGTTCTAAGTACTTGGGAAAGTACAATACAAGAGTTGGTAGATGTGATCCTTGCTCACAAGGACTTTACAGTCTATTTGACACTGCATTTCTAATAATGTATATACTATAAATGAATCCTCTAACAACCCATTAATGTTTTCACCTCTGAAGTATCAGAAAACAACATATTTGTTATTTTTGATCAATTCCCAGACTGAGAAAGGAGCCGCCGTTTTATCGATGCCTACTGCTTACCTGTCTTATAAAGAAGTCTCCGTGAATTAGAGAAACAACACCAAAATTTGTGTACTTAAAGATATGATCCATCACCCACATCATTTGAGCAACAACCTGAAACATTTACAAAACAGGAAACAAATTGTAGTTAATGGAAAATGGGGATCACCACCAATATTTAAGTGTCACTGTACAGTGATAGGCCCTTGGCAATGTACAACAGAAGACAGGATGTGCACACTCCTAGAATTTACAGTGTAATGGAGGCGTTAGGAAGAAGTAGATTTTAAACATAAAATAGGAAGAAGGGCATCAATACAACTGATAAAAATATGTAGGCAACAGAGTTTTGGAAATAAGCTAGACCCTGGTTTCTTCACCACACAGTAGGGAATGGATAAACTAAAAAGGAAGCAATAAACTAAAACTTGAAAGGTAGGCACTGGCATGAACTTAACCTTGTTTTTCTGACAGGTCTATGTATGAGAAAAGAGAAGTGACCAGCCCAAGGTCACACAGCAGACAAGTGGCGGAGCCGACATTAGAACCCATGACCTTCTGACTTGCAGGCCGATGCTCTATCTATCCACTGTACCAGATTTCCATTCACTTTTTCCTGCCTTGCCATACGCCACAAAGTGAAAACAATGCGGGTTTTTAAATAAAACTACAATGCACCTTGAATTCCAAATAGGTAACAAGATATAAAATAACAATTATGACACTTCCTACCTCAATCTTCAATCAATAGCATTTATGGAGCTCCTACTGTGTGCAGAACATTGGTACTAAGTACTTGGGAAAGTACAACAAAAATTAGTGTACCTGATCCCTACAATCAAATGTAAATGCAAATAATGTCTTTAAGCATTCCACATTAGCTAACCCAGGAAACGGTAATGAAATCTTCATTGTGATATTTAACCAAAAATTAAGTCTAGTGTGTAAACATGACCATTGAAGTAATTTAGACCTTTTATGCTATCCATTCTGAATGAAGAGAACATCTATTTCTATTAATCAAGCCTCAGCAAATGTGGATTTGTTTTTAAACACTTGCCTTCCCTGGTAAGAGCCATTTGAACCACTGAGCTAAAATAATCTCCACAGGTCACCACTTCAAGGTAAATATGCCTGAACCCACCACTGTAAGAAGAAACTCTGCTCCAGTACATAGCTTTAAATTATAAATTACTTATTTATCATCATCATCATCAATCGTATTTATTGAGCGCTTACTATGTGCAGAGCACTGTACTAAGCACTTGGGAAGTACAAATTGGCAACATATAGAGACAGTCCCTACCCAACAGTGGGCTCATATTAATATGTTATCCCCCCTAGACTGTAAACTCGTTATGGGCACGGAACGTGCCCGCCAATTCTGTTGTGTTGTATTCATTCATTCAGTCATATTTATTGAGCGCTTACTGTGTGCAGAGCACTGTACTAAGCACTTGGGAAGTCCAAGTTGGTAACATATAGAGACGGTCCCTACCCAACAATGGGCTCACAGTCTAGAGGGGGGAGACAGACAACAAAACAGAACACGTGGACAGGTGTCAAGTCATCAGAATAAATAGAAGTAAAGCTTGATGCACATCATTAACAAAATAAATAGAATAGTAAATATGTACAAGTAAAATAGAGTAATAAATCTGTACAAACATATATACAGGTGCTGTGGGGAGGGGAAGGAGGTAGGGCAGGGGGGATGGGGTGGGGGAGAGGAAAGAAGGGGCTCAGTGTGGGAAGGCCTCCTGGAGGAGGTGAGCTCTCAGTAGGGCTTTGAAGGGAGGAAGAGAGCTAGCTTGGCGGATGTACAGAGGGAGGGCATTCCAGGCCAGGGGGAGGACGTGGGCTGGGGGTCGATGGCGGGACAGGCGAGAACGAGGTACGGTGAGGAGATGAGCGGCGGAGGAGCGGAGGGTGCGGACTGGGCTGGAGAAGGACAGAAGGGAGGTGAGGTAGGAGGGGGCGACGGGATGGACATCCTGGAAGCCCAGGGTGAGGAGTTTTTGCCTGATGCGTAGGTTGACTGGTAGCCACTGGAGATTTTTGAGGAGGGGAGTAACATGCCCAGAGCGTTTCTGCACAAAGATGTTCCGGGCAGCAGCCTGAAGTATAGAGTGAAGTGGGGAGAGACAGGAGGACGGGAGATCAGAGAGGAGGCTGATGCAGTAATCCAGTCGGGATAGGATGAGAGTTTGAACCAGCAGGGTAGCGGTTTGGATGGAGAGGAAAGGGCGGATCTTGGCGATGTTGCGGAGGTGAGACCAGCAGGTTTTGGTGACGGACTGGATGTGAGGGGTGAACGAGTGCAGAGTCGTACTCTCCCAAGTGCTTAGTACAGTGCTGTGCACATAATAAGAACTCAGTAAATATGACTGATTGAGTATAATCAACAAACCTACACGGTCAATTATTTATTCTAATTATTTGCCACCAGACAGCCACAAGCCTTTGTTCTCTACAGTAAGGGGTTATCGAAGGGGAAGGGAAGAAGAGGAACAAGTGACACAGAGGCTAATTTGAAATAATTTTGTATTTGCTCTCCCCACTCAACCTTCTCAACCCTCCAAGCTAATCACTATCTAGACAGTCAGGGAGCCAATCATAGATCTTTGGGAATAAGGGGGATGGATGGACAGACGGACGGACAGACAGACAGATACATTTCAGAAGAGCTTTCCAAACACTTCTCCTAAATACCCATGCCAACAACTATCTTGGTTAAACCATCATAGATTTTTCTTTCACTTCACTTTGTTTTAATTCACTATATCTACCCCAAATTCCTATTTCTTTCACTCAGTAATTCTCATTCAATTTTATTTTCCTCAAGGAAATACAAGGAAAAGGAGTCATCTTTACAATATAGAAGTAATATGACATTTCTTTTGCACTTGTTTCCCTTCCAATTACTTACCATGCCTTTGTCTTGTAGGCACATCATTAACGTGCACACGTCTCCCGTTGATTGATGGTTCACCAGCATCACAGCTTCATCATCTAAAATTGCCTTTACATCTTCGCCCCACTCCATTACTGGAAGAAAAAATAATCAACTGTTATTAATGGAAGGATTTTCATCCTAGATTAAGCTAGAGTAAATATGTATTTATATATATAGCAGCCAATATCTAATTACAAGAACTTATTTACTGGGTTTTATTTCCCAAAACATTAATCTAGTGACCTAAATTTTACTACTACTACTAATAATATTGGAATTTGTGAAGTGTATTCTATGGGTCAAACACTGTGCTAAGTGCTGGGGTAGAAGCAAGACAATCAGTTCCAACATAATCTCTGTCCAACGGAGGGCTTACATCTGGAGTGAAAATGATACCAGTTGGACAAATGAAGTTTACAAGGCCTGGGGTGGCACTAACCTTTCACCCAATAAAAATGTGTATAAATAGCTTGCTGCAAAAACACAAGGAAGTTCCTCCTCTACCATTTGTTTTTCAAATGTTAAAAATGTGAAGTGGTTTAAAAGCCTGAAAATGGTGTCTGTAAAAAATAAAGTAAGCTAATAATAAATAACTATGAAAACCCAATTGTTTAGAATGTTAATCCTACTGTATTTAAAAGACAGCCTTTTGTAATGTCGCTGAAATGAAGGATTCAATCAATAATGGTATTTATGGAGGGCTATGTACAGAGCACTGTACCAAGCCCTGAGTACAATAAAGTTGGCAGACAAGACTCCCTGACCTCCAAAACAATAACTTAATGTCTGTATGGGGCATACCACATCAGATTGGAAAATATTTTTGCAGAACCCACGTTTTTTAAACAGTCCTTTGTGAGCCAACTAACAAAAAGGATATTTGTAACTACCTGGAGAATATGTTATTACATGGGATTGGCATTTTCAGGGCTTCACAGGTATTACTTATACCTGTATTACCTGTATATATGTATATATGTTTGTACATATTTATTACTCTATTTATTTATTTTACTTGTACATATCTATTCTATTTATTTTATTTTGTTAGTATGGTTGGTTTTGTTCTCTGTCTCCCCCTTTTAGACTGTGAGCCCACTGTTGGGTAGGGACTGTCTCTATAGGTTGCCAGTTTGTACTTCCCAAGCGCTTAGTACAGTGCTCTGCACATAGTAAGCGCTCAATAAATACGATTGATTGATTGACTGATTGATACTTATCACTACGGCTTCCTCTTTTCCCTCTTCCTTCCGTGATGGGAAACCCTGATGCCCCTGAGGGAGTACAGGGTGACACTGCCCTGAGAGAACCGTCCCTCCCTCCCTCTGTTTGGATTCAGGACTGTGCAGCATAGTAAGGGACCTTTTCTTCAGGGTTCCCTCTCACCCCTTCTCTAGCCCAACCCCCTTCTGCTGGACCAGAACACAAGGGGAAAGGTCCAGTAAGCTCCACCGACTCTGGCCAGGGCAAAGTCCGAGCAGATGTCTGCCCGCACAATATTTAGCAAGTGAAGAACTTTCCGGTTTTGACCGAGGGGACCCAGTGACCCAAAGCCCAATCAGTGCCAAAGCCTGAAACTGCAGGCAAAGGGCAGAAACACTAAACCATATTCACTGACTGAAGTCAATCTGAACTCGAAGCCACAGACCTGAGAGGAACTTCTGTTAGAGCCATGGTAGATCTTTTCTGAGCTGCTCAGGAAGTTTGGGTCGAATCTTTTTATTTTTGCCATTTAATTCTTCGTTTTTGTGTACTGGCTTCTTTCCTTAGATGTAAGCTACTTAAGGGAAAGGATCACTTTTTGACTCCTGTGGGCTTAGGACGGCCTCCAAATTCCATGAGACCTGAGGCCCCCGGTCCAGGGTAAATGGGCACGAAGCCAAACTTGGCTGTACTTGTACAGCTTAAAGAGAATGGGCAAGGCCACATTGGGAGTAGCCTGAAATTAGCTCCATGTTTTTTTTGGGGTGTGGGGGGGTTGATACTATGGCACACAGCAGTTGCTCCAAGAACTGGAATGCTGCTGGGAACATGAGGAAACTGTGCACAAGTATCCCCTTCCTCCACACTTTTCTGCTGTGTGACTTTGGGCAAGTCACTTCACTTCTCTGGGCCTCAGTTACCTCATCTGTAAAATGGGGATTAAAAATGTGAGCCCCATGTGGGACAACCTGATCACCTTGTATCCCCCCCCAGCGTTTCTGAATGAATTTGACCCCTTTCTGCTCTTCTGTCCTCAGTCCTGCCACCTACACTGATCCTCAAAAACATCAAAGTGGATGCTAATGATCCCTCCAGCTGCAAACTTGGGCAAACATGGAGCTAGGCGGGGGTGTGTCTCTTCTCAAGGATCTCTGGGAGGCGATGTGAGAAGAATCCCTTGCTTGGCCCTAGCAAGAAAAACCCCATCAGCAGCAGGAGAGTAAGTGCCCTTTTCCCTTCTTTCTCTCTCCTCTTTACTCTTTTCCTCTTCCCTTCCTCCCTTTTCTTTCCCTCCTTCCCTTTTCTCCTCCTTTCTCTGTCCCTCCATAAAACTCCACTTCCAAAATATTCCTCTCCCACAATGCCCCACCCCCTCAAAACCCTATTTCAAGTTCACCCCACATTCAAAATGAAATTGTACTCAACACTGCATTTGTAAGAAAACAGTTCCATTCACCCATCTGGTTCCCTCTAATAACTTAATCCAGTGCTAATAATTGTATAAGGCATTTACTAGTAATTTTCAACTCTTTAAAAGTGCTTGTGAACATAAAAACATGAAGTCTTTCACAGGAAAGGGTAAAGCATGCCTGATTTGCATGACTAATTTAAAATAATCATATTAGTCTCTGAAAGTATCTTTTTTAAAAAAAATTTCAGAGCCTTAATCAACTTCTTTATTGTTGAAATAAATAACAGTAATAATTGTGGTATTTGTTAAGCGCTTAACTGCGTGCCAAGTACTGTACTAATCACAGGAGTGGATACAAACAAATCGGGTTGGACACAGTCCCTGTCCCTCTTGAGGCTCACAATCTTAATCCCCATTTTACAGGTGGGGTAAATGGGGCCCAGAAAAATGAAGGTACTTGCCCAAGGCCACACAGCAGACAAGTGGTGGAGTCAGGATCAGAACTCATGATCACTATGCCAATATTGGGAGGTAATATTTACAAATGAAGAGATCTGGGCTATTTTCTGTCTCAAGAAAAGAAATAGAAAACCTCTCTTGTAAAATAATATGCTACCAATTTTCTCCTGAAGTTGGATTTTATCCCTCATGCAAAACTTTGATCAACAGCTTGCAGGATTCAATTGTCCATAAATTCATACCCTGATATAAACTCTGCCTTGGGTTAATTTGCATGGATGAAAAGAATTCTAGGATCTAAAACCAGAATGAAATTCTCCACAAATCTGAAAACCAATTTTACCACTTAACCAAAGCACTGATGGAAGGCTATTCAAGTTCATTATCCCGTCACAGCAACTCTAGAATCCACTCTTCCTCTCCGTCCAAACTTACTTCCAAGAAGCAGCGTGGCTCAGTGGAAAGAGCCCGGGCTTGGGAACCAGAGGTCATGGGTTCTAATCCCGGCTCTGCCACTTTTCTGCTGTGTGACTTTGGGCAAAAGTCACTTCACTTCTCTGGGCCTCAGTTACCTCATCTGTAAAATGGGGATTAAAAATGTGAGCCCCTTTGGGACAACCTGATCACCTTGTATCCCCCCCCCAGCGCTTAGAACAGTGCTTCGCACATAGTAAGCGCTTAACAAATGCCATTATTATTATTATTATTACTTATATCCCACCTTGACTGCTGCATCAGCCTCCTCACTGATGTCCCTGCCTCTCCCCCAAGCCAATCTGTACTTCACTCTAATACCAGGATCATTCTGCCCCCTCACCCCTCCGCCCCACCAGAAAAAAAGAATATCACAGTGCACAGCTCCCCGCTCCTCAAAAACCTCCAATGGTGCCCAATTCCCTTCCACATCAAACAGAAACTCCCTACCAATGGCTTTAATGCACTTAATCAGCCCTCTCTCTCCTATTTTACCTAGCTGATTTCCTAAAACAATCCAACCCACACACTTCATTCCTCCTATGCCATCCTACTCTCCTTACCTCGATTTCATCTGTCCTTCCACCGACCCCTTGCCCACACGTTACTTCAGGCATGGTACTTCCCCTTCATATCTGATAGATAGTCCAACACTCTCCCTACCTTCAAAATCCTCCGGTCAATCAATCAATGGTATTTGAGTGCTTACTGTGTGCAGAGTTGGTAGACATGGTCCCTGCCCACAAAGAGCTCGTGGTCAATCAATCAATCATTTGATTTGAGTGTTTGGGTGTTTACTGTGTACAGGACACTGTAACTAAGTAAGTGCCTGGGGGAGTACAACACAATACAACAGACAATCCCCTGCCCACAGCAAACTTACATTCCAGAGGGGGAAACAGACATTAATATAAATAAATTACAGATATGTACATAAATCCTGTGGGACTGAGGGTAGGGGTCGTGAATACAGGGAACCTAGAACTGCCTTCTAAAACCACATCTCCTCCAGAAGACCTTCCCTAAAGTCCTCATTTCCCCTCCCCTTCCTCTCCTCTGCGTGCCTATACAATGGGATCTGAATGCCTTAAACATTTGATATCCATGCTCCTCCATGAGCTCCACAGCCTTTAGGGACATTCCAACCCATTGCTCTGTCTCCTAGACTATTATAAATAACTCCTTAGTTTGTGATAAGCTTTAATGTCCAGCAATTTAAGAACAATGATCATGAGTCAAATCCTGCAATTTAAAAAAATTAGTTTTAACATCAAAGCAATAAATGTTTTAACTACCAATTTAAAATACAATACCAGGGATGGGGAATCATGCATTAGTCAGACAGCATCCTAGGTTAGGGATAACTGTTATCCTGGTGATGGAAATGACACATGTCTGGTTTAGGAGACTCAAAGCTAATGCAAAGCTAAAGACAGCCATCACAAATCCCAGGCATTCAAGTAAAATCCCTACTATGGCATTAGGAGATGCTCTCAGTAGCTAAAAGCTAGGTTTTTCCTCCAGCTGATGCTAGAAATTCACAATGGACACTGGCTTCCAATGAATTGGGGCTTTAAAATTCAGAACCTCACAGATGTTGATGTTTCCCCCCTTTCAATCATTAAACAGCAGAAGCAACAGCATGTAATAAAGTGTCAAGCCCTCAGTGTATGCTCAATAATTGTGAGCTGATGATAAGCTCTAATGGAATACCTGCCATAATTACACTCCATTCAATCCAAAGTATTTATTGCACACCTATTGTGTGTAGAACATTGTTCTACCCCTTTGGGAGAGTACAAAAGTTTGTACACATGATCCTTGACCTCAAGGAGCTTATGATCTGTGTGTGGCGGGGAGGGGGGAAGATAAGAAGAGAAGATTGTTGGGGGAGACAGACTCTAACCCAAATTACAGCTAGGAAGAAATAATGGGAGTGTAAAGATATATACATAAGTGATACAGGCAATAGCTGAGGTAAATACTCAGGTTCTTAGTGTGCAGAAGTTCTGAAGTGGCAGTAGAAGAGATGTTGGAGAAATAATAGCAATGATGATAATAATAACAGTGGTACTTGTTAAACTCTTACTGTGTGGGGCTCACAGGCTAAAAGGGAGGGATAATAGTCATTTCATCCCCTTTTTACAGGTGAGGAAACTGTGGCAGATAAATTAAGTGATCTGGCCAAGGTGACACAGCAGGCAAGTGGCAGAGCTGGATTTAGAACCCAGGTACCCTTACTCCCGGAATCATATTCTTTTCATTACGCCACGTTGCTTCAGTCAGATTAGAAATGAGTTGGGGAAGACCTCCTGGAGGAGGTTTGATTTTGCAACTGCTGTTTAGATGAGGAGCACTGTGGTCCGATAGATATGTAGCGGGAAGGAGGGAGTTCCAGGCAGAGGTGATAAAATCCACGGCAGGATTTAGGTCCTCCCTGGGCTGAATTCAAGGCTATTTCGCTAAGTACTCATAAATCAGGATCAATCCCAGTCATTTAAATGGATGAAAAAAAAAGTTTGGTTCTAGCAATTCCACCCAAGATGCCATTTATAAAGCTGCAGGGGGCATAAGTGATAGTTAAATTGCACCCATAAACAGGCACGATAACCAAAGGAGACAATTTAGTACACAAATATAGAGGTATCTATGGTCACAGAAGAAAATACATGAAGCAGCCACCAAGGCACCCTCCCCAACTTTGTAAGTCATCTTTGAGTTCGCACTCAGACTGGCTTAGTAAGGGGCTTTTCCATTTGCAAAACTGAGGAGAAAAGCAGAAACAAGTAATGAAAAAGAAGACCCTGAATCTACAGCAATAAAAAATAGGTAGTCATCCTTCATCAGAACTAGTCAGACTGGAAAGAAAAAACAGCAGAAGCATATTCAGCATATTCAGCATCAGCTGCCTTCTTGCTTCACAAAATACCCTATGATAGCAAGCCAACGTCTTCCGAACATTTCATTTTTGAACTTTTTTACATAAGTCATCAACATTTTAATGAATTATATGCTTTCTTTAGAACTCTTGTGAGGCTTCTTAATCCCAAAATTTTAACTGGTGGTGAACCGTTAACTGGTGGTGGACATAACTGCTTCTCTCTTTTGGCACTGTGCCATACTGCATTAAAGTGTCACGGAGTTAAGCAATAAAGGTTGCATCCCCAGTTGGCTCTATTGCCTGGACAATAAACAAGCCCTCACTGTTTACCCTCAGCAGTTGGTCACATAGCATATATTCACAGGAAATCGATCCACAGCAAAAGCTGGAGACATTAATATGAAAACAAATGACAAAACAGAATAGTTAATACAATTAGTGTTTAAGTGGCTGTGGGTGTGGCATGACCATGGGAGGTGGTCATTAATAGGGACATGTCTCTTGGAGGTGGTATGTATTCAGAAGGGCTTGAAGATAGGAAGGAATCTGATCTACACAATTTGAAAGGGAAAGTGAAGGAGCCCTTACTCAAGGTAAAGGATGAACAGTGGGCTGGAGATGGGAAAGTTGAGAGATGTGAACTGTATAAAATGTGTTCCATATTCTGTTGAATTAGAAACAAACCAGAGTTGCACCTAGTCTAGTTTTAAGTTGCCACAGGGCTGAATTAACATAGGCTAGATTTTTTTTTTTAATATCAGGAATCTTCCAATCAGGTTTATCAAAAGAAGGGATAAATGATTTAGCTTGTTTCTGTTGGTTAAGTTTATTTGTCTAGGCTTTTAGCAGTGTGACAATCAAAATGTTTGGTAGTTGACTAACTTGTTTTAAAACTAAACGACTGGAGAATTGTGTGTATAGTTCTGACTAGTAGGCATTTATATTAAAGAACAATGTAATTTATATTCAACTTGGAATGCTTATTGCTTTAAACAGGTAACGAAGGGAAAGTATCTTAAACGGCTAAGAATTTTTGGTTGCGTTGGAGAGAACATGGAAATAATGTAAAATTAGAGATTTTAGTTTTTGGAAGTGCTCACTGCACAAACCATATAAGGAAAGGAAAATAAAATGTTTTCCCCACTTCGATTTTCTTATTTTCAGGGTTTTAACCTCAATGAGGAGTGAAATTTAAACATAATTTAAAGGTCTCAGAGAAGTAGCTTGATGAATTCAGCTGCTTTTATGCAATGGAAAATTATCAAAATTTTCATGTATATACAGTCAAGACGGGTAAGAATGGGATTGCCTAAACACACCAGGCCTACTTAAAGTTGTATATGCAATAGGTGTGGAGATGTTCAGATGCTGCAGTCCAGGGTGAAAAAACAAATTATTTTTGAGTGAATTGTCTGTCCATGCCAAAATTTGGCCTGACTTTTGTTGTAACTGCTAATATTATTGGTGTAAATGCTGACCATGTGGAACTGGTACCCTAGCTGGTTACTTTCTCTGCCTGTTGCGTGATACCTGAGAGATTGTTATTTGTTTTAAAAGCTTTTTTTGATCAAACTGACTGAAAAAATATGGATTGGACCAAGGAAGATATACTCTATAAAGCTATTTTTGCAGACAACAATAACTTTTGACATTGCTGGAGCTATTTGTAGTTTGCGGACTGTATATTAAAAAGAAAGCAGATGTAAGTAAATTTTGTGGGGTTAGCTATATGAAGTTCATTAGTATCTTGTTTAAGTAGGCCATAAACCAATTTCATTACTCCTATTGTAAATCTTTTGGTAATTAAACACTATTAGGGTATCTCTCCTGTCCCTAATTATTGACTGAGAAGAACATATAATTAAGAAAAAATACAATGGGGGAGAATGTTTTGATTCTGTGGATGAAACTCCCTTAAGTATAGTTTTGTCTAATTGTAATAAAACAAAATTATTTAAAAAATGAACTGTGGAGAGGTCTATCACTTCATAGACTTAAATATTTTAGTGATTTTCCACCTACAATTAGAACTATAGTGATCACTCATTCTGTGTCTCCCTTAGCAGCTCTGGACTCTAAGTTTAGGTGGCTGCCTAAAGACTAGGGAATCATCATCATCAATCGTATTTATTGAGTGCTTACTATGTGCAGAGCACTGTACTAAGCGCTTGGGAAGTACAGATTGGCAACATATAGAGACAGTCCCTACCCAACAGTGGGCTCACAGTCTACAGGGGACATTTATCTTCAGGCCTTTGGGAGTCCATGTCCCTCTTAGGGTAATAGCTGGTAACCTACTACCAATCAGTGGTATTTACTGAGCACTTACTGTCTGCAGAGCACTGTACTAAGCACTTGGGAAGGGAGAGTACAATTCAGTGGAATTGGTGGATATGAACCTTGCCCACAAGGAGCTTAGAGTCTAGAGGGGAAGACAGATATTAAGATAAATTTTGCACACAGTAAGCGCTCAATAAATAGGATTGACACCTCAAACTTAACATGTCCAAATCAGAACTGCTTATCTTCCCACCCAAACCCTGCCCTCTCCCTGATTTCCTGAGCAAACTGAAATGACTAATGTAAGGTGCTTTGTCAACAAAAGCCCTAAATAGAACTCAGCTATCAAGCATTTAGTACAGTGCTTGGCACATAGTAAGCACTCAATAAATATCATTCATGGTGATTGATAATGACTTTCTCATCACTGTAAACAGCACCCCATCCTCGGTCTCACAAGCCCATAACCTTGGCATCATCTTCATTCATCTCTATTATTCAACCCACATATTCAATCTGTCACCAAACCCTGTCAGTTTCTAAATAGACTTTCTAGTCCTCTTGATCAGAAAATGAGCCTAAGCATTCCTTTAGGACCCTCCTACACTCCTGGATTTTGGGTAGGAGTGAGATCCTCTCTGGATTAGAATACAGGAGCAGCAAGAGGTCAAGAGACAGTGCTGAGTAAAAAAAAAAAAAAACCCAAAAAATAATTATATCCTTGCATCTCATGAACAATGTGAAATTACAGAATTCAGTGAATTCTGTCCTTGCATCTCATGAACAGTGTGAAATAACAGGATTCAGCGATGGAGACGCTTGGCTATAAATAGGAGTTTGTTAGGCCTGAACTTGCACAGAAGCTTAGTCTTCTACAAACTTCCTGTCAATCCATAGCATTTTGCTGCTTTGGAAAGAAGTGAGCCATAACCATCTATATGTCGTCTTAGGCAAGTATAAGAGCTACTGTTTGAATGCTTCAAAAATTTTTGATGATGCACTCTACCCGTTCAGTTAGAAGAGCCTTCCTGAGGCTTAGAGAGCATGTTCTGGCACCAGCTTCCAGATTCCTTGTTGCAACCTCAAGCGTGACTCTGTGGAATAGGTTGAACAGTATTGGGCCTAGTACACAGTCCTGTTTTACTTCATTAGTGATGGGAAAAGATTAAGACAAGGTTCCTACAATTCTGGCATGGTCTGCCATATCATTATGGAGTATTTGTAGGAATTTGATAAATTTCTCACGATAGTCAAACTTCTATAGTAGTTGCCAAAGCTCGGATACACTGGAGGCCAGCATAATGAAAGCAACTATTACCCTTATTGAACATACCCCGATACGATGTCTCAAAAAGATCAAGTTTAAGAAAAATAAACTGGCTTTCATCTTCAACCCCAAACCTTTTTTTTTCTGTTCCAAAACACCACCTAAATTTCTGGGTTTTTCTTATCCTCTTCTTTCTAGCAGTAATCCCTATATTTACCGCATTTCCTTAAATAAAAGATTGGGAACTGTATTTTTTCCCCTCCATACTCAAGTCCAACTGGTTCCAGGGAAAGGAATCACAGGAATCTGTTTTAAGAAAAAGGAGGGCAACTTTTAGGCATTTTAGTTTCCTGTGTCCCATTCATTTTTGTTTAGCTGGGAATATCACATGTATTCTGCTCAAGACAGGATGTCTGGGTGAGGTGTCCAATAAATATACCTCTGCAGATTTAAAATTAAACCAAAAATGTCAATAGAATTAATATAAGTAACTTTCTATACTGGAAAAATATTTCAATCTTGAATGCTTGTAATATATAAATACAATTCAAAGGTAATAAGGACACTGTGCCACTTGTAAATAAAGGGAATGGTAATCTGGGGGCACAAATATGTTCCATGCTTGAGTTAATTAAAAGAGTAAATAACTTCTCAGGATAGTAGTGAAAATAATGAAGCTAGATATCAAAAGGTATTTAAAAGCTGCGGATATTTATAGCTCCAATTATAAAACTGAACTCAAAAAAGAATACAACCATCAAAAAATGCTCACAGAAATGTACCACTAAGTTCAAAGGAAAAGTAAAAAGACTTTGTTAATATAGTAGAAATGCAAAGAATAATAAAGTAGACTGCTCTAAGGATTAGGTTAATTCCTCAGTGAAAAAAGGAAAAGAATAGATCAATTAGGTCGAGTTTGGGTCCAAGACAACTGAATATATTGAGAATACTCTTCCTAGGAAAGAATATATTTCTGGTAAAATATATCTTCAATATCTTGGCAGATATTATTGGAAGAATATAGTAAAGTGATGTGTACAGTCAATACGTCATTTAGAAGATAATGCTATATACATGGATGGTGTCAGGATCTTAAAATTTTCCATTAAAAGAAAAAGAGTACCACAAATACTAGAAGTTGGAAAGTACAAAAGTGTACATTGATGACATTGATTTGGGATCCATCACTGGAAAGACATGAAGAGACTTGAAGAAACTAATTTCTAGGGATACTTGAAACTGAACACAAGTAGAGGTGAAGTTGAACTGAAGGGATTTCATACTCATAGAGGAATTTGCTGGTCAATGTGTAGAAACTTAAACAAACGGAATTCAAACAATAATAAACATCACTTCCAAAACAGAGGTGGTCACCAAAAGACACTGGGCGTGTTTTACTTCGCTGGAAAGTGAATTCCAAATATAGCCCAACAAAATGTTTAAGATCAGCGTGGCCTAGTGGAAAGAGCACGGGCCTAAGAGTCAGAAGGTCAGAAGGTTTTAATCCCAGCTCTGCCACTTGTCTGCTGTGAGACCTTGGGCAAATCACTTCACTTCTCTGGGCCTCAGTTCCCTCATCTGTAAAATGGGGATTTAGACTGTGAGCCCTATGTAGGACAGTGACTGTGTCCAACCCAATTACCTTGTGTCTACCCCAGCGCTCAGAACAGTGCCTGGCACATTGTAAAGTGCTTAACAAATACCATAATTATTATTATGTAAACTGAAGAAAAGAACTCAGTGTCATTGATTATAAGACAGCATATCAACTAGAAACTACTCAATAAGAGAACCATCAACTACCACGTCTTTGCGAACGATTCCCAAATCTACATGACCAACCATGATCTCTCTCCCTCTCTGCAGTCTTGCATTTCCTCCTGCCTTCAACACATCTATTTTATTTTGTTAGTATATTTGGTTTTGTTCTCTGTCTCCCGCTTTTAGACTGTGAGCCCACTGCTGGGTAGGGACTGTCTCTATATGTTACCAACTTGTACTTCCCAAGCGCTTAGTACAGTGCTCTGCACACAGTAAGCGCTCAATAAATACGATTGATGATGATCTATATCCCGCTGTCACCTCAAATTTAACATGTCTTAAACAGAACTCCTTATCTTCCAACCCAAATCGTGTCCTTCCCCTGACTTTCCCATCACTTTACACGGTACCACCATCTTTCCTGTCTCACAAGCCCATAACTTTGGCATTATCCTTCACTCCCCTCTCTAATTCAACCCAAATATTCAAACCATCACTACATCCCGTCGGTTTGACCTTCACAACATAGCCAAAATCTGCCCTTTCCTCTCCATCCAAACTGTTACCGTGTTAATCCAATCTCTTATCCTATCCTGCCTTGATTACTCAAATCAGCCTCCTAGCTGAACTCCCTGCCTCCTATCTCTCCCCATCCCGGTCCATACTTCACTCTGCTGCCCGGATCATTTTTTGACAAAAATGTTCAGACCATGTCTCCCCATTCTTCAAGAACCTCCAGTGGGTGCCCATCCACCTCTGTATCAAACAGAAACTTCTTACCATTGGCTTTAAAGCACTCAAAAACCTATCTCACTTCGCTACTCTCCTACTACAACCCGGCCCACACACTTCACTCCTCTAATGCTAATCTTCTGATTGTGCTGCCAACCTCTTACCCAAGTCCTGCCTCTGGCCTGCAACTCCCTCCCTCTTCATATCCGACACTTCACTTTCCCACTTCAAAATCTAATTGAAGGCACATCTCTTCCAAGAGGCCTTCCTTGACTAAGCCCTCTTTTCCTTTTCCTTCCTCTGCATCGCCCTGACTTGCTCCCTATATTCATCCCCCCTCCCAGCCCCACAGCACTTACGGGAATATCCGTAATTTTAGTTATTTATATTTATGTCTCCCCTTCTATATTGTAAGCTCCCTGTGGGCAGGAAATGTGTCTGTTATATTGTACCCTCCCAAGTGCTTGGTACAGTGCTCAGCACACAGTAAGCGCTTGATATATGATTGACTGACTGACAATATTAGTACTGAGAGCCTTGTGAATACAAAGTACTATATCGGGGATAGGAAAAGCACAGCAGAAACAAAACATTGATTCCCTGCCCACCAGGAGTTTATAGTCTGAAGTGTCTAGCACTAAGGTATTTCTATTTTAATTAAAAAATTGAGATTTCAGCAAAGCAAAAAGGGTATTTTTTCATCTAGTCATATGACATGAAATCGTGAAATGCTCCAGGGAGCACACTAATTACAAACACACTATTTAGCGCACCTGATAAATAATACGCAAATTTAGAATCTGAACTGGATACATGTAAATATATAGTGAAGACACAAAATGTGAAATATTTTTCAAGGCATAAATCAAGATAACAGTGAATAAAACGATAAATTATACTCAGTTGGGATGTACCAAAGATGATTTTGTTCTCTACTGGAGACTTTATCGTAAAATAGGAAAATGAGAAGGGGTATTTTTCACAGATATTTGGGTAGTAGTACCTTCTATGTGGAGATTAGACAAGTTACCATGAATTCCTGAAAGTAACCTGAGTATATGGAGAAATACAGCAGAAGAGCAAGATATGTTAGGCACTGGCTGCAAATAGTCATATAGAGAAAATCAGAAGTCTTATTTCATGTCAAAAAAATTCACATAAATTTAATTTATTAAATAAATGCCAATAATAATAAATTACCATAATAAATTAGCAATGATTGTGACCTTGGCAAAAGTAGAATTCTAGGATGGGAAAAATGGGTCAATTATTAATTACTATTCAACCTTTCCATAAGCCATAATACTAAATAGCCCTAAAATTTTAAGTGTAATGATTGGAATTAAGCTTATTTGTCAGACTGTGTGCCCTACATGGGACAGAAATTGTGCATCTTGTACTTAATTACATTGTACCTGTCCCAGTAATTAGTACAGTACTTGTCACACAGTGAGCACTTAAATCAATTGTCATTATTTAGTGGCCCTGAATTTAAGAAATATGCAATGGTTTACAAATTCCTTCATTAAACATCCGTACTGGAATATCAACAATTGCATCAAACAGGTAAGAGGTTCACATAGTGTTCAGTGTTTTCTTGTTTTATTAAACTTGCAGTGATTGATCTATTGGTGAAGACACAAACTAGGTTTGTTGCGATGTATTTTAGAAGCTTATTTTTGGCTTCACAGTTTACACCAACTTCAATTTTAAGTCTGGAAAGAAAATGATGGCAAAAAACCGATTCAACTATGATGGTATTATACCCATTTAATACATTATACATTGTTTCTGCTAATATAATGTATTTCCTTAACTAATAATGGACCTAAAATATTTGCCATATTTCAGCATTGCCCAGACTTAGAGTCTTCAAAGATTGGATGCAGCCTTTATCAGTGCTTTTACGTCCCCAATCCTTCACTCAAATAGACTTTTTAAAATACAGGCATAGCCCCATTTCTAAATGACCACAGTGTGTAAAATCTGGAGATTACATCCCATGCTAATTGCTGGTAAGGGCTTAATAAACCCCATAAAAAAAAAGTCTGAAATAATTCAAAAAGGAAGTAACAAGAAAAGAGATCTTGGAGTCATGGCCCACCATTCCCTTAAATCATTGTTACAATATGCAGTGGCAGCAGAAGGCCAACAAAATGGTGGATTTCATTAAAAAACAAAACAAAAAGGGGTTTGCAATTATGTGCCACATCCGATGAAAGTGACATCACTTGCTGTGTTTTAGCAAGAACTGGAAAAGATAGAGACAGACAACTAAAATACTCATGGGGAACAAGCAGCTTCCTTATGCGGCTAGACAGAGAGGATAAACAGGAAAAAAAAAACTGAGAAGGGACACCCGACTGAAGTTTCCAAAATCAGAAATGGTCTAAATAGGGAGAGAACTAAATTGTTATTCACCAATTCTCACATAAGGATGAAGGAAGAAGAGAGAAATGGACAACAGCAGAGTAAAGAACACTGGGAAAGAAGAAGCAGCGTTGCCTGGTGGATAGAGCCTGTGCCCGGGCGTCAGAAGGACCTGGGCTCTAGTCCTGGCTTCATCATGTGTCCGCTATGTGACCTTGGGCAGGTCACTTCACTTCCCTGTGACTCAGTTACCTCACCTGGAAAATGGAGATTAAGACTGAGAGTCCTATGTGGGACAGGGACTGTGTCCAACCTAATTACCTTCTATCTACCCCGTTGTTGGGTAGGGACCGTTTCTATATGTTGCCGACTTGTACTTCCCAAGCGCTTAGTACAGTGCTCTGCACACTGGAAGTGCTCAATAAATACGATTGAATGAATGCATGAATCTACCCCAGTGCTTAGAACAGTGCCTGGCACATAGTAAGCACTTAAACACCATAAAAAATTGGGAGAGGTAGGGTAAAGATAAAGAAAACTATAGGAGGGAAGGAAAGGAAAGGAAGTGGGAAGGAGAAACAGAGTGTCTAACCCAGGTAAAGACCAGGTATTTCTGCTGGTATTATGTAATCTTACCTAAATCTTTTGCATTCAATCACAGCCCAAAGAATTTGGGACCTGGCATAAGCTTTCTCTATATTTTCATGCTTGTTTTTAGTTTTTCAACAGATGCAACACACTGATGACATCTTCCAAAATGTTTTAAATGAATGCATATAGTTTCTTTGGAATCAAATCAGGGATTACTGTAGACTCAAGGCATCACAAACTCCAGACATCACTCAAACAGACAATTTACCGCTTTTGATCTCTCTCCTGTCTGGTTGAGATTCCTACACTAGACATACACAGATGACAGTAATAGCTCTGAGTCAGGTTTAATGTTGCTTACACTTTAGAAAACGCTTCACAATGTTCAAGTTTTCCCCCTTCCAACCCCATCCACCATACACAAAAGGACAACAGCCTGCTAAGCAATCAGAAAATGAAATTCTGAACCTGTCCCTAGATGAGCAGTGGCTCTGAAGTGACAGCTCAGAACAATGATCTAAGCATTTTTCTTTAAAAAGACACATAATTATACTTTACACTAATTCTGGGCTTTTCCATCTTTTTTTGTAGAAACTGGACAACACCCCCGGGGCTAGGGAGATGAACACATACATACCTCCCCCTCCTCCCCACGCCCCTCACACATATGGGAAGGTGGTGACACAGAAGTAAAGCTGTTGGAGTTGGTTGAGGTGTCTGTTCTCTGCTTAAGGCCATGAATGGGAATGCCAAGACCTACAGCCTTGTCAAGGTTCCAACTTCCAGCCAATCTCATACACACAATGATTTTGCATAACCAAAATTAAAAACAGTGAGGTATGAGTCGTAATATTAAAGTTCCATCCTGTTTTTTTTTTTTAAGTAGATTTTTAAGAATGATTTTAAATTAGTGCAAACTAAGAGGTATTTGAAACGTGGTGAGAGGGGTGCAGTGATTAGGGGAAAGGGGGATAACAATCCAGAAACGCACTCATTTTGTCTACCATGCAGTCAATATTTTAAGCTGGCATCTACTAAAAATAAAAAATACCAAAAAGAAAATAAAGCTATAAAAGAAAAACCTGGACATCCAAATTGCAAATGGGTATGTTAGAGAAAAAGAATATTCCTCTATAATGAGGAATTATATGACCCATAATAGCGATGTTTACCAATTCTGAGTTGCTATTTCCTAGATGTCAGAGAAAGTCTAAGGGGAGGTGGGACCCACAGTCTGGGCACCAGGGCATGGATTTGGAATCAACCCTCTTCACCGCTCCCCTGGACTTCCAATCTCCTGCTTTGCCAATTTCCAAAGGCATCAAGCTGCAGCAGCGCACCCTTTGACTTCCCACCCCACCAGACTGCCAAGTGAAATGCCTCCAGACTCCCTGCCACCCCCATCGAGCCATTTAATTGCAGTGTGCCTTTGCTCCCAACCTGCCCTGTGCCTGTGGGGACAGAAAGGGTTTTAAGCAGTGGCAGTGTGAGGCTTCCATAAAATGTAAATTGTTAGGAAGACTTTGGACTTTGCACAACTAGGGCAACAGCATAGTGAGGCCTCATCCATCCCCACTTCCCTCCGTATCTGCTGGACTCTGGGCCTTAACTTTGACTTTTTCATCTTTTCTTATGTGTCTGTCACCAAACCCCTCCTCCTCCCTTATCCCAACCCCTTGGG